>NW_027286070.1:45854026-46371526 GCF_022747635.1 Hetaerina americana
ACTCTGATTGTTCACTTACAGAAAATTAAAAACCGTGTTCTCGAGTCATGAGGCTAGTTACTTTCCAGACCCCACTCTTCCTTTTACGAATAGTGTGATTACACTATAGTATAACGGGTATATTAAACTCGTTCATTAATTGGCCTTAATCTTACCATCAAGAGCAACGGATAATGATTGGACAGCTACACGTGAGAAAGCTTTTAAATATACCCTAAGTAAAACTAATAAATGTCATTAATAAGTGATTTATTTTAACTAAAATGTAGCATATCTCATTAAGCTCTAAGTAATCTTTACCAATCTCGCCAACTTTTGAACGTTTGCCAAGATTGTAGCATTAAAATGGCAGGAGATTTGCTTTAAATATGCCCTTTTTCATGAACAGTCCTCGAAGTTTTTCATAAGACTGATTACTTAGATGGGTATGTAGTAAAAATTTGCCTTCTTCATAAGTAATTATCTTAAATTTGAGGAAATAAATAAATGTCAGTAGAATGAATAAAATTTTCATTAAATACGAGCTTTTAGGAAGAAGCAAAACAAATATAAATAGATAACTATGTAACCTCAAAGAGAGCACCATTGATTTGATTGCTAAATTTTATAAAAAAATATTATGAAGGCGTGCGTATTTGAATAGGCATGCTTTAATGAAAAACGTTTACGAAATGTGATATTACGAAGAAAATAAAAAACAATATCTTTCACGCCATCTCTGCAAGTACCTTACTATATCAAATTGCAAATACAACTCGTAAAAAATTACTTACTTAATAGTACTGATGTTGTATTATTTTAGAATAGTGCAACATATTGGAAACTCCCGTTTGCAGCGAGAATAATAGGGAGATAAAATTCCCGGTCTTGGAGCCGGGACAATTCCAGGGATATCATCAAATTTCTGGAGTCTCATGGGGAATTCGGGAGAATAGGTAACTATGGCCAGCGCTGGGTAGGCTGTCTGGGCGTGGAATATGATGGTCAGGGAACGAGGTGCACACAGCCATGGGCGCGCTCACCTCGCGAGCTTCGCCTAACCCTCCCCGAATACTCCGCTACAACACGCACGAACAACGGAGAGCAAATAGTTACTCACGCACGCGGTGCACTTTCGGACAAGTACGCGGCGCATGCACCTGAAAGGTCTCGTCTCCGTCCACCCCCCCCCCCCCCAATGACCCCACCAAACATTCGCCCCCGCGCCACAATGCACACGGCCGGGCATCTCTCATTCCATTATGTAAACTCCCACGGCCGGGTCCGCCCTCTCTCTCCTGCCCCTCACGTGTAATAAACCTCCCTACCTCTGCCCACGCCTCCCTTAATACTCTCCTCCTTCCACCATCCCTCTTTCTCTCTATCTACACTCCGAGCCTTTTGCGTTTGCACATTAGTGCCCGATTCACTCGAAGGGAGAGGGCGAGAAGTTACACGGCCAGGCAGACAGTGCAGAAGGCACTAACGCCGGGCGTTAGACGAACTAAACGGTCGCTCTGAGCGATGACGGGGGATTTGTGGTGTGCGGGGCAAAGAGGGGCGGGGCGTACACGGAATTTCACCGACGGATTTAAACTATGAGGAAAAGGAGACCGGCGCGCTGCACTCAAGCGGGAGGAGCCGTGGGATTGGGAAAAAGAGTGAGGATTCCCAAGGCCGTCCACCTTCTTTGGGGCATATTCGGAATGGCGAGTTACGCGATTCTTCCGCTCGAGAGAAGTTTCCAACTCCCTCCGCGAGAAGAACTCTGTATTCCCGTGTTGGACTAAGTGTAACACACAACAGTCTGGGGAAGAGGAAGGGGGTAATCCCTGTTTTGCATCATCCTCATGTTCCGCGATGGCTAATCTTAGGCAAATCAACACTTCCAGTACTAGGCGTCGGAAACTTTCCAAAATTTCTGCCACCGCTGTCTATAATTTATGCTCGTAGGTAGGTATTTTCATACCAATATTGAGTGCACCCTAAACACCAATAAATGACCCAAAAATGAAAGGAACTATTGAGGATAATCTACCAGAAAACATGCCTGTATTTCAGCAAAATATATGAAAAAGAAAGACCAATATTTCAACAAGGATACTGATGGGAAAAAAATATTCATCAATGTTAAAAAATGCTTTGATAAATTCAAGAGGAAAGAGATGCGTAGAATAATATTCTACTAGTTGTACAAGAAATAATTCGCTACAATTAATGACGGATGATAATGAAAATAACGACAGGGCACTCACCAATGCTATTTAAATGCAGAAAAGTTTAAGAAATAAGGACTACGAGTCAAATACGCTGAGGAAAACAGTGAAAAAATTAACATAAATACACATGCATTTACCAACATACACTAATCCTGAGCACTTCTTCTGTAAGGCCTTTTGAATCACTTCATTTAGAAAGTCGTTTAAGATATATACAAAGATTTCGGTGGAACTCAAGCACGTTTCGGGGCGCGAAGTCCCTTCCCTCGGGAAGGCCCTTCATATGTAGAACAAGAATGGATTGAAAGTTAAACACTATAAATAAGAAGTGGACAAAAATTAAGCCTTAGAAATGCAGTACTGGAGGTGGATTCTTAAGATGAAATGGAAAGTAAAAATTAGAAACGACGAAATACAAGGAAGATTTTGTGGGTAGATATTACGGTATGGAGTCCAATAAGGAATAGAAAAAAATCCGACGAATTGGGTGGAATATAGGAAAGTGGCGAATTTCTTAGGAAGATAGAAGGAAAAAATAAGAAGGGGAGTATCATGAGCAAGACCAAGGGAAAAATACATAGGTGACTTAAATAAGGAAATGCAGAAAATATCTTTGGTTTTATCGAGTTAAAATTAGGGAGGGAAAAATGGAGAGCTGCCATCAATCAACTTTGGGATTGAAACACTCACGATTTGGTCAAGGCTGGTGAAAAAAACGCAGTTCCCCTACGGCAGCCTGATAATTAATAGTTATTTATTTCCTAAATAAACGAATGTAGGTAGCATGTGTCTATTACAATACTATTCCTTAAATACATTATTTTAATTACGCTGGTGGTGATAACCTTGCAAATAATTGATCATATCGTTAATAGATCTAAGTATATGGTATCGTATTTTCATTGAGTCAAGGGTTATAATTCTGAGCAGCAATTATCAAGCATATTTTATTTGACCTTAATTCTAATTAAAATACAAACGAAACATTATAGTACGAAATAGCAGGGTTTCTCCAATTAAGGATTAAAATAAATTTGTGATTTCACTTGATATATATGAAACTAAGTCTTTTGTATTTGGGTTCTATCATTTAAAACACTACTGTATTGGGATGAAAGTGTAGTGCATCAAGACAAAAATCTAATATTTCAGACCAAAATTCTAATGCATCAGACTAAGGGTAATGTTATTTTTGTTCCATATAAATGAATTGGATTGAGAGAGCTTTAGATATGACTGAAGTTAGTTCCCATTCATTTCAACGGTGTACTAATTTAAGGCTCACAGAAAATTCCATCAAGCGAGTTTTATTCAGATAATATTAATAAGTGTATTCCTATCTTTAAACGATGTTTGCATAATCGATTCCCAAAGAAAAACATGAACCTTTTCTATTCTTAACATTTCGGTGTGATCCTGGAATTTCAGTTCACATATTTATTTTAAACAATATAGAATATTGTTATTCTTACAAAAAATATAGAAGAGATTTTATTACGGAAACATATTTTGAGGTCTCCTAACCATGTTTTAACCATTTTTCTAAACCTTTTTCTTCTGAGATTTTGTGTGAGGTCTAAGATTGTGAAAAAGCATTTGTCAAGCTCAGAGTGCCAACAGAAGGTTTCTTTCAACCAATCTCGGGATGAAAACACGTATGATGACATTAAAGCGCTGTGAAAGGGAGAATAAAAGAATGGCTATTATACAGAATGGATTACAACTTGGAAAAACCCTTGACAAAATATATTTAGCTTATAATTGCATACTCTTTAACCTCTCATTTTTGTTTGCGTGGCACCTGCTGTCAAGCCAGAACTGACTGGTGTAGCAGGACCAGGATGATTATTCCATGTATACATTTTTAATTTTTCCTACTAATGTTTATTATGAAGATTATATCACTATGGTAAATAGTAAATGAAAAAAAGCTTATTTGATACGGAAGTCAAGTAGGTAATATTTTATTGCCTTAAATAAACGAATTTAGAAATCAATTGTCTAATATAATTATACTATTAAAATTTCTGTAAGCTTTGCTAAAACAAAGGCCATGTATTTGCAGATTTTGGGTCAATTTCTAGATACGGAGGCTTAAAAAGAATTCTTTCATAGTAGTTAAACTGACAATAGTGAATAAGCAGTCTTGAAGTGTTTACCACACCAATAGATGTTTATTCATGCAGACGATGACCTACAACTACTACTAAATACCACGCTGCCGTCGTGACTGTGCAACTGGCTGCTTCCGATTAATAAGCCTCAAATTACTTGAAGGAAAGCATCTTTTATTCATATAAGCCAAGGTTATTGTAATGACTTCTGTGAGATCGATTCTCTATAGTCTTCACGGCATAACTCTCCGAAGCACCATCGTGTTGAATTTTAATTTAACATTGAAACATTTGAAACATTTCAAGATGAAAGAGAGCGAAAAATTACCACCTTTATTAAATCAAGACAATGACAGACTGGAAAAATTAGCCGGCATCTGAAGTTGTAAATCCATCCATTCATCCAACACACTGCTCAAAACATGCCTATTGTTTCTTCGTGCCTCGCATTCGCGACGCGGATTAAGTGAGAATCGGGAGGACGTATCAGCACGTTAATCATATACCCGTCCAAAGCGTTATTTGCAGAATTCTGACACAATACTCTTCTTTTGTGGGTGAAGGAAACGAATGAATCTTCTACTTTCTATCCCTTGGATAAAGGAAAGTTGAAGGTATAGAATTAACGGCGAAAACGGCTGCCCCGTTGAAATTAAACGGATCAAACGAACACGTTTCCTTGACGACAAACGCCAATTTCACCCTCCGAACTAAGACCTTTCAGTGAGGCAAAACTGACAATGAGACTTGAGAGGGTTGTAGGGACGCACACACATGTCGAGTAAGTCTGCACGTCCCTTCGAATTGCTAAGGCCTCTCCACCATTAAGGGGAGTGGGTGAGGGACGACTGAGAGAGAAGGGAGCATTTAAAGGAAAGATTAGGGAGGGGAATGGAAGGGGGAGGAGGGGGTGGAAAATAAACAGCGAACAGATGGCGCTGATGGCATGGATGGAGGTTAGAATGCAACAAGGCGGTAACCAACAAGCAGCAAGGGCTGAGGCAATGATTTATTATCGACTGAAAAACTTTCACCAATGATCAATATACAGGTAGCATACTGGGATACATTTTTAATCATCAAGTAGGCAGTAAATTCGTTGTGAAAAGCCGGAAAATCTCGGAGATGCCTGGTTCAAGTACTAAGGGATTATGAAATCTACAATAATAAGGGACAATTTCTCGCTAGCCAGTGAGGGAATCTTACGTTTAATGTTCATATAGTAATGCATGGCCTTTAATTTTTGCAAGCCGTTCTCCGCAGGAGTTTTCAAAGTCAAATTACTCTAATTTTAATGTATTTCGGGAACATATTTCCGTATCCTTATGTCATCTATACTAGCCTATCCTTAAGTTTCACTGGGCATAAAAAAATCGCATATGGAGAGGGGTAAGGCTAGAAATATTCCCATTGTTAATTTCAGCCATTTATGCTAAGTCAACCTTTTCTTAAGAGCAAACAGGCAAGAATTTTTTTTAAACTTCATGAGCCGAAGCAAAAATGAAATATAGTATGTGCCATATTTTTACATAAATTTTGTGAAAAAGGAAAATGTACAGTACTGTAAATGTACAGAACATAGAACCAAATACATTTTACGATCAACAAAAAATAATTCGTTCTCTGCACATTTTTCAATCAAAAATGAAATGAGTAGTGATTATAGTAATTCATAATTGTATTTCTTATTCCTGTAGTCAAACACTTGATCTGCCAGTAACGGACATACGGAAGTAAATAATTTATTAGTGGTTTAAGTCACATTCATGACTCCCATATTAATAATATTAAGACTGAGGTACGACTCGACGTCACATGAAAACATCAAAATGAGGCTCTAATTAATTTTCTGCATGTGTGTCTGTGGTCGAGCTTCTCCGAAAAAGTTCTTTGAGGATAAAAATGGGACGTTAAAAAACAAAACTCCAGCAAGTGAGCCAGCATGGATTCTGCTACAAATTGTGAGTTGCGTCAAAGGCCGCTTTCAAAGTGACTTACGTACTCACTTGACTCGCTATACGTACATTCGAAGTCAATGACCGTAGAGTCATTTCGTGACCCATTCGCTCGTCGGTGGCGCGAAGGCCGTTCCCAGCGCGTATTTCATTGTTGTTGTTTAATCACGGCGTGTGATTTGCAGGAACGTGAGTTCATTGTTCGAACTTACTGGGTTAGCGGCTCAGCAACAGATGGAGCTAAAGAAGGAAATTGACGGCCCTTCCCTTCCTATCTCGCCTCTCAGCCTTACACCAAACTAACTCTCTCGCTCCCTTACCCCCCACACATACACCATCGCTGCAAACCCGCTCCCCTCTTATTTGATCTGTGGCCACTTCCAAAGCAGAATTTGAGATCGCTTCCTTCGAAAAAGTATAGTTCAGTTCTTGTGTTCCATGTCCATATAAAATAAAAAATGTAGAGAAAGGTTCCTTGATCTCCGTACGAGGAAGACCAGGGAAGAAAATCAAAAGGGGGAATAAATGTAATAGGACAGTCCTGGTGCAATACATTTAATGATATTAAATATATAAAATTAAAATGAAAAAATGAAATTTATTTCCAACAAATAATAGAATAAATTATATCAAAGGCATCATTAAATTACATTTTGCCATTTTCGGCTCATTTATCTGCATTTATTTGTAAGGATCCGCAAAATATGAACTCCAACATCTTACGCAATTATCGGTGCATGGGGTATTTTTTCCCAACAAACAATATAAATCTTTTTTAGACTGAATGCCTTCATGAATGAACATTTTTATATTTTAGTTGTTTCAGAATGTATGAAATCAGATGGAACAAACATTTCGATACTCTTTTCACAGATTGATAATCATTTAAATAATTTTAAGCTAGTTTCACTAAAAAGGTTTCACGAAGTGCTGATGTAATCATTAAACTATTATGCTTCGGAAAAATGAAAACTATTTCATTTTAAGCAATTGATGAAATAAGGCAATAAACAAATTTATGTAAGAATCACTCTGAACCCCCCATCAACCACCATAATATAAAAATGTAACAGCACACCCCCTCTATCTCCGGAAAATCCGGACGTAATTTAAGGACAGTTGTCAGACATTAGAATCGGTGAGACGGGAGATTGGGTATTCGTAAAGATTGAGTAGACGTATCAGGTAGACTAATTTCAAGACCTGGGAAATAATAAATGAACAATTCTTTTGTTCAGTTCTATGAGACTCATCTTTCATTCAGTTCATTCTTTACTGACTTATAAAGCATCAATTATTTAGTAGCATTCGTTGCAGGGAAACAGTCCAATTCTGATGATGTTTCACTACCAATCTTCTCAACTTATCATGCCCTTCCATCGAATTAGTCAGTTCCTACCAATCTGTCTCTCGTCCTGCCCAACCCACACTTGCGTTGATTCATTTTCTCCTTCCCTCCCTGCTTCAAATTCCTTCCTTCAGTTTCCCTATTCCCCGCAGTCTTGCCGTGCGGTTGTAGCTGGTGATATTTTGCGGCTACAACAGCGAGCCCTTAACGTCAAGGACGTTTGTATCGGTGGCTTCCCGGAAGAAATTTGCGGTTTCGCGAAGGAATCAGGCAAGGACGACGCGCTTGAGTGAATACGGACCACAAAAGTGCTCGTGAAGTCAAGCTAGAATGGCGCCGTCATGAGACATAGATTTGGGTTTCTGAAAACATCCTCACGCCCTCCCGCAAATGTGTGCTCCGAGCGTATTTAAGCCGAAATTTTCGGAACTGTTTATGGTAATTTAGAGGAACTATACGAAAGTTTGTCATGTATTACTGGGTAAAATCGAACGATATAATATTAGACTAATAGGGGAATCATGCATAAAAATGATCATTCCGTTAACTGAATCAAAAATATGGAGTTAATAATGATAATTATGATTCACAATCCTCTGGTGTATTTTTTCTTTAAAGAGCCCATGGAAAACCAATATAGAAATAAAACATCATAATTATAAGGTTTTCCAGAAATTTGTTATTACATCGTTTTAGTACTTAAAATATTTAGTTGTTTGAACAAAAGACTAATGAATTTTGGTTCCATCAGGGAAAAAACTAATGGATCAGATTAAAGAGCATACCTTTTTGGTTTAAGCAAATGAATCAGGTTAATAGAGCTTTGAATATAACTGAAGTCATTAGCCATTCAGTTAAATGGTGATCAAAGTTGAAAGCTTAAGCCAATGTACCACGTGCCGTGCTATACAGCCTTAAGCCTCAAACACGCGATTTACACGCGATCCCATCGAGTGCGATGATTGACCTTGCTCTTAGTGATTGACCGCTACCTATGAAAGACGACACAGTCTACCGATTAGAGCGACTGGACTCCATTCTTGTCGCGTCAAGCGAAAATACGTCACAATATTCGCATCAAATACGCCTTCATCAGTTTTACGCTTGTCTTTTTTGAAAAAAATTGCACAAACGAACATTAAAAAGATTCTTGGGTTTCATTGCTGCATACATGTTCAATACTTATCCCAGAAATAAAAAAGATATGCTTTTTTTCATCAAGTAACTGTAACTGACGATGTTCGGTTAATAATTGCAGTAAACTCTAAGCTCCATGTTGGCTGCTTCATATATAAACCTATATCGTTGAATTACTGACATAAATGTCAGGCATTTATAAGATATTGAATACATAAGATGTTTATATAAAATGACTGAAAAACTTGAGAAAATTAGGTAAATCTTTCTCTGAACTGCTGAATCACCAAGTCACCTGGCAACTCCAGACTAAATGCAGTCCGGAGTTTGAGTCTCTTTTCACTTTTTTCGCCATTCACTACTACTTTTGGCATTTTGTTATTCAGGGAATAAAATAATACTCATATTATCTATGCACGAGATATATTACCACTAACTTATGCTTCGATTGCCTAGAAAAAATTTCTACTGATTTTATTTTTTCCTTGTACAACCATTTGATTGCAGTATAACTCGGCGGTATTCAGTTTTTTTTTAAATTTCTGATATTCAGTGTGAATTAGTCGACGTATTCCGCAGTGATCCAGCATTTGGTCACGTGACAAAAAGAGACTTCGCCATCGGTGATTAGGGACAAAGATTGAGTGAAAGTTCTACTCTTTCAACTTTACTCGACGCTTCGCATGCTCGACGAGCGATAGTCGCGGCAGTATCGAGAGGTATCAAACAAAACGACACTGTCTGTGGTGTGGTGAGTGACGTCACGCTTGACATGGTTGCATGGAAACTGTGCCGTGTTACATGACCTTAACACAAAATCCCACAAACCGAGAGTAAACCAGGTAACATTTGTGAATACATTTCTGTATCTAAACAATTTCGCAATGCGTAATCGCTCTCCAAAGGGAAACATGAGCCGTTTTCTTTCCACGTGTCCATCCAAAACCTACCCTAACCGATAGATCACCAGTAGTAATCCTTCCGGAGTGGCCCTAGGATCTCATTCTATAATTTACCTTTACCTTAGAGGAGATTTTTTTTCCATAAAAAAAAAGTCAAGTACGGGATTTCATCGAAAAAATATATCTTTGAAGTCTCCTGAACACGTTTTGAACATTTTCCGAAATATTTTTTCAACGAAAATATTGCCTGTGTGTGCGGGCAACGATTGTAAAAAATGATATTGAATGCTCACGATGCTAACAGAAGTAAATTTTCATGTCCACGGAAAATATGTAGTTCGGCAGAGGAAAATTTCTGTGCGTGACAAGTACCTTCAAAGCCGGCGCCTTACTCCAATTGGTATCATTTGTAAGCACGCCAAAAAGAAAGGGGCATACGAGTCGGCTTGAACGGAATGTTGCACGGAAACTTGGCCTCTGTTTAATGGCCTTTAGACAGGATCTCTTGTTTATGACTGCCGTGCTAAAAAACACTGTTGTGGAAATCGTACAGAGCCTAAGCCGGCTTATATTAGCCACATGTGGTATTTGATAAATTCTCTCTCACCTTGGAAAAGCCGTTGAAGAAATTCATACAACCGAATATTTACGCAATAGTTTTTATCTTTCTTATGTTTGAAAGGGGTGATTCGAAAGCTAAGTTCAAGTGATATCGTTATATAGCGATGGCTGCAATTGTCAAACATTGAAAAAGTGAAATCAAATAATGAGATAAAGAAAATAATATGAAAACCATTATTGCATTGCAGCAGCACCAATTGTATTTATGAGCGGTCAATTAGCATGAGGTTACATTCATCCAACTCTTGATTCCAAATGAGACGCCTTTTGCCTTCTGATTTTCACTCTTGAGCGTTAACATAGTGTATATTCGTTCAACGGAATAGCTAAAAATAAAAAATCGCTAAGTAATGACGAATTGAGATAGCATGACATTATAATAGCCCCATCAGAATGAAATAATTGAAATGCTACATATTAAAGTTATTTTTTAAGAATTTCTTAATTTTTCCAGAGTGTGCTCTCGAAAATCATTTCTTTTTTTCTTTTATATGTGTTTTTGAAATGTCACCAAGCCCAAAGACTATTTAAAATATTCTTCCTTTGACATCTCCTATTTTTTAAAGAAAACTAACACCTTTTGAGTTTTTACACCCTGAACAAGTCGAAGTTCATAAACAAATTGGCTAAAGATATTTTACCGCAAAAAACTTCTGCACAAGATAAAAACCAACATCATCAAATCTTGTTGAGAGAAAATATCGTTATTTTTGCTTAAGAAAAGAAAATAATCCGTCAAACGTTTTGAAATAGTAGGTACAAGAACTTCAATCAATGAGAAAAATTTATGAGTATATAAAGCCTTCATAAGTTTTTAAACCATAGAAAACTAACTTGCATGCAGTCAGAGACTTTAAAGTAGATTATTTGAAAACATGAAGACCGAGGCTTTAAACGATTATTTTCAAACAGTTATCCCGCATGTCAAAGAGATGGTTTGTGGATGGAGAAGCCGGTGATTTGATGTGAATTCGTCCCTTCGTGTTCTGATCCCAGCATATTTGGCGTCAACCATACGGCTACGGTTTGCTTCACCTAGTTGACTACGATTCCGGCAGACACCCTTTGAAGGGGCTTATCTGGTAAAGCCCTTGTGCTTAATTCTGCTCGGGGAAAAGCGATGCGGTCAGTTTCATGGAACAAACAAGAGATAGCAATGGCAAGATATGCCATGATAAAGACTGAAAAGTGATAGTGGTTTCTTTTCTTAAAGAGGGAAAGCTTTTCCTTTGATTATAGAAATATGTACCGCAGAATTCAGCTCCATCCGCTCCTAAGGGCATGTCAACCCTAATCACTAGTATTCATTATATGTGAAACTTTAGTGGACATAATTTGGATCTTAAACCAAAATATGCTCTTTATTTAAATTCATATTCTGTTGGATTCTTTCAGTTGGGAGCAAATGATGTGGTAAAATGACCATGTGTGTACCTCTTCCCTCGAAAATAATTCCTCGAAAAACATTGAGACTAAAAAGGTTTTATTTGCTTAATGCTAATAAGAGATTGAAAATAAAAATAAAAATTTTTTATCTTTGATAAAATTTTATCCTGCGCTCAATTCTATCTTTATATAGATATTAAAGGTGTGCTAAGAGAACACAATACATATTTGTCTGATTATTTGCCTTATAATAGATTTTTGTACCAAGAAAATGAGTGCGGAATCACTTTAAGACATTAATGCACAGTCTGTCCCAAAAATAAGTAGAATAAATCCGGGAAAAAAACTTAGTTCAGATCAAAGTAATAATTACTTCAGCTCTTCAAAATTCTTCTCTTGTGCATAGGCATTCTAATGCCAACGCCTCTGCCAGACGCAGTACGCTGCCTGAAAGGTGTCGACGGCAACCTCGTTCAGGCACCTCGTCACGGCCTCTTTGACGTCATCTGGCGTTACAAAATGGTACCTGTCAAGCTTTATTTTATTCTCTAAAACAGAAAAAAGTCTGTCGGTTTCACATTGGGGCATTGGGATAGCTGGGGGAGCGTTATCTTATGTTTGGCCAGGTACTCGGTTACGAGGAAGGCGGTGGGGGATGCGGCGTTGTCGTGGTGCAGCCTTCACTTGTCAAAGATCTCCTTCCTGACGCACTGCACTCGTTTTTGTAGCCTTTTCAGGACTTAAACGTGAAAATTTACCGTTTACTGTCCGTCCCTGGGTCACAAACTCTTGGTGGATATCGTCTTATGAGTTGGAAAAGGCGATGTGCTCATTTTCACTTATTTTTAAGGCTGAAATTGAATTGCTATATCTACACATGGGATAAATATCTAGTTGCGTTGTAAGGAATTTAGAAAAGATAACCAGCACCCCATGAAATAATTTTAAAAAATGATAGATGATATTCACTACCAGAATCAAAATTTTCTCGTAATAAATTTTTCCATGAAATGACCTTATATACAAATGTCATGCAAGAAAAGGAACATAAAATAGAATTCTATTATTTGCAAATGATATTGTCTACTTTGGTATTATTTACATCCGAACCCATGCCACATATGTCAGGTTTCGAATCGCCTGAGAGAGAATCATTGAAGTTACCCGTCACCATTGATCATTACTCAAAGCCACTCGGAGTCATTTGTGTAATATATGAATTAAGTGTTTATCAAGTCGGCATGGCACTTGTACTTTCTCGGGATTTGTGAGCGTGCTAAAAACGGATCGGAGAAGCAATGCATGAGTGTGCCACTCTCATCTTCCACTTCAACAGCCAGCGTTCAATTAAGGAAATGCTCCCTTCACGTGCACGCGAAGCACGGGCACGAGACGGTGAAAACAACATGCCCGAGAGAGAGAAAATGAGGAGAGAGATATTGAGAAAGAGAGGGCCGAAGGGAGAGGGGTTGAAGGTCCGAAAGGGAGAGCAAAGGAAAACGCTCCCAAAAAATACCCCACTGCCGAGAAAAGACCAGCCACACAGCAATCCAAATCTTCAACTCCCACCCCCTCTCAGCCCCAGTTAACCTTCCCCATACCCGTCCGTTTTAAAATGTGTAACTCTTTTAATTTCCTCTCACGTCTAGTAGGTACTTAATTTTCAATTTTTTTGAAACATGCTGAAATTCTACGCCTTCATCGTCGGGGAGAAAATTTTCGCAATCCCTTTATTCTGAGGAGAAAGAGAGAGACGGACAGAAAGAGTAAAAAAACACGCAAAACACGGTTTACTAAACTGTTTTAATGTTTCTCCCACTCTCCTCCCCACCGAGCTTGGTCGGATGGAGAGCCCTAGAGGGGGACGCGGAGGAGAGAGAGAGAGAGAGAGAGAGAGAGAGAGAGAGAGAGAGAGGGTAGAGGAGGATAATTTTTCACCGGGGCATGTAACGCCGAGACAGTGAGGGCGGCGGGTGGTGGACGGAGGAGGTGACTGGGTGGGGGGCGGGCGGTAGTTCGGGAGGAAAGACCGCGTGAGAGCGACCCCGGGGATGGTGGGGAGTGTCGTTGGGAGGATTTCGCCGAGGGGAGAGGACGGGAGGGGGGCGGCCTAGGGGGTGAAATTGGAGTGAGAGGGGTGGGTTATGGGGTGGGGGACGTGGGGGAAAAAAGGTTGGTTTTCGGCGCCGCGGCATGAGAGCCGAGGTGAGAGCGGGAGGGAGCCGGGAGGAGGTGGTGAAGATTTAGAACTGCTCATTAGACGACGACTCTCGAAGGGGGGGGACGGGTGCGGCGATGGGACCGGAGAGGGGAAGGGCACAGTGGGAGAGGATAGCGGTGGGTGCAGGAGGAGTGGTGGGTGCGGCGCCTTCGGGAGGAGAGGGGGGAGGAGGAGGAGACGCCATTCGAGTGGGCCGTTAATCACTCTCCACCTGTCCTCCACCCACTTTTCCCTCACCGCGAAGGCTTTTTCACGAGGAAATTTCTTCCAAAGCCGATGAGGAAGAGAGAGAAGGGAGAGAGGAAGAGCGCGATAAAAATTTGAATTATTCGGACGCTTCGCAGCTTAGCAATTTTCTCGTATTCGGATTTTACCTCTAACGAAAGAGGAACAATTCAATTCTGTTTCTCCGAGCTTCAAGAAAAGATTATATATATATATATATATATATATATATATATATATATATATATATATATATATAACGATTGTACGGAAAAACTCATACGAGCGGCACAATAATGGGCTGACACAACATAACACAAATAGAACAGAATAGACACATATAAAAGAACACTTACACGGTAAATTGTTCGAGCTTTCGGCCCTCTCAGGGGCCTTCTTCAAGAGAGACTCTCTTGAAGTCTCTCTTGAGGAAGGCCCCTGAGAGGGCCGAAAGCTCGAACAATTTACCGTGTAAGTGTTCTTTTATATTTGTCTATTCTGTTCTATTTGTGTTATGTTGTGTCAGCCCATTATATATATATATATATATATATATGTATATATATATATATATGTATATATATATATATACGTATAACAGGAAAAGGCACTGGCCCCCTACCCTGTGTGAATTTCACACGCCATTGAACTATCCTGGGTGGACTCTACCATCAAATACCAAACCGACATTCGGGTTGATTAATATCTAATCAACCCGAATCATATATATATATATATATATATATATATATATATATATATATATATATATATATGATTTCGTCGAAGTAACTTGGAAGTGTTGAATGACAAGCTTGGAAAGCAACGAACAATATAAGAACACATAAAATGATCACTCACACGTTATTGATTACTTCTATTTCTTCCGATGAAGACGGAGCTGAATTCCGTCGAAACGATCAAGAAATAACAGGTGAGTGATCTTTTAATGTGTTCTGACAATGTTTGTTGCTGTCCAAGTTTGTTAAATATTTATTTATTTATAGGTACAATCAATAACCCATTATATACGACCAAAAATAAGTAAAAACATTTTTGATTCCAACTGAACGAAAATCCAATATTAAATGATTTGGGAATTTTTATTTGCATAATCTATTTTTTCCGTTAATAAAAATGTAGTGTAACAGAAACTATCAAATTTCCTGGAAATGGAAATTTGAAACGAATGAAATAGGTTTTCCTGGTGGATTTCTTAAAATCTCTAAGGAAATAAAAAATTTTGGGACGCTTAATACTTTTTTGTTTGCATTAAAGTTTTTGGAAACGTTAGTGGCACATTTTTTGGCTCAGGCTGAAAAAATCAATTGGTGATAACTTTTATTTTTACTGAATTTAATTATGCTTTTTAATATTGTCTACTCAGTCACTTCTACCCACTCTTAATTAAGTCGTATATCTTTGGTCTTTGCTCTTTTTCGGGTCAAAATATTTTACGTAGTGATCACAACGATTTCTTCGAGTTTTTTATCATCCATTATTTCATCGGTATCCATAGTTGATTAATTATGCGTTTGGTTCAGCCTAATTTGAATCATTGGATTTTGTTTCTTGCGAATTCAATTCAACGAATTAAAGGTTTATTTTACTGTCTGTAACTGATGTGGTGAATGAAATAACTGGTAACATCACGTTTTTTATTCTGTCTAACTATTCCTTTACTTTATTTCAGTTTTATCTTCTACTTCGCATGTTTAAATTGTTAATTTGTTTCAATTTTTACATGCCGAAGATTTTGGCTGCCTTCGTATTTTTCAGAAATATAGTAGACCACTTTAGTACACTCAACTCATAAGTGCTCCTTAATTCTTAATTTATATATTTCATTTTGCCAGTTCAAAAAGTACGCATTTCAATTTAGTTGTCCACTTCAATTCAACTCACTCAAGCGGGATAATTACAAAATACTTCTTGTGAAATTACTTCCGTTAATAAGTCTTAATACAACGTAAAGGTGATTAAATGTGGGAATATCTGACTGGAGTAGCTTGGTGGGGTGTCAAAATTAGGAAGTGATGTTTTGCTGTTGAAAAAAATTAGTCTCTAAGCAAAACTAGTCTCCCTAAGAATTACGAGGGTCATCCGGAAAGTAGTACCCGTTCGTGAAATAAAGACACAAAAGTAAATATTAACAAACATAAAAAATTTTATTTGAAAGAGGATACTTTAAGCTACTTCTCAACATAATCTCCAAGCAAATTAAGGCATTTGTCATAACGTGTGACAAGTTTCTGTATTCCTGCTGCATAGTCCTTCGCCGCCAGCTCATTGAGATACGCGAGGGACCCATCTTGCACAAATTTTTGCATAATGCAGATGGTGTTTAACAATTTCATGAACAATTGTTCGAGAAACATTGGGAAAATGCTCACAGATGTCATCAATTGTGACGCGCCGATCGTTCCTCACGAATTCGTCAACTGAGCTCACCAGTTGGTCTGTAATGACAGACGGTCTCTCCGAACGCTCATCGTCGTGTGTGTTCCCCCTCCCCATGTTGAAGTTGCGACACCACCGCCGAACAGACGACTCGTCCATTACATTGTCTCCATACACCTCCTTTAATTGGCGATGAATATCACATGGGCGAACGTTTCTTGCATTGAGGAATTTAATCACTGCCCTCACTTCACAACTGGCGGCGTTCTCAATTTTTTTAAACATTGTAAACAATCACAGAAACAACACAGGCAATGCTAGCGTCACGCAACTTGGCTCAGAGAAGGCAGACAAGCCACTGAAGCTATCTGACCTCGTCCAGCGGCTACTCGCGTCGTCAGCACTTCATGCGGCACGAACGGGTACTACTTTCCGGATGACCCTCGTATCAACATGCTCTTTGCTCTTGATGCAGAATATTTCGTTGAACCGATATTTTAATGCTAAATTTTGAATAAAAGGTAATACGAAACCTAGGCACTACCGTTAATGAAGCCCTGGATCCGCAATTGCCTTCAGAGAAGGATAATTTGATTGCCGGCGAATGGACAGAAAGATCAATTTTGAAGTACTTCGAAGAGTTGGTGATTACAAGAAGTGGGAAATTTGAACAGGCAATCGAGGACACAAGCAGTTGGAAATTTATTGGGCACATCGTGAGGCGCGAAGGCTTTGTAAAAATTATGTCGAAGTAGATTGACAGGAGGAATTACAAAGAAAGGTTGGGGGTGGACTACAAGAAACATGTGATAGACGCTTTCGTGCCAAAATTTATGAACGTGCTCCATGCCTGGCAAAGATCAGGATAGTTTGGATAGTTTTTACGGACCATTTACCTAAGTGATAATATATGATGCTCAAAAGAAGCAGAGATTTATGTACAGATCTTATAAATTATGCAACATAGAAAAACAAAATTCTGTGTAAGAAAGAGAACTTTCAAAATGTATAGTCAATTTTGAGGGTCTCTGAATCCTCTGAAGTGCTATCACTAGCGCACTTTTCATTCGAGACCGAGAGAGAAGAAAAAAATGCTGAAAAAAGCAAATTTCCACGAAACTACGGCTGACTTGACTTACGGTAATGAAAAAGTATCTTGGGAAACAGCTAAAAATCCCTCTCGGCATTTAAAATACGTGACCTTAATTAATAAAACTGTAACAATAAACTATGACCAAATGATTGTTAAATGTCTACGTTTACTACAAAAATTAAGACTATGAATCATTGCTTAAATTGTACTCGGCCAAACATACAAGATATGTTTTGGAGCGCATAACAGTTTTAGTTGTATTGGAATTTTAGTGTATGAACAACCTTATAAAATTGACTACCTTCTCCCATAGACTTTTCTGATGCCTAAGAAATCATATAACGGCTTGCAATTATTTCTATGTGTCCTGGGGTTACCCTCATATTTAAATCACTCCAAATAGTAACTGGGACCTTTCGGCCGGTAACCACACTCGTACTAGGCTATCTACCACTAGACTCCCAAACCACCATAACTAGAATAGACGTGAAAAAATAAATGAAAGTTTGGAAAAAAAATTGAAAAAGAAATCGCAGAGTCAACAAAACTTCTATGCACTTCTCTCTGTCAACTCAGAAGTCACTCTGGACGACTGCTGCTGACTTCTCATCGTAGTAAGCATAGGTATTCCTTGTTTGAAATATCAATACCTGCTCGAATCTTCAGCTTGAAACATCAAAGAGAATGCTCAATGTGATTTCATTGAGCAGAAATGCACGGTACACTGCGTTTTCTCATGGATTGCTTGTGTTTGAAAATTCAGGGAGTGTTCTGGATTCTGGGTAGAACGTATTAAATAGAATTGCGTGGGACTGTTTAATCTACATCCATATTTCACAATGGAAACTGTATTTTAGGCGCCATTTGGAGGATTATCTGAGAAAAAAGTTAAAAGTTGATAGGAAAAAATTAAAAATAATAACATTAAGAAAGCATGATTTAAGGTGAGAAAAATGACCTAAAATATTTTGTCGTGTCAATTACTGGTTTTATGAGGAGTCCGACAATGAGAAAAAGAAAAGTATCTCATATTTCTTTCCTATAATTTGGTCCCAATGTTTTGATTTGACAAAGTTTAAATTTTATAATCAAGAGTCTTTTTAATCAAGGTCTATTTTTTTAACTCTCTTTATGGCTTATGGACATATCAACTTACTTTCTCAGATGAATCTAAAACGTATTTTCTATTATCAATGTTTTACAAATTTACTTTATATTATTTTAACTCAACAGTATAATATATGTAAATAAGATAAGGGTTTCGGACGTAAAATTTACTTGATAATAATTGCCAACTCTATTAGTCGCGTTTTATACAGCGGCTCCCATGAAAATATACTGAAACTCATAAAATTCTGAGCACTAACCTTTTCTCATTTCAAAATTCTCATTTCTTTAAATATAATAGAAATACAAATTTGTCCATATGATGAATGAGCTATATTTCATTTTAATCAAGCCATCAAGACGCGCTTTAGTGCCACATAAACTGAAAATTTTCCCGCGAAAGTAATCGCCAAGCAGTAAAATTCGAGCTGAAGGGGAGGGAAAAATTATTACGCGGATCAAAAAAATTCCATTATCATCCGTTCCCTCCTTTGAAGGCCTAGAGGATACTGCTTATCGAACAGTCGGCTATGCGTATTTCTTCGTTCGATTTCAAGTATATTTTACGATGGCAATAACAGAGCCGGACGAGGGGAGGGCGAGATAACAGGTTGAGTCGGACCGGCAAAATCGTAAATCACGCCCCTTAAAGAGACCCCCCTCAGACACCCCCTTCCTTCACCCTCTTCAAGAGTCTTGGGCAGGGACCCCGAAGAAGGCGCCACCGCCTCAGTCATCACCTCCGCCGTAAGTACGGAAAATACAGGGAGCGAGTCGTCGGTGGGGCCCTTAACTCTGCCGGAGTCGGTTGCGGCTTTAAATTAACCGCCGGATCGAAAGTAATCGAAAACCGCGGGCTCGCACCGTGAATCAGAGCATGGAGTTGCATTCTAATCACGATATGCTCGCTCCGAGTGGATGGTATTCCCCACGGACGTCCAAATGGGAGCTTCGGGATTTCTCTAGCCCTCCTCTCCCCCCTTTGCCATTCCTCCCCACAGTCCTTCCGACCTCCACCTACCCGCCTCCCCCTCCACACCCGCCTCATGAATACTATATACTCCTGGGATCAACTTACCCGTGGCTCCGGCAAAGAAGGTGTGGCAGTGTGAGGCACTAGAGTCGGGGGGTGGGCTAACTTGTGATTGTGTGTCTGCGGGGGTTGGGGTTGAGCGGGGACTGCCGAGGAGGGGGTTAGGGAGGGAGTGAGGGCGGTAGGGAACCGAGAGGTCTGGTTCTTCGGCAGCGCTAATGGAACTGCTTATCGCAGTGAGCTGGCTACGTAGGCAACTTGGATGGGGAGAGCCACTATCGCTAATTCCCACTGAAATTACACCTACCACTATCTGCACCACCCGTTCTTAAACGCATTCGTTACAAGGCGAGAGAGTTCATCATCAAGGAGTGAGCTTTTAATTCCGAATGGCTTCACGGTGCTCTCTCGGTCAGCTAGGGAGGATTCGGTGGGCGCATCTCCATTGTCTGTTCAACATGTTTGCTGCCGTAAAAAAAGGGCCACGTTTTTTTTCATTTTTCGACGAACAAAATAAAAAGAGAGAGGTGGATTAAAGCCGATTCAAATAGTTCCGAGAGACCTCCACGTGTGTCGAATAAATTATTTTAATCACGTCAAATGAGTGTCACTGGCGAAGCGAGCATATAGTTATAACGCGAATGTTAACCTGTTCGTAACGTGGCTAATTCAATGTGGGAGGGCGTTATTGTTAATAATTAATTATATTATTTAATCAACCTGACCAGAACCCACAAAAATATTTGCGGCCTAACTCTAACTAGAGAATTTTTCGAATGCCTCGCGATCCTCTGCGTTCTCAACTTAAAACGCATTTATTCCGTTTCCGCCACCTTTGTGGCTGTCTGTCATATTAAATAGAAATTTTTCCCAAGAAAGGCTTGCCCAAAATTACCATATTAGCGAAACACCGTTGCATAAACTTCAAATTACCTAATTACACCCGGTTTTTAAACAGTTCAGCATTACGGTATAAAAGCTTTAATAGCAATATTTAAGATTGAGAAATAGTCAAGTGTTTAATAGTATTTACATACATTTTACGTTGTAATTTACGGTTCTGATTACTTAAGGCGTGTTGTCTATTTGAACCAGGGGAAATTTTATAAATTTAAGCAGCATTATTTTGATATCTAGCGTTGATCATTAACGTTTTCCTACTGCCTCTTATGATTATGGGAAATAAATCTTTAGCCCCTTTCGTAAAAACAGAAATAAACAATCACGTAGCTTATACAGGGTAGCACCCTAAAGTTGTAGGACTGATTTTTTTTACAAGAATTTTATTGACGATATACTTACATCGACTTAATAATCTTCAAAGTATGCTCCTTGAGCTGCTACACAATTAGTATAACGTTGCTCCCATTCCCCGTACGCCGACTGGAAATTTTCTTTGGGGATGCCGTTGATGACCCTCGTCGAAGCCTTTATCGAGTCAAAACGTCGTCCCTTGAGCTGTCTTTTCATCAGGGGGAAGAAGAGGTCCGGTGGTGCCAGATCGGGAGAATAGATAGGGTGCGGCAACTTGGCAACGCCGTATGTGATTTTGCGATTAAGAAGTCACAACATTTTTCATATTTACAAAGAGGAATCTGCTAAACTCTGCTGTAGTACCCCAGATTTATTGAAACGCCCTCTTTAATTGAGATCTCCATCGCATGAAATGTTTACTCTATTCCTTTAGTCATAAGAAGAAATGCAATACAGATTGAACACCAAAATTAAAGTATTAGGGAGGTGTAATTCAATCCAAGGGACCTTGTCCGTCTAATCCCTTAACAGCATTTGGTCCGAGTGATCGGCCTCATTGCAACCCAGCAGTCACCCCGTAGCATTACTTTGGAATAGATTTATTTGCAGGGGACCGACCGAGCCGAACCGAAATGCATGGATTTATCGCCCTGACCTCAGGGGACGGTACCTGGAATGGATCGACGCGTCGCGGGGGAGCCGCGGTTTTCGCCCTGGGGCACAGAGAGCGGCGTTTCAAAGAGTCCCACCGGCCGTGCAAGGCCGCACCGTCCATAAACGACGCCAAGGTTTTTTCGTTTGCAGTGCTTGACCCTGTCACTCCACCACAAGGGTGGTTCTTTCCCGTGAAATAACGTTAAAGCAATACCAAACAAGTTTTCTCGAGGATTATTGCGCTGAACGACTCCACCTTTGTCTGATGTTTAGAAATGTTTTGATACTTCATTGAATGAACTGTGGCAACCTAAAGATAGCTAGCTATATATTACTACAACAGATGGGAGGATTTGATAAAAGAACGCGTTTCAGGTCTCAAAAGAGGATGACTAAGTTGTAGATTTAGCTTTTTGGCATCGCATATTTTATTTTTGGGTGTTAATTGTTGGGCCTTGGGATTATCAAGGTATCAAACATAACAAAAGCAATGATAATATTTTATTTTTTGTAACTGATATATAGTAAATCAGTAATACTATGTAAAAACATTACTGATTTTATAATAATATTAGTAATATGTGATTATTTTCACTTGTAAGTTTCGAAATTTACTCAGGAATCATGAAAGCTAAGCCTTTGGCTGTTTGTCTTGCCATTATGAACGCATTATTGGATACGTTTGGCCATATTGGTAGTATCGTAAACCAGAAAATTTTCATTTTCAAAGCACAGAAATATATTTGTTTTTTATAATCTATTTGTAATGTGTAATAAGCTGGGTTTTTATAAATGTATTCATCAATGGGGACTGATTCTATGAAAAGGAGTAGCAACTGGACAGCTTACTATATATCAAAGAAATTTATTTAAAAGCGTTCAATAACCTTACACTTACATTGAATATAAACCAAAACCCACAGTAATAAATCAGATATTTTTTTCGTTTAAGTTTAGAGCTAATCTACACGTATCGTTAATCCCAGTGACAGTTAAAGTAAAGGAGCTCTAAAGCAAAAGTACGCGTACCTTTAAACCGTCAAATGACACAGAAAAATGGAGCACCAAAAAATCTGGACAGTGATGACGTCAAAAACAATTTTCACAGTTATAAAAATCTAGCCAATAAGACTTTTGAGATGGTATTATAAAGCCATAAGAATTCTGCTCTTGCGTCAGGGAGACTCGGAACTTTAAGTCAGCAAAAGAGTCACCGAAAAGAGAGAAAAATAATACAGAAATTTATTTTAAATATCAAATAATTTACTCAATCTTTTAGTTTTTATAAAATGCTTTCAGAACAAATCCGAACTCCTATTAGGTCACTTGAGGCAACTGATATCTCTCATTGATATTTCATGCTAAATTATAGGGCACCGCTGAAATCAATTAACCCCAATCAATCTCCCGACCCCGATCAAATCCCTGGCCGGGCATTTTGGGTTGTGAATGCCCGGAGTGGAATCACTCCTTGCCACACACCGTAACGGCGATGTATATGGCGCCCACCATGTGGATGTATATAAACATGAATAAAAATATATGGGGACATTTATGGGCGACGCTTCCACGAGGAAGGGGAAGGGCAGAAGACTTCGGCTGGACGTCGTTCCTTTCGTTTTGGGAAAATCCCCCTGAACCCCTGGGGACCCTAAAACCCCTCATTCTTTCCCGATTTCGTCTCCATCCACACCACCGCTTGCTCTCTCCTCCCGCGCCATCTCTCCAGGGTTTAAACTCGAACCCACCACGCCCACATACCACCGGCCATTCCCCACCCTTCCCTGAACCCAACACCCCCTTGAGTGGTCAACCCACCTCGACCGCAGCCGAATTGGAGTGGTGTGTTGCATCAACTCCCAGCGGGAAGGGCGGGGGAACATGGGTATGTACACTTGTTCCGCAGACCGCACGTGACGGTGAAAGAGGGGCGAGGTGTCGCGGGAGCATGCGCTACCCGAGGGGGAGTCTTTCTTCCCGGATGGCTGCTGGGGAAGGGTTGAGGAGGGGCGAGTGAGTTCCGGAGAGAGCGGGGGCATATAGGGCCGTGAGGAGGAGGAACTCTGGGACCCCTGCCCGAGCCCCTTCTTCGACGGACGCAGGGATCAGTATGGAGACGGAATGACTCTCCAGAACTCCTCTCCGAGAGAAATTCTCTGCCATGCATTACTATTTCGATGTAACTAATATGGTAGGTGGCGTGAAGAGGTGTATAAGAAATAATACGAAGGTGGTTGAAACGACGATTGTGGCACTGATTTTTTTCATTTCCTGATCCTTAATGACAACTTAGAAATGCGAGAATTTAAATTTTATAATTAAAAATCGCAAACATTAATATTTATAAATAACTTAAATAAGTACCCTATACCTTATAATTTAGTTAACGAAGTAATTATTCCTTAAAATGTTTTTTTATTCACATTTACGTCTGGCAAATCTGAAAATGGAATAACTTTTTGCTGTACAAACTTAATATGGTAATTACAGCCAATAATGGAATCCATACGGTTATAAGTATTTTACTAATATTTTCTGCAACAAAATGTAGATCCAAAGAGTGTAATGAATATAGAAATATCGTGCATATTATAAGGCTAAGACGGTAAGTCTAGAAAAACTATGATAATAGACAAAAATAACTGAAAAGGAATGCTTACAGACCGTTATTGCTACATACCATTGTCTACAAACAATCAAAAATCGGCTCAGGCACTTTTGAAAAAACTCTAGATCCTGCTGGTTACGAAAGACGCTTAGGGAAAGAGATATAGTCTAAGGACTTGTAATAGACCATACCAACCTGATTAAGGTACGGCCATACCCCCACGTCTCACAGGTGTGTTATTGAATTCATACTGACATTCTTGAGACGCTCAATGCATAAAGGAGTCGGGTTAAAGTAACAAAGACGAAACGGCATTGAGTCAGTTGAGTCTTGTTTTAGTTGACCTGGCCGATGATGTCACGCGACAGTAAATTCGCTGCTCGGCCTATTGCCTTTCGAAAACCCAAATATTTCATGACAGCTCGATACTCAGGTTTTTCAATTTTCAAAAAAAGTCTCACAACGACTCACTAAAACGATAAAAAACAACAGCTAAATTTCCAAAATGATTGAAACATTAGTGAGTGCCTCTCCAAATGCAATATCCAACTTTTGTTGAGGATTGTTGCAATATGCATGTTGAGTTCGACAACTTTTCAGACAGCTCTCGGAAGTGAGTTGGAGAGGAAAGTGTTTGGTGCAGTGACTGAATTTCGTTCGGGAGAGTCCGAATCTAGAATGCTGCCCATAGAGTAGAGAGATTTTTGGAAGGACAAACTCAAATTAAAAAAAGCATCTTATTGCGAGAGTAAGAGGAAACCTGCTCACAATTCCCTTTAATGTTTTGACTTCTGGAGGCAGCACACGCATACATATCTACCCTCTAAGTAAATATCAAAATAGACAAGACCCAACTACGCAATAGGCTAATTAGTATTTGATGGCTTATTTTCATCTGACTATGCTTAAGCTCACTGCCTGATTTCAATTCTTGAAGTAATGTGACCTCTACTGTAAAGGACTCAGGTGTCTAAGCTATGACTTTCCCATGCAATTTTCGGTGATGTATACCAAATATAATTCTTTAATTTGGCTTAAATCAAAAGAGTTTTAGAAAGAAAATGTTTTTCTAGAATTTTAATAAATTCGTCGTCATGTGCTCAGAAATTTAATATTTCCACAATGCTTTCGATATTGCATGTATGGTTGAATATTTCTGTAGTTAGTTATCGCACCCGCTCATTTAAATCAAATGCTCGTTCTAATACTCATCCTAATTACGTAAAATATTGAGGATAATCAGTTCTTATGTATGTCTGAATTTCTATAAGTGTACCTCAAGAATTCAGGTTAAGTGGAGTGTTTCTTAATATTTAAGTTTATCTTTTAATTTTTGTGGACGCTGACTGATTTGAATTTTAATCTAGACCGATGCATTATAAAGGAGCAAGTTCGCTCTTATTTTTAAATGAACGGATGCATACATATCAATGGATTGATAAGAAATTCAAAAAACAGTTACCTTATTTATCATAACCATGTTATAGCTTCGTAAAATAATCACACCATTCTCGATATAAAGGTTAATGTTGACCATGGTTTCGAGGTTGCTTCGTTATCTTCAAACGGTCGAAATAAATCTTTTAACACTGGAATGATGTAATTATTTAACAAGCTATCATGCTCGCCTAGTACAGCATCATACTTGAATCTACACAATCTAGAAATATATCCGTTCAGTAATTTATAGTCTTAAGTGGGAAACAGAGATACGAACTTTAATCTAAAAACCAGGTATTTCTTCGGGTGTGAAATGCAATAATTGAAATTTTAACCGCTAGGTTAAGCAGACTCCTTCAAGTGAACTCCTCATGAAGCATTTGTAAATGATAATTTTTAGTCTATGAGTGCACTTTCACATTTACGACTTTCGCAAAACTGGTGGGCCCTTCTTAGCCGATATACGCTAGAGTAGGGCGATTTCGGCTCACTTTGGTATTCACTGACTTTATAAATGAATCACTCGAAAACTTGGGCCCTTTCAAGCCTGTAACCACTTTCCCTTGATGAGGAAAATGCCGACCTTCAAGATTCCTCCCAAAACGCAAACTATCGGATTCATTAAGTCAAGTCTTAGCAATCGCGCATCATTAATTATTTTCCCTCAGATGACGGCGTAGCTGGGAGTAAATGAACGCCTCTTTCATCCAGGGGGCAAGAGGAAAGAGTCATTTCTCCGTGATTGGGATGCAGGAATGGGATATCTACTGGAGGTACGACTTAAAGTCTGTAAATTCTGTCCGCCGTAATGCTCTCTTTAGCTTCTTTCACGCATTCAACATGACTCAACCTCGTTAAGAAGAATTGAGAATGGGTTCGTAAAAAATAATACCATTGGTCGTAGTGAAGGATCTCATTATCCTTCCGAAAAGTCGTTGACCAAAGTACTGTCTCACGAGATATCTTTGTTACACCCATATGCTCTCATTATTGATATTAAATCGTTATGCAGTCCATCGCTGTAAATTTGAAACTTTTCATGCATCACATCTTATGGTAGAATATTCTATGAGGTAGAGTTATGATAATTTTATTTTTTATTTATCCTGATAAGCTGCATTTAATTTTTTTAAATTAGAAATTTTTATACAAGGAGGTTCTAAGCTATTAAAGAGTCATTTCATGTTCCTATTCAGAGAAACAATAACAAACCATTGAAAAGTTATTAAAAGACTCAAAGAAAAAAATATAACAGCCCTTTCTTCCAAATGCGTAATATAAAGATGACCACTAGGATTATAACGAAAAAGAATATTACTGCAGGGTATTTATCCATTTTTAATGTTCAAGTGTCGTCAATTTTGACTAACGATCGTTACCGCAAGTAAAAAGAATAGCCCTTTAGGTAGAGGAACCCTGATTTGCGAATGTCACACGCCTTCGGGCTTAGTACTGGTTTGACTCTACCATCCCTAACGAACAGATCTTCAGATTGACTCCAGTGTTTATGGTTTCTTTTAATAATTGGTAATTAAAGTGCACCGTCATCTTACGACAAGATACTACAATTTTAATGTAAAATCGGAATCTGAAGCTTGAATTTTTGAAGAATTGAAAAATTTTTATTGCTGTTGGAGAGAAAATATCTTTGAAAATCATTGAAAAAAAGCCCTGGCTTAATGGTGTGATAGGAACCATATGAATATTAAAATGATGGAATTAAGAATGTTTTTAAAAACGTATGTTGAAAATTGTCATGAACATCTGAAATGCTGTCTGGTAAAGGTAAACTCCTTGTTTACACATTATGAGATAGAATTGTTTCAAAACCAAAAATACATCATATTAAGATTTCCATCGGCCCGGTAATGTCCTCATCCGCAGACCAAAAAGTTGCGGGTTCGATTCCCGGCTGCGTGGGTTTTCCTCCACGTAGGTCTTATATGTTTGTAATTGTGTCCATTTCTATATACATCATTGTTAATAGCCCGTTTTAAAAGCCCAAAAGTGCTGTTTTCGGGTTATTACTAAATAAATGAATCGTGATAAGTAATTATTGTACAAACAGTGAAGAGTAGAATGAGAATCATCATTGCTTATAGATGTAAATGAGGATATTACTCACTGATTACGAAGCGAGAAAAATTGCATATTGGTTGTGAAATACATAATAGAGGTTTTAGATTCAGAACAGATAAGTAGTGTTATTTCATTTTAAATATAAATTTCTACTGAATACTTTAACCCTATGTGGTGTAGATTTCCGTGATATATAAAATATGCACGCAACGTTTGTTTATATATATTATGGTTTCTGGATTTATCAGTGATTCCAAAACGTCGCACCTAATAAACCGGTGGGGGTCAATACATTTTATTTTTTATGATGATTCAATTCATGCGAATATGCTACACATCAGTACTTCAATGTGGTATTTACTGGGTCTTATCTTAAACACATCCTTGTAAAAGATCTTAATGTTTTAAACACTTACATATGTGATGCATTTCTTGTTTAAGTCTATTAAAATTACATTGAGGCATTTTCTACTTCGCTTAGATTCATCCTAGGTTCCATGACACTGGAAGAATAACAAATCAAATTAGTGTAATAATATTTCTTGAATGATACGAAATGAAATAATTTTCTCAAAAAATGCGATATTATGCGTAATGCTAATTTATTTTTGAATAAAAAGAAGTTTTTAGAACAAAAATATGAAAACATTTAAAAATTGCTAACATTTCTCTCCAGCCAAAAAAAATTCTAATTTATATGATGACGAATTCTTGCCATATAGTAACATGTCTATGGTCAGTAAATTATATAAGTTAACCAGTAACAAGTTACCCCGAGGGGAAATACCATTAGAAAAATCTCGTTCTGCTTCAGGATTCCTCAAGCTTTGTTCTGTAAATATTCAAGAGTACTGCTTTCGGGAAAGGCAAACGCTTATGCACCGAAAAGCATGGAGTTACTGCGGGGTATGTAGCTACTACAGAGAGCATGTTACCCTCCTTAAGCATTCTTCATTCGGTGCAAAGTTAAATATACATCCGCAGCTAAAGCAGGATTTAAACAGGAACCGGTATCCCAACGGAAGAGGCAAGTATGGTGTGAACTTTGGAGTGCTAGGGGCTGCTGACCTTTGCACTGTTGTCTACAACGTCTCATATACTATGTACGTATGCTCACTTATACTTGTTCCTATACTCAAATCCCATTATCTCAAGAGAAATTGCCTAGGGAAGTACCTAAAACTTACTAGGGCACTACTAACCAACCCATAAAGTTCTTCAGCTTCACATTGCCTTTGCATTAGTGTGGAGGAAGGGACAGACCATGACAGAAACATTAAATCAGCTTGGCAAAGCAACTAATTGGACAAGAAGTCAAGGGACAATGCAGTGAAAGTGTTACGAGACCCCCCCCCCCAGCTAGTTATTCCAAACACCAGGTAGCTGGCCCCAAGCAAAAACACGGGCGGTCAAAAGGTCTTGCAATAGGTAACTTTCTCAAGTTGAAAAGATAAAAGAATGATAGTAACCGCAAGAAAAACAGAATAAGGGTACGTACAACCAAGTGGAAATTGTTTGCGTGCATTATTTTCAAGTCTGCCCAATAAAATTCCTCAGTGTGCAGCTGTTGAAATATTCATATCGTTACTAATTAATCATTGCGTTCCTTACGGGGTTAACTATTGCTATAAATGACATTTCCGTGCAATCATTAAGAAAAATGATAATTATCAATTTATTATGGAAGGAGGATATGCCATACCAGGGTCAGGGATACATACAATTGAATTAAAATCTCCGAAAAAAGTATATATGTTGATCCAACTCAAAATTTAAGGAGTAGTTGATTGAAGTGGAGGTATGTTGGCCTAGTGTCTGATCTACATGTAGTTATTACTACTTAAACTTATAATCAGTATCCTCTTCATTGGCTACAAATGACGTGCTTCACAAAAAACTACATATAGGATAATAAGTCATGCATATGCAAGTAGATCACTTAGATTCCCACTGCTGCTCGGTTGTTCAGATTATTTTAATGAAGAACTTATGAACATTTAGTAAAAGGCGTTTTAACTTCAAACTACATTCAGTAAAGCAAAAAGTCAAAGGTGAACTTAAACCGAAGGCTTTTAGAAGAGGAGGTGATTTAATTGTCCAGCAGGAGTCTTAACTTTTATCATACTCATACACATATGTACATAGAGACAAAGAATTATTTTTAAATGAGATTCCAAAATGGAGAAATAGATATCGTCTATCTTCTCCCATAGTGAACAATGTGTATTTAACTTATGAAGTCAAGTTAAAAAAGTACTTAGATATCGCTCTTGGGAAAGGAAATTCTTCCCAGAGTTATGTAAAATAGGTGAAATCAATAAACACTCCTATCAAAATTCTAAAACCCGTTTTAGGTTATTGCGAAACAAGACTAGTCAGGGGATGAACTGAGAAACGACTCGACCGAATATGAGCTTGTCAATATGTCAATGTAAATTCGAGGGCTTACAATTTTGCGTATTTTTTATGTGAGATTCTGCAACCTCTCAAAAAGTTCCATGAAGTACCTTTTGCTAAGGGCCATTTTGACAGACTGTTGCCTCTTTCCCCCTTCCAAGTGCCTCCTCTAAATTTAGTGTTTCATCGTTGTTGGTTTTCCATCCAATGAGCGACCTCCTGGGTGATTTCTTCTCGCCCTGGTCGTCCCCTCCATCAGTCCCCCCCATCCCTACCCTCTTCTTCGTCTCCTCTATTCCTTCGCTCCTTCGTTTGCCGTTGCCCTCTCCATCCCATCCATTTCATCCATCTCACCCTCCCCCCGCCTCACCGTACACATCTTTCCACTCCCACTCCTCCCGCTTTTCCTCTCAGCATTTCCCACCCCCTCGGCCCCTCTGTCTCTCTCCCTCTCTCTCCCCTCCTTTCTTCCCTAGTTCCTCCAACCACCGTTCCTTTCGAAGGATGGCGCTTCAGATGTAGATAAGGATACGGGAGACACTTCCAACCCAATGCACTCCCTCCAGCTCCTGTTCCCCAGGCGCACCCCCTCCCTTCCGCTCCGCCTCACTCCTCTCCGTTTTCCTCCCCCTCGCCTTTGCCCTATCCATTATCTCAACCACGCCCAACTCCTTATTTTTCACCTTCCCCGTGATTAACCCTGCAGCGCACACTCCCTCGCCCCCTCTCCCCATCCCACACGCGCACACACAAACACACAGCCGTCCTCCTTGTATCTCCTCCTTTCCTTCAATTTAAATTCAAAACACTTTCACGGTTCCCTATTAATTCTCGTTTTCCTTCTCTCTGATATGTCCTTATTTATTTCCCCATCTTCCTCGAGAAAAAATGCATATGCATATATATATACATACATGCATACACATATATACACATATATATACACACACACATATATATATATATATACATACATACACATATATACACATATATATACACACACATACTATATATATATATATACACACAGACATATATATACAAACACACACATATATATGTATTCTTGTTTACATTTAACACGGATTTTATTTTTTGTCCAAGACGCGTTTTGTATTTTTTTCCCCATTTCGTTTAGACTTTTTTAAGGAACTGTTTTTGGGAGTTATTCATTGCGTTTGTATTTAGTACCTAGAGTGGGAAGGAAAGAGTGACGTCCAAATCACTGGGGATTTCGGAAAAGAAGGCATAATTCATTTGAATTCGCAAATTTTACTGTAGTATTTTAAGGGACTCTAATTCGTAAGCTACTTCATCTGAGCAAATATAACTGAAAGGAGTCCTCATCACTCAATGCTAAAGTAATTGACTTGTACATAATCTCAGTCAATCTAAATATCAAATAAACGCTTTAGAATGTCGCTGACAACTCATTTTATATTAATTATTTCGTGGAGTTTCGATTACCGAACCAAGAGAAGTTCAGTTTGTCATACTCCTTGCCTGTCTTCATACCATTTAAAAGCTCATTTCCAGCCGTTCTTTTCCCACACACATTACATAAAGCCTTGCATTATAGCTATCCCACCTCCAACCAACCTCCATCCCTTACTTTTACTTTAAACCAGTTCTACCATATTCTTACTTTTACTAAAGCAACCTAGCAACATTTTATCTTCCACAAAAATATTGAAAACTATGTTGGTGAAATAGTATTGTTTCCACCGTACTCCAACAACGTTTTCATTGATCCTAATCTTAAGATGAACAGGAAAAATGACAAATGTTATGTTAGATCTATGAAATGCAATACATACTATTGTGAAAATAAACGTGCAGGTAGTCAGGTGACATACATTTTTAACGTGCCAATCAAATTTGCGTTTACAGTGTAACTTCTCACGCCGTCCACATCCCGCCGCACGGAGTAATATCGCATTTAGTCATTGTACAGTTAACCATCTAGTCCTCTTGCCGATGGCCAACTGACACCTATTTTTAAAACTCTTCATATTTGATAGAAAGGGCTCAAACAACCCTCCAGATGGCTTGTTACAGTCAAAAATAGTACCATTTATAAATGAAAACTTTTTTGTATTTGTTTTCTCGTGTTGTTATTTGAATTTTAAAACTGTTTTCGTTTTTTCTTATAAAGTTTGCTTTTTCTATTTTCTTCCCGCGCTTGGTCATTTTTAATTTTTATGCATATCGTACCTAACCAACTCCTTTCTCTTCAATTTTTCAAACCGACCCATTTCAGAATACCCATACCTCCGTTACACTACCTGCTCTGATATACCTACTGAGCACATATTTGGATGCCTGTCGATGCATTTTTACTAACTTTTAATATTCCACCTGAACAATAGTTTTCACTTTATGTTAATGTCCCACTCTATCGGCAATCATCTCAGGATAGGGCAAACCAGCAAATTTTTATATGCTACTCAATTTTGCTATGGTATTATAATTATATATGTTCATTTTAACTAAATTTATCCAAAACTTGAGATTAGTTTTCATTTGAAAACTACTTTAATTTTATTTTGGTTTCCATGGTCAAAATTATTATTCATACTTTTTTTGTTGAAATTGAAAGAAAAATGAAGCAATGACTGTTTTAATAACTATATACGTTTAAATAACTCATTATTGGGAAGTTTAAAAAGGTGCCTACTGATGACATAAGAATATCAGAACCTAAAATAATGGCGCAGATACATTATTCATCTCTTGTAAGTTTTATGCTTTTTTTGCATTTTTCTTTTTTACTAGTGAGTTGGATATGTAAATTTGAAATTTTAACTATATAATTCATAGAAATCAATTAAATATAAAAACATTACGTGACGAAATAGCATAATTCTTCATGTGATTTTAATACAAATAACATCGCCCAATTTAATTAGGAAAATCTCTTAATTTCCTTCACGATTATTGTGGAACTATTCGAATGAAAAAGTTAAATAGAGGAGTTTCGCAAGTTAGACTACCCTGAGTATGCATCGAGCAGTCTGGGCTGCGCACATAGAAACCAAATTTATGAATCAAAGAGGATACAGGGAAAAGCTGTCATTTGTATAAAAAATCGTTATGGAAGAAAAGAAAGCGTCGAATTTTTATTGGGTAGTTTGGGTTGAGAGCCGAGTATGCGCGAGTTTCACGCCCATTTAATCAAATGGATATTGAAATTAAATTGAAAAATTAGCTTTCTTCTAATTTTGTCTATCGGTACAAGACTAAGGTGGTATTTCAAATAAAATAGTTTAAAACGCTAGCTATCGTTATGTTCAACATAATTTACACAATATTTGAGATTAGTTTCCTAAGTTTCTTACCCTACACGCAAATATCAGTAAAAAATAAAACTTCTAACTTAATATTACCACATTTTCGAAGTATGCGTACATTTATTTGGTGATTTTTACCTCTTAATTAAGCTGTTTCAGCATCAGTACACTCACCCATAAAACTATAATCGTAAATTCCTTACATTTTTATGACTCTGGTTCGATCTGTATAATGGTGTCTTGGTAACTTCCATTTCTTTTGAAGATGAATTGAAGCAACCTTTACAATCCGAATTAAAGTATTACTATAATTCATCTATTGTGTTATCTGGTTTTCTCCCGAAAAGTAGAGTATTATAGGCAAAAATATTGTGAAGAACGTCGAATGATTTTTGCCATTGAAAAATTATCAAAGCGTTAAATGAATTTGCATTTTAAACTAGCTCGTGTAAGATGGTGGCAGAATAGCCAGTATACTCTGGTTTGCTTGTATTTGACTGGCTGTTCTTGTATTTTAGCTAAATATTATTCATCACGCATGCATTCATGCACGCGTTAACACTGAATGGCATTCAGTGTTTACGTTTGTGTGAGTTTCTTTTATTTCAAGCAATTTTGGCCACCGAGTCACAAAGTTACGTCAGCGTTGATAGACACATGTTCCGTGTAGGATTGTATAATTCTTTTTCCTAAAAATTCCGTTCAAAAATAGTCTTCCAGCGTCGAGCAAAGGGTATCTTCCGCATTCGGTGTCGTCATATTTTTTTTTAATTTCTTTTGTTTTGTAATGCTGAAGGTTTCAAATATTAAATGTTGAGTGACACTGCAGCCAATATTGGCGGACTCTCATTCATAAAAAATGAATCATTCCCGCAAACAGTAAAAATAAATATGAAAATACAAAATGAATGTGATGAAAAATTCAAATGGCTATCATAGAATCTCAAAGACCACTCAACTAAACGTAAAGTATTTATATGTGCCTGCCCCTTTAATAATGATCTCATTTCACTGATTCCTGTTAATATTACATCTCCTGCATGTCATAAATTGAATACGTAAATAGTTGATGAAAGCATATTCTTCTTTATCATTGACTTTTTATCCAGTCGTTAATAAGTTATTGTCATTCATTGCTCTTATGCTGACTTAGCGACTTTACCTCCTAGGTTTATGAATCATAAACAAAAGCGTCATCATAAACTAAAAAGCAAATTTATATATTTGATTGAAGTAATAATTAATGTTTTCATATAGGTGCGTGAGGAAATTGCATTTTTGAAATCAGTTTCTCTTGTCAACATATCCAAATATTACGAGAGCCTACTCGCTACCGATAAATCGAGAATGAATTTTTTTTAACCTTCATCATCCAAACACTATATGTGAATTTAAACGCAATGTATCGTGTAAAACGACTCCTAGTTTTTAGATTTGATGCGTTGACGTTGCAAATGGAGGATGATTTATTTATCATATTAACGACGATTTCTTGGATTCAACTTTTCCCATTACAAATTAGGATCGCAGAATACTAGTGAGAATGTTAAATATAATTTTAATCACATTTGTGGCTTTGAAAGCTATTGTTCTTCAATTGAAAAATATTTTGAAAGGGCAAGGTATCTAGAAAATACAAGACACAACAGACACCTGGAAACAAAAGGCAGCAATAGTTTTGCATTACAAATCCAACCCACTTACCGACGGAGCATTATACTTACTCCCCACACAGCGATCAAGTAAAATATTTTTCGAGCGATCAATATAGATCTGCTCTGCAATATAGATCTAGTCAATGGAAGTATATGAAAATTGGAAGCGCAGATGAGATAGGTACTCTTTTGCCGAAAGGGGATTATAATTCGTACTCATTCTTCTAGTAATTTATAAAGTAATATGAGACCGTTGCTGTGACATTTTTCACCCTGCGATGTGATTTGGCTCTTGGAACAGTTGTGTACTTCTTTGATGTATTCAGAAGTGGTGGACTTCTATAGAAAAAACGTTTTCCGGTAGTCCTCCAGCATTCCAGATTAAACCGAAAAATCCGCCGCCCGAAATCGAAAATGAGCCCTGACTCTCGGGTCGGAATAAGTGGGTAGACCGGCCACCAGACATATCCGCTCTCTACTAGGGATGGGTAGGAGGGATAAAAAAGGGTTTGGGATGTTAAATAAGGTGTGAGGTAGAGGGAGGAAAAGGGAATGAATGGATATGGAGAACGAGAATGGACGCGGAGGGGGAGGGAATACGTGGAGAAGTAGGATTGAAGCAGCTGAGGGAGAGCTTTCGCTACAAGACCCCCGCCCGCCCCCGCCGGGGGTCGTGAAGTGGGCGCGCGAGATGGGGAGAGAGAGAGAGAGTTAGTTGTTGTTAGCAGAGGCGTTGGAAGTGTTGGATTTGAAATTAATGCACGGAGTTCGCTTTAACGAGGGGTTGGGAGGCTCACGCTTTCGCTCAGATATGGAATGTTATTTTAGGGACCCCGCTCGGACTCCTCGAGTTGCCATTTAAGGCTTACGTTCCGAAGATTTAGTCGACAGGGTTCTAGCAATGGATACATGCACGCCACGCGTATTGTCCCGTGACACATGTTCCTGCAAATACGTACGCCCGACCTCCCTCCGTGCCGTCTCATTTGCTTCGCGTGCGTCCTCTACGTTCTGGCTGAATGGAAATGTCGCCATTCCCCAAGCCTCGTATCATCGCCTTCCACTGCAATTAGGATTCCTTGGGGAGGAGGAGTGAAATAAACGGGAGCGTGAGCAGAGATCTGCTAGTAGTCCTCATTTGCATGCGACCGGGTTATATTTATGCATCCGCTAAATATGAGGCAAGTATGCAAATTGTAAATCAACCGGCATTATTTTTCAATCATATTTAACTGATAGACCAGACCGATTGCATTTATGATTATAGATCGGAAAATATGTTCAAAAAACCTCGGTAAATACAAAAAAATGGAGCATGCTACTCCATAAAGATCCTATAATACCTTGTGCTATTATATTATTTTATAATTGCGATATTTCTTCTGTACTAAAAACAGCGAATGATATTTGATCATCACTAACTTCAACGGTAATGCTAGGGTTTCTTGATTACTTTAAATGACTGTTAGATAATGTGCGGCAAAATAATTTGCTGATTCGAGCTGGGCGCAGCCTCAAATCTGCAAGTTATGCTGATTTGAGGGCGCACCCTGTAATTGAACATGTCGATTTAATGTATAGTATTAAAAAAATATTTAATGACCATGAACGTAATTCCAAACTTTTGAACGTTAATATCTCAAGAAAGTTTATTAATTCCTTTCGTAATAAGAATCGTTTTATGCAATCGATGTTATACATTGGTGTGCAAATATATATATATATATATATATATATATATATATATATATATATACTCATTTACATAGAAATAGATATAAGGAAAAAGGATAGGAAAACACAAAAAAGATGGACACAGGAGAGGTGGGGAAGGCGGAATCAAGCAGATCATGAATGTAATAATATTTCCTAGACCGGGACTTGACCTCCGAATCTTTCCACTTGCCGGGCGGAGGCTCTAAACCACTTGAGCTATCCACGAAACGTAATTTACACTGAGATCTGCGATGCTTTATGCAACCAAGTGCCCCGATTCTTTGGCCAAGAGATGGCGTTAGGGAGCTGTTTCACCCACCAAAGGAGAAATAGACAAGACACACAGAGGAAAGGATAGTAGTAAAAGATTCATACAACATCATACAGGAAAAGAATAGTGCGTTTCGTGGCACGCATAGCCAGAAGAAGAAACGAGCAACATTGGCCTAATACACATTCAAACACGAAATCCCGCCACACGGCAAAAAAATACTAATTTACATAGAAATATGTAAGGAAAAGGTGTAGGAACACTCTCAAAGGACGAAAACAAGAGAGGTGGGGAATACGGAATCAAGCAGATCACGAATGTAAACATATTACCTAGACCGGGACTTCCACTTGCCAGGCAGAGGCTCTTAATCTGATTGATTCCGCTCTCTCCACCTCTCCTGCGTTCATCCTTTGTGTGTGTTCCTATTCCATTTCCTTATAACTATTTCTATGTAAATGAGTGTTTGTTCGCTATTCTATATTCTGAGCTATATTCATGGGCATGAGATACGTCTTTACAATTGCTGGAGACGTAGCGGAGAGACCTAACGTGTGGTTTCTTAATATAACACCAACGAAATAGTTAGCTATTCCTCCATCAATGAAATCACTATACCAGTTTATTAATATGCTGTCATATTTTACTGGATCTATTTTAAGACCTTCCCATTACGTGGTTTCCTAACGCTAGTAGCTTCGTATAACTACTCGGAACATTTGTTACCTTATATGTTATTTACAAACTGTTTCACATTGAAAATCTTTTGCGTAATTAATGAGGGTGTACCTATATAAAGGTGTGTATTTTCTAACATTTTACAATGTCATTTTCACTCAACAACAGCCCGGTGGCTTTATGTTATTGCTGTTTATTGATCCTCAGGTATGATCACAAACCCAGCTTAGCACTTTACAAAAGCTCTCTTCTACGAGAGATGTTTTTAACATGACCGAAAATTTCTATCTGCAATAACAATGTTAAGTTACTTTGCAATGCCTTAAACTTTAGACCTTGGACGGTTACCAAAGCATACATAAATTAATTTTAATCTTTTTAAGTAATGGGCACTTTCGCTAGTCCTAAATAAATGTCAGAAACGCAAATTCGCTTTAGCTTTAACACGCGTTTCAGGTGAAAGGCGACCAGAGTCGCAATTTAATTGAACATCAACATTCGGAAGCCCAGAGGGAGAACAAGCAAGGAGAAGATTTATTCAGCTTCTTTTTTCCCGTTACGTCAACGAGAGCAATTACAGAGGGCAATCTTTTTCAATAGATTTCTGCGAGGACCTGGTCTCGGGATAAATTTCGTCTAATGCGTTAACAAAAGAACAATTTAGAGGAGAGGATCCAGGAAGGAAAATTTCCGGAAAAATTCACTCTCAATAAGAATTACTTGGATTACTGTAAAGGACATTCTGTAAAGGAAATTAAAAAAAACTGGGTTCTTCTATTCAAACATATAATTCATATTCGATTCATGATACCTCTTGAGTTTGGACCAGCTTTTAAAAGTATGCACGAGGTAATTTTACTTTTTAATGATTCCAATGCTGTTTAAATGGTATTTAAAATTATTTTTTAAAATATAAATAATGAAATGCACTTTCGAACTCTGTAGGTGTTTCACTGTAAGGGGGTTAAACATATATATGTTATAATAAATATATTTATATATATATATACATAAATAAACATAAATATATACATACATACACACACACACATATATTTACACACACATATATATATATATATATATATATATATATATATATATATATATATATATATGCATATATATATATATATACTTATATAAACATATACATGCATATGAATTATCTCATTAATAGCAAAAATACAACACATATATATACTACCTTGATCAAAAGGTTCCCGGAATAACCACCGTGTGGCGCTCCCATCGTTCCGATTTGAGTTATGTTTTTTTTGTTAAATTGGTACATCTGTTGTTGATATTTCCTTTAAATCTTAGTGTCATAACTTGACATTTGCAAAAGTTACGTAGCCAAGAGTACATCTATCTCTGTGTGTGTTGGCGATTTTTTACAATTTCAGAAATGGATTTAAATTTGCAACAACGAACTTGTATTAAATTTTGCGTAAAAAACGGATTTAGTGGCGCACGGACGTTGGAAATGTTGGAAAAGTGTTTCGGCAACGATTCTCTAAAAAAAACGGTCGTTTACCAGTGGCACGAGCGGTTCAGAAGTGGTCGTGAGTCAATCGAAGATGATGAACGCAGTGGCAGACCATCGACATCGAAAGTCGGTGAAAAAATTGATAAAGTAAAAGAAATGTTGGTCAATAACCGCAAATTAACCATCAGAGAAATAGCGGAGGACTTGAACATTGCCTATGGATCCGCCCAAGACATTGTGGTTAATGATTTGGGTTTCCGTCGTGTAGCAGCAAAGTTGGTGCCAAAAGACCTCAATTTCATGCAAAAAAGAGACCGTGTTGACGTCGCAAAAGACATGATTTGCGAGGCTGAATCCGATCCCACATTCATCAAAAGGATCATTACTGGAGACGAGACGTGGGTTTATGAGTACGACACGCAATCCAGACATCAGGCAAGTGAATGGCGTTCACCAAATGAGCCGAGACCAAAAAAACCACGTCGTTTTCAGTCAAAAAAGAAGGCAATGCTGACGGTTTTCATGGATTACAACGGTGTAGTGCATCATGAATTTTTGCCAGACAGTAAACAAAGAGTATTATTTGGGCGTTATGAGACGTTTGCGTGAAGCAATTCGCCGAAAGAGACCAGAAATGTGGGCAGAAAACTCGTGGATTTTGCACCATGATAACGCACCGTCGCACAGTGCTATCATTATTCGTAATTTTTTGACAAAAATGCAACAAATACCATCCAACAGCCACCGAATTCACCTGATTTGGCTCCCTGTGACTTCTTTCTGTTCAATCGAGTTAAAAAACCATTACGGGGAACGCGTTTTAGCAGCCGAGAGGAAGTAATGGAAAAATCGCAGGAAGCACTGATGGACATACCGAAAACCGAATATAAAAAATGTTCCGAGGATTGGATCAAGCGCTGGCATAAGTGTGTTGCAGTCGATGGGGATTACTTTGAAGGGGACAATATAGATTTAGATGAATAAACTTGTATTTTTAATTTTCTGAATAAATTCCGGGAAATTTTTGATCAAGGTAGTATATATATATATATATAGTGTTTTTGCTATTAATGAGATAATGTTTTGATATTTTGTTTGAAAAGCCTATTCATAAAGTGATTCTTTTGTTAAGATATTAGTTCTGAATTGGGTTTTTTGGGTTTGTTCTCGTCCATTCCACTATTTTATACAGAATCCTTTTCTTCCTTATCATTCTACCCATTCTTTTCCATTTTCCCCACTGAGTTATCTTTTCAAAACTCTTGGAAACAATTGTTCCGCTAAATATTTTCGTAACATCCGTTGTGGAGGAATATATATATATATATATATATATATATATATATATATATATATATATATATATATATATTTATATATCTATATATACCTTTCGCTTGATCAATCCATGAGGCAAACCTATACCCATTCTTTAATTATTTTTTTCATTCTGAATGATATTTATCTATACAAATTGCAACATTTTTCTCGCTTCAAAATTTACCAATAAATTAAACCTAACTCTCTCATACTGAATAGTTTAAATACTCGCTGAAATCAGAATTTAATGAAACGAAATTAAAGATACGAGCAAACAATGAACTCGTTGAGCGAGAAGTTAGTTTGAATCTTTCCTACGAATTACATTCTGTCTCTGCTTATTTATTGAAGTCTGTGAATTTGAATTTCTCTACTCATAATTATGTATATAATATTATTTTCACTAATCTGTTACCTTTACTACAAAATGTTAATAAAACATTTTTACCTAAAGGGCCTATTAAGGCTGTGAATCTTTTGACGATATATCTCTAGTACATCGGATTCTGTTTATCAACATCATTTTTATGTAACTTATTCATGAATTTAATGACGTTGTTCATCTTGATTTGTATTACTGGAGCGCAACAGATATTTTTAAATACAGAATATTAAATCAGTGATTATTTTGTAGTCTACATTATAAAGTATACTTTTAAGTAACCTCAAATTAATTCATCAAATGGATGTATTACGCAGGGGTAAATTACCCTTGTTATTACCGAATATTGCGTTAAACACCCTATTATATTAATAATTCCAGTTCTTTGCCACATCCCAAGGTATTAACTTAAGCCAGCCACATTTTGAAGACATAACACATGTATCTCCTCTTGAGTGGAGAAATTCGGTTACCTTGACTCAAAATAGAATTTATGAATCTGCAGCCTGCTCCCTAAAATAAAGTAAAAAAGGAATTCAAAGGGGCATTTGAAAACTTACATTCCCGTGTTAGCTAAAAAAAAGCATTTTTTGTTCTGTAAACACGCTAATGAAACTGTTTAATTGGTTCACTTGTGAAACATCCACTTCAAGATTGACTTTCCGCGAATAAATTATTTGAAAAAATAAATCGCTGTAGATGTTAAAGACAACTTGAACGACGGTATCAAATTCTAATGAGAGAAGATATTTTCCACCGGAACTAAAGTCGTCTTCCTATTGAGCATCCTTCATGTGCGTTTCTTCTGGACTCACGAAAGCATAACACATATTTTTGTAGCGTTAACTGAAATAAACTATTCTGCGATATTTTTGAAGGAAAGATTCTTCTAATGTTTTTGCTGTGTAATTTTTACATTATAAATACCTTAAGTTCCGAGGATTTATGGTCATTTACCCCTTATCAAAGTTAACGATATTTACTTAAATAATCAGTGATTAAAAAGGTATTTAGCATTTTATCATGGAAAATAGAGGGCCGGAAGAAATAAGTTGCACATTAGGGAAATTATATGCATAGAGCCCATCATCTATCCTTATATATCGCTGGAGAGGAAAGTTTTGCTGAAGAGACTCTGTACATACCTATGACTAAGAAGGAAAGTATTATTATTTCTAGTTGAAGACAAATTATCGCGATTACAAGCAAGATGGCATAATGTAAAATATACTCATCATAGGGTCATTATGAATATGCGGATAAAGAGACATGGGAATGGGGATAAAAAACCTGGCAAAGGCTAGGAACTAAAAGCCCCTCGAACTGCTAAAAAATTAAGCGTGTGGTGAGAAAAGAGAAAAAAAGGATGGAAGGAAAAGTGAATGAATTAGCGTCGAGCAGGGTTTAATGGAGACCTGAAATCACTTATTTTCAGTTTAATGCGGAAGAAGGTGAGTAATTAAATCTCCCAAACTAAATCAATAATTAATTTAAATTTATTTGGATAAATGGTTTTCCTACCCCTAAGAACATGAAGTTACCTTATAATTTCGTTGGTTTACTATGTTTAGCGTTCTTTGGAGCAAATACGTTCCTTTTATTTTCGGTCATGGCTTAATCTTTCCTATTATTAATATTTCCAAGCTCATTCCTCTTGACTTTAAGTTGAAGTTATTTACTTTAGAGACTTGAAAGTTAAGGTGCTCTTTGTGACGGGATAGTGTGGCTTAAACATAGATACTTACTGCTTTTATAAGACGCCTAAGCGGAACGAATAAACTCAGAGCCAACCCATTCATCGAGCAAGAAATAGTTTAAAAAAGAATTGTTCCTCGGAATGCAGGAGCATTTTTTATATGCTAGAAAAACTTTATACCGCGTGGGTTTTTGTTTATGTTGCCAATTTGTTCAACATTACTGCCCAAATTGGCAAACCGTCTATGAAAATATTTATTTTATATTGTTTTTCACTACCACAGTGCATTTAAATTAAGAGAGTTACCCTCGATTAAAAATAAATCAAAAAATACTTTTCAACACTGGCAGAAATTATATCAAAAACTATCCTCCGTCAAAACATTCATTTGGGAGAAGTGCTTTAAGCATAATCTGTTTGTCACAAACAGCCTCTTTTCTCAGTATACATATTCCTTCCAAGTGCTTCAGCTCGATCTTCCTATGCCATCTTCTAATACCTTCCAACCCGAATTGAATTTAAAGAAAATGAGAAACGTTTCAAAAGCACTCAGAAACGGATTCAAAAATGAAGCCGGAAGCGACAGGCTTTACCTTGCGAGCAGGGACGGAAGCGGAGGTGGGTGCCGAGGACAGATGGTGGAGGGGGATGGATGCGAGGAAAGGAGTCGGGTGTACAAATTTGAAACCACTTCCTAGTCCCACATTCTCCCGACTCCATACCCTTCTTAAGCGGAAACAATTATTTAATTACCCTTTTACTCCCACTTCCCCATTAATGCCCATGTAATACTTTCCCCGCAAATGGTGACCTTAGCTGGGGACCACATAAAGCCACGCAACCCTCCACTCATTATTTTCCATCCCTCCCGCTCCATTCTCCACATTCCCCTCTTGCATACAGAAAACCAAGGGGTGCATATATCAATTTACCCCCCCACCGACCGCCCGCGTACTCTCCCACCCGGTAAACCTCCTACCCCCACATAACACAGCTTTCTCTTCACTTAACCCTTTCGTCCCCCCGGCTTTCTCAACCCCCATTCGACTCTGAAGGAACACTGTCTTTACTCTCACCATCAATGGAACCCGCCCCGCTCACTGTCGTCGAAAACGCCTCGTTTTAAGGGTGTGGGTTGCTCTAGAGGGGTGCGCGGTGCCTCAGACGGGACCTTTCCGCCGACGCGGCAAACCAAATTGGAGTTAAAGCGGCGATAAGCGGGCCAAAGAGAAAGTGGTAAGTTGTTCGTTTCATTCTTTGTTGACGAATTGATTGGCTATTAATTGAATCGAATGAATCATTTTGCCAGTCAAACATTTTTTGGTTCATTCAATGTATTACTTGGTCAAGTGGTATTAAAAACACGATATTTGTACATAACACTCTTTAATGTCTTTTTTATACCTGAAATTTAATCATTGTAAATTTTAGGTAAAAGAGGAATCAAATTAAAAGTTGTAATCCGATATGGATTACTGAAATTTGCCTTAAATATATAGGGGATACATGAGCTGATTCCGAAATCTGTGAGAAATATTGCGAAAGCTACTTTGTCGGAGTCATCCGCTGAGGGCTACAAAGGCAGGGCTTTCAGAGTGGTAAAATTGTTTGTCCGGACCATTAATTGACATCAGCCATTAGAAAATATTTTCGATCTATTTAAAACCATTTGAGAATTATTATGGTGCTCCCATGATTTAAATGCAATAGATGAGTAGATTTTAAAGTAAAAAAATGCCTATTTTAGGTACCTGTTATTTAATATTAATATTAGTGATAATAATAACACCCTACTAAAGGATTAAATGGCTTCTATTAGAAATACCAAAGAGTTAAATCTCGTAACATTTCACCGATAGGGATCTTATTTGGAAAACAAGAGGGAACTATATGGGATGCATGAGTAGGATATAATATTGAATTTCCCAAGGATGTGGCATGTAAATACCTTCGATTATCCAAAAATCAAATGGGTATCTTCAAGAAATAGTAATCAAGGATTTGATTGCCAAATATTCATGTGAAAAGTTAGCTGGCACAATCAACTGAAAAACATACATGCACTATTATAGTTATACTATGGTAACAGTGATATAGACTTTAAGCAGATAATTGTCATTTTTACAAACTAATTATTTGAAATCTATAAAAGTACTGGGTAGAAAACAACCTCCAAAAGTATTAATCACTTCTATGAGCAATAGTCTAAATTTAAATCCCACGACCATGTTTAAACACCTAAAAAAATCAAGTTATCCGATGGTTTAAATTCTTAAACCATTTTAATAGTACATTAATACCAGTTAAACCGGTTTTTTACCAAAACAATGTTTCCCCAAGTAATATAGTATTTAAAACTTTCAAGTATACCGTTTATAGTGGTTAAAATTACCTACTGCCTAACTGTTCCTCAAATTAATGAAGGCATTTTTTCACCACATCCTCGGATTAGAAAGTCAACAAAATATGATACACAAAATAAATACACAAGGTAAATGTATCAGAATTGGATAGAAGTTAAGAACTTTAGGTAATTAAAATATATAAACAAAAAGAGAGGATATATTTTAATGAAACTTGGAGAACGGTAACGTATCATAGCAAAACCAAGCCAAGTTTTTCGGTTCGATGCTGAGTCCAACTGATTATATTTTATAACAGTGATGGTATATCCCACCAAACTAATGATTTATGATCCAAACATTGACTTTATATTATATAAAAAAGTTAATTTATGCTTTGAAATAAATTAATACTAGTAATAATATAAATTAATAAATAATGAAACATATATTAATTCACCCGCCATCTACGAATGCTTCAAATTTCACGAGTAGAAAACAATTAATTTTCTTTGATTACTTTGGAAAATTGGGGCTTTATTAATTATGTATTTCTTTCATTGGGGACTATCGGAATGAAAGCGGATACTGTGTGCATACATTTAAGGAAAATTTGTAAAATACAAACATATGCGTAAAATATATTATACACAAAAGGGTCAAATGTTATCGTCGTGTCCAATAGGTAGAGCGTTGGGCTACCGACCGGAGGTTCCGTGTTTCATTCCTTAGGACGCCCATGAACATCCTTATCGAGACAGAGAAAGAAGCTGACTCTCATACCCTAATGTGTGAATTTCACACACCGTGGACTCGATACTACGAGGGTCATCCGGAAAGTAGTACCCGTTCGTGCCGCAGAAAGTGCTGACGACGCGAGTAGCCGCTGGACGAGGTCAGATAGCTTCAGTGGCTTGTCTGCCTTCTCTGAGCCAAGTTGCGTGACGCTAGCATTGCCTGTGTTGTTTCTGTGATTGTTTACAATGTTTAAAAAAATTGAGAACGCCGCCAGTTGTGAAGTGAGGGCAGTGATTAAATTCCTCAATGCAAGAAACGTTCGCCCATGTGATATTCATCGCCAATTAAAGGAGGTGTATGGAGACAATGTAATGGACGAGTCGTCTGTTCGGCGGTGGTGTCGCAACTTCAACATGGGGAGGGGGAACACACACGACGATGAGCGTTCGGAGAGACCGTCTGTCATTACAGACCAACTGGTGAGCTCAGTTGACGAATTCGTGAGGAACGATCGGCGCGTCACAATTGATGACATCTGTGAGCATTTTCCCAATGTTTCTCGAACAATTGTTCATGAAATTGTTAAACACCATCTGCATTATGCAAAAATTTGTGCAAGATGGGTCCCTCGCGTATCTCAATGAGCTGGCGGCGAAGGACTATGCAGCAGGAATACAGAAACTTGTCACACGTTATGACAAATGCCTTAATTTGCTTGGAGATTATGTTGAAAAGTAGTTTAAAGTATCCTCTTTCAAATAAAATTTTTTATGTTTGTTAATATTTACTTTTGTGTCTTTATTTCACGAACGGGTACTACTTTCCGGATGACCCTCGTATGATAGCTCTACCTTTACTTATCAAAACGACCGTGTTATTGACTGTGGATCTGGGCTGAAACTTCTTCCGACGTCTAAGTTTAAATCGGGTTTAGAATACACACTATATACCTATGTCTTACCTGTATACTTTATCAAATAAGTAGAATCAGTGAAAGTGTCCATTTTAGCAATACCAACGATGACTTTCGGAAAGGAAACATAGCGGGAACAAAGAATCAGCTGTCTTGAAGAAGAGTGAGAAACCCGAACATTTAAATGATTGTGCATTTTATGTTATTTTTCTGTGTTTCCGTCACTTGTCCTTTTGTGTACGTGTGTATGCATATGTATATATACATATACTTATTAAATATATAAAAAACCATTGACACAGTAATCAACCCGAAGGTCGGTTTGGTAGGTGATGGTAGAGTTTACACAGCACTAAGTCCGACGGCGTGTGAAATTCACACATCAGGTTAAAGGGGGGTGGGGGGGGGGCAGGTTCCTTTCCCTAGACCGGTTATGGTTTTCCAGGAAGATCTGGTACCCGAAAAATCACATAGCTTGGGTGGAGTACCTAGAGTGTCTTGCCCGGGAATCGAACCCGGGACCCTCCCGGGAACGCACTGTCCCCCGGACTACCGTGACCCACTATTATATAGTATATATATATAAAATATATATATATATGATATATTATACATATGGATAATATGGAATGCATAAAATGTACATATCTGTATATGTATATATATATATATATATATATATATATATGTATGTATATTTATTTATTAATTAATATTTATACAACATTTGGACGGCAGAATAGCACACAAAAAATAATTTAAACGGAGAAGCGAGATAGTACTAACGAGCAAAAACACACAGAAACACATACACGAATGAAACTCACACGTATTCATTTTTGGTGGCTTATCTAACCTCTTCTGGGGATATAAGGAACTAAATTTCCATCTTCCCCTTGAGGGAGCGCTTTCTGGCTTCTGCATTTGAATTATTATTTACATCCGTGTGACTTTCCTACAATATACATGTATACACAACTTATATTTCAACTTCCTGTGTCCTATTGCGCGTTTTCTACATACATTTTTGTATTCTATTTTGTCGTCCAAATGTTATACGTGTATAAACATATATATATATACATATATACATATATATATATATATATATATATATATATACACACACACACACACATAAGTACGCGCACACACACACAAACATACAAATATCCTAAAGGTTGGAAAGATCACGCATATACGTCCAACGAACGCCATGAGGTAAGTAGCATGAAATATGGCACGCGCCTCCGTATCGCCCCCTATGTCTCCGAAGCATCCATCAACTTCCCCACGGTCTCTCTCAGAGAGGGCTCCGCCATCATGGCCATGGCGCGCAAAACGCCCCGAAACAATTTGCTCGGAGCATTCATCACCGTCATTTGTTTTGGAATCTCCCCCTTGGCCCTCCTCTCGACGCAGCGTTCGGTTCAACCAGCGGCTTCTACTTCTTTCATTCCCTGCCCACCCCCATCTATTCCTCGTCCGAAAAGCCTTTATAGAACACGTCTCTCCAAACTTCGGCATGGAAATAGTATCTTTCTTATGTTGAAAGGAAGACGTGGATTTTGGACCCAAACTTAAAATTGTAATTTATCCCATTGAAGCTGTTCTAACACATTTGCAACTCTTTCTTGTTTCGAAATAATTCATTCAAACCTTTTGTCCCGTAAATTGTCCCAAATAAGTACCCCATGCGATTGTTTGAAAAAATTACTTAATTGCGCTAGCAAGCTGGTTCTTAGATTACTTCAGAGATTTATATTATGCAACTCATTAAATGTGGCAGTTAAATTGTGACAATAGCATTTCCATTTGCGATATTTGATTCTGTGGCTGGTGACTTGGTCACCTATCAATCTTAAAATAGAATAATTCGTTTCACCTTATTATTTCTTCTAATTACCGCCTAGTAATACAATTTTGTTTACAAAAGTAGAATAATCTTTTGCTATCAGTTATTTCAGTAATTTCGAATTACAATGTTCTGGCATGTAATAATTTTTATCAGTATGTAGTTTGCTTTATACAGGTAAATATAAACCCAACAACATACAAGCATGAGGAGATAACTCAAGCAAAATATCCTGGTTTAGTGTTAAATATAAGTAACTGAGGATAAACAGTTCCACAGTTAATATATTTATAATCAGGGTCAATATATTTATAATCAAGAGGTCCTCTTCAAAGTTTCATGAGATCAAAAATAAATGCAATATCCCGGAAAAATTATAGCGGAATGGAATAAGAAACTAAAAGTATGTTGAAAATATATCAATAAAGTTAGAAATAATGAAAGCTAAGGTAAGTAGAAAGCTTAAACGTATACTTTCATTTGCACGAGTTTGAAATACGCTAACATTCCTGCGGATTGGTTGCTGTGATAATGTATATATTTATTAAAAATTACGTTAATGAGTGGTTGATTAAAATTTAGAAATGCACGAAATAAATGTTATAATTTGAACCACTTTATAAATGACTTTGGTAAAAGATCACACCGTACCATAAAATATTGGTATGGGCTTTGTAGATAAATAACTAGTAAATAAATTAACCTCTCCAGATACTAGGTCCATAAAGATCGAGATTATTAGAGCCATACGCATTTTCATGAGATAATGACAATAAGGTATTGAAAGATAGTAATTGTGCGTTCATATACAGTACTGTGTAGAAGAGGTTCGTAGAGAATTAGAGTAAAATCTCCTAAGCTCGCGTGAATTAATAGTTAATCCCCAAGTAAAGCTATCCGAAAACTGCTGCATAGTAGTAAGTACACTTTTTCTCTTGTAAAAGTAGCTTAAACATACTGTAGTTTATCCTTGACATAATACCTAGTAATGAATTATCCGTGCATTGGCATTTACTTGAACTCTATTAACGTTTTATTCCCCAACGCTACTTCACCTCCGGTTTCACAAAAATATAAAAGTTTAGAATTCTAGCAGCCAAAAATTAGGATTACTGAGATTACTTCTAGATTTTCCGTGTTCTCTTCGGCGTACAAGTTTATTGTATTATCATGCAATATTTTCCATCATAATCATCGCAGTTTTCTTAAGGAAGTAGGCTGATGTTGGATGCCCTTCAACGCAAAAAAACCTTCATCCTATACAAATTGTCTATTTTTCTCCTTCAGTAGTTCCCTCTTTCCCAACATACTCCATTTTACCACGACTTTTATCATTTTATTAGGTCTCTGAGTCCTCCCTACCCAATTCTCTTCCATACAGCGCTGCGTTTCCAATTTATTAGTGTTTCCGTATCTTCCCAGAACACCATTCCTTAGGTAATCAATTCTCTCATATTGCAAACTCTTTTTCTATTAATCCAATTCTTTCCCTGCCCTATTTTCCTGCCTATTTCCTGTCTAATAAATTCAGGTTTCCTTCAAATACTTCCTACATTAGCAGCTTAAAAAGCTGCTATGGCCAATTCTCTCCGAGATTACGGTTTGACTTATAAATAACTCCCCTTCCTTGTCATTTTATAATAAAATATCTTCACGTTTCATCTATTTCGCTTCTTTAAAAGTCATTAAGCATGTTTTAAAAGAAAATGATTCATTTGAGACTGGTTTTTAAACATTAAAAACAGGAACTGGCCAGTAAATAGTTTGGAATGAGCCATGAAATTAATAAAACTCAAAATTTAATTAATAATAATTGAATTTACTAAACATACATCAATTTTTTTCGTAGTGATTTGTGGGGAGATGAATCCCACACCCGGGATCAATTCACATAACTACCTGTAGTTGTCCGTGGGAAATGAATTGCTCCACAGGAACAACTGGAGCATTTGGATTGCCCGGGGCACTCGTGGGTTATTTGAGAACTCCCTTGCTGGGTGTCACTACCCCCCATGGGAAGGGTAACTAAAAGGTAGTGTTATTGAGGCCTCGTGATTGTCTCTGCTGTTGAATTTATTCCCTCAAATAACCGCAGGAAATTGGGCTCATTGGTACGCTTGCATTTTTTGTTGGCCACTTGAGTTGATTTCTGACATGGGATTCATCATAACATAGTCATCTTAAAATAACTGAGTCTTTGCCTAGCGCATCGCAGGAATTGATATTAGTTTTCATTTTCGAGACTGGTTTCAAAATTAATTAAGGCAGCATAAGTTCCTCTAATGATTTGCACTGCTCCCTCGGCGTTAAAATTGTTCCAAATGCTCTCTCTATTTCTTTCCCTTCCCTTGGGTGCGATTACGAATCGTGCGTACGATTACGTGAGCTGACGAGATGCCATTACCGTTATTATCGTTGTGCATAACGGAAACGCTATCGCCGTTTTTCGAAATTTGCGCTACGAAACCCAACTTAGTGCGGTTCCTGATGCTGCCATTGGTTACGGATCGCAAATTTGTGCTTGCAAACTGAGCAACTAAGTAAAATTTTATCTTGGCTAACAAAAGTGATTAGATTTTTTACTGGCAGTACCAATAGTCCCATTTTAATTACTCACTTTTCTTCTCTGCATACACCGTTCTTTTGGTTGCAATACCGTGAACCTAAAGTTGATATAAATTGTCTTTAATATTTTCTTCATAACCTCATTCTTCGCTACCAGTAATATTATATTAACAGCATGGCATGTTAATTACTCCCTCAATAAAAATGTATACATTTAATTTTACTTCTTTTTTATCCATGCAAATTATGAAGCCTCAGTAGCAAATCAAGTATCTCTCTAGATTCTCTCATAATTGCAATACAGCTAAATTCAATTTTTGCTGGCTTTTTTTCCCTCAACCTAAATAAAAACCATAAACACAGTAATCAACCCGAAGGTCGGTTTAGCAGGTGATGGTAGAGTTCACCCAGTACTAAGCCCTATACGGCGTGTGAATTCCACACATCAGGGTAGGGGGGTCAGTTCCTTTCCCTGTGCCGGTTATGGTTTCCCAGGAAGATCTGGTACCCGAAAAATCAGTTTACCTTGGGTGGAGCTGCAGGAATAGAGTGCCCGGGAATCGCACTCGGCACCCTCCAGTCAGTAGTCCAACGCTCTACCTCCTGGACTACTACTACCCACTACCTAAGCCTAAATATAACCAAGTAAATGTCTGTTTTGCCTTTGAATGGAACCGCTGTTTCTTGATAAAAATTTTGCATTTATTTAACGAAGAAATTTCAAGAAAAAACCTCAAACTGATGAGGACTAAAATGTTACTAGCCTGTTTTCATTCATATTTCTGTAAGTATTCTCAAGGTCAAAATAGTTTTTTTTGCGGGAGCTTTTCCCAAAGCCGATTTGAAAGCTAATTATAAAATCTTTTACTTTATCGTTGCCTGCATACCACTTTTATGACGAAAACACATGAGGTATTTACCGCTATTTTTTCATCAACCTATTCTTTCTTGGATTTTAGGACTGTCTTGTATTATCTATTATCTTCAATTGCACAATAATCTAAGGGAAATTTTATGCATCGTGCACGAGGCGTATTTTGTAACTCTTGAGTGGCATAGTAATAATCCGGAGGCCTTGCCCTCCAATTATTCCTTCACTTGGCCAATGCCAGTATTGAGCCTCTTTTCATCTTCATCCAGTATTTTTTAACATGATTTAACATTGAAATACTAATTTTTTCTCCATTTTGGTTTCCCCAAGAGCAACTGTAATCTCCCTGGTTTTTTTTTCATAGAGTATTAGGAATAACATATGCAATTACAAATGGCAGTTTCTAGTAAGGGCGTTATATTGAGACCCCATATATTGTTCTATATGATTTTTTCTTTGCAACTAACTGCACAATTTCCTGCCAACTTCTTCTGTTTTTTGTTATCTTTGCATAACAAGACCATACCCAAGAGACCGAATGTATATATTCAAATGATAAATTTTCAAATGTCAAAAAAGATTCAGTCCTTTATAGCAGCTATTGCATTTATTTGTCATCGATTCACACTGAAACTGCACAAAATACTGGCGCAGTGACAGGAAAAAACACAATCAACAAAAAAAACGTGAAAAAGCAACTATAATTTTTTAAAGTCTAAATATAATGCCTAAGCGAAACAAACTTTTATCTCGTCAAGTATGCTTAATATTTACCTTGTAATGACCTTGGGGTGTTAGGAATGGTCTTTAAAGGTTAAAAAAAAGGAATGAGATTAACAAATTAAAGAATTACAATTGACAGCAATGTACTTCTGAGATCTTAATTTGATCTAAAAGGGTGAAAATTGCACTATTTAAAACTCGGTTTATTTACTTCATACAATTATTTATACCCAAAATATTCTATATTCTGTATACTATAATCCTGAATACAGTGATTATTATTTCCTCTGAGTCTTAACAGGGTCCTATCCAAATATTTTTTGCTTGTAAAATACATGTACTACGCTCCATTCGTTCTCCTTTGCCAACATATCTGCCGACGTACCAGGCAACGTTTTTCACGCCTTATTACATTTAATTCATCCAAAATCATTAGGATCCCATATCATGGTGGCATATTCAAAAACACAGGACAACTATTTTTTGCCATGTCACTTGCTTTGTGGATAAGCATTACCCACGGAAACAATTTAAAGGTATTGCTAGTCTATATACAAACTTCACCTTAAATCATCACTCAAGTATACCCCTAATTTTTAAAAAGTATTACTTTCTTTGACCATTTAATTCATTGGTGGGTATTTTCTTGCCTCACCCATCTTTCTGTAAAATAAATTATTATATTTTCCTGTTGGAATATTTATAACAATTTCCTAGGACAATATCCAATACTTTACCTTTTGAGTGTAATATGGTGTGATGATCATAATTACTGTTGGTTTTCACACACGTGAAAGGCATGGAAAAACCCGTATATCTAAGTTATTGGATTCATAAAGGTCATTTACATAATTGATAAATGAAATGGGACCAAGGGAACTTCTATGAAGCCCACCATAGGGTAAGCGAAATTATTATTATTAATTATCTCACATTTTATTAGCAGCTGGGACGCATTGGTATGATTTTAGGAATATCAATCCCAAGTAGCTCCATTTTGCCTAAGTTGAGTCTCCTAAGTTTATCTATTGGCTTGTTCGGTGAAATCTTGTAAAAAGCTATTGATAGTGTCTATTATCACCGCTAACTTTTTTACCTTTGTCTGTCAAATTGGATAATTCCTGACATAATATAAGTAATTAGGTTTCCCGGAGTATCCCTTGCGGAAACCATATTGACTATTAAGTAGCCAATCGCGTTATCCCAAAACTCACAAAAACACTGGCTATCATTTTTTCCATCAGTTTATCGGATACGGCAGTTATGCTGCTAGGTTGGCAGTACTCCATGATGTATTTAGGCATTTACACGTGATTTTGTTCGAGTGTTTGTGCATATGACCAAATGTATATTTATATGCATGTATGAACTTAATTATGCAAGAGGTTTGTTCGAAAAGTAAGGTGGCCTTTCAAATTTCGTGAGCAGCATACATTGGTTTTTTGTTTATTTTGTCTAGCTATGTTGGAACAAATATTCCAAACATTTTATAACAGTATCAGTAATAAATCATACTTAGTTTGTTATTGACAGATAAAAATGTTAGACGTATTTTGGTTTGCTCGGCGAGTTCCTGCTATAAAAAATAATGGATCAAAGAACTTGCATTAAATATTTGGTAAAAAATGGAAGAAAGTACTCCAAAGCTTTTGAAATGTTGACAATGGCATTAAGTAAGTCCATTCTGAGTAAAAAAATGATTATAAATGGTACAAGCTCTTACAAGTTGGCCGAGAATATACCAATGACGAGCCTGACTCTGGAGGCCCCAGCACATTAACAACAGATGAAAAAGTTGAAGCAGCGATGAAGATTATTTTGAAAAAAATCGTTGAACTACTATTAGAGAAGTTGTTGAGGATGTTTGCATATCGGTTGGCTCATGCTATGCATTTGTTTTAGATGTTTGGGGCATGAGACGTGTGCCAGACAAGTTCCTTCCGAAACTGCTTAATTTTCACCAGAAGAACCGTCGCATGAGCATCGCTCAGGAGCTGTTAAATGTTGTGTCAGTAATGATCCTGATTTGCTCAAAAGGATCATAACTGTTAAAAAATCATAGGTTTATGGTTATGACGTTAAAATTAAAGCCCAATCGTCCCAATGGAAGAACCCAGGAGAACAAAGACCGAATAAAGCAAATTCGATAAAAATGTCAAGACATTGGTCACTGTTTTCTTCGATTACCGTGACGTAGTTCATTAGGAGTTCTTACCAAAAGGTCGTGTGGTCAATAAGGGGTATTACCTTGAAGAGAAGCAATACGAAAAAACGTCCGAAATTTCGGAAAAACAATTCATGGTTTTGCATCATGATAATGCACTTGCTCACTCACCGTTGCTTGTGAGAGATTTTTTGGCCAAAAACAACACTACAATCGTGCCTCAGCCACCACATTCATCGGATTTATCCCATCCGACTTTTTCCTGTTCCCAAAACTGAAGAGACCTATGAAAGGACGGATATTTTCAACGATCAAGGAGATAAAGACAGCATCCTTGGAAGAGCTCAAGTCTATACAAAAAAGTGCTTATCAGAATTGCTTCGAGAATTGGAAAAAGCGTTGGTACAAGTGCATTATATCTGAGGGGGATAACTTTGAAAGGGAAAACTTGGACACCCAAGAATAAATAAAAATTTTTTCATAAAAATATAGTCACTTTATTTTTTAACAAACCTCGTATGTATTGCTGGCGCCCAAAAGAGTCCAGAAAACAGTCCTTTGTGGCCGCTTACAAGTTATTAGATATGTGTCAATGATGCCTATAGTTCAAGAATATTTCCTTCAACTTCATATTACGTGTTATTTCATAATCCATACTCTTCACTACTATCCCCCCTCCGTCTATTCCAAAGACCGTGTTCCATTCTTCTCCGGAATTAAGTCATTTTAAACCAACAATTTCCTTTCCCTGTGAATATACTGTCCCAATTTTTCTTTCAAAATTTACGCTGGTCTATGATGTTATGACAAGAGAGCTAGCATCAATTTCTCTCATTACTGACAAGATTTTTCTAAAAACTCTCTTCTCTTACTTATAACTTTTCCTATAATCTCATTATATTACTCTAATTTTGATATTCTTTTGCAGTATATTCCTAAAGCTGTATTTAAATTGTGATATCAAAGGGGATAGCGTAAAGTATTTGCAGACAAAGTTTCTTTGATACGAAGTTTTTCCTTCGAATATTTATAACAAAATCAATCTTCTCCCCCCTTCAAATATATGAGATTTTCCATTTGAGGTTTTAAGCATAGGTCCAAAATATTGTGCCATATATAGGGACTCATGCTCTCTCTAGAGTAAAACCCGACTGGTGATCCGATAAGATGGCTTACTTACCCTCGTAATATTTTCTTCTCGAGGGTTCTACGAGGGTTCTCGCATCATTCCTGATCTCGTATCACATAACTCTTCAATACAAGAGGAATAGTGGCCTGCTTGTCCCAGGGATCTGTGAAAGGTTCCAGGTTGGAGATTTCCAATTGCCTTCTTGACCGCAGGACTAAGACGTTAAAGTTATTTTGACCACCCCTATAGTGGAATGCGTACTACTGTTTTATTCATTGTACATCTCAAACTTAACTCATTTGGAGACATGCTGTTTCTTCCTCTACGTTATTGGCGGTCTATCGGAAGGCGGCAGACCCTCGCCTAACTACGGCATAGTTAAAGGCTAATTTTATTCTCCCTTGTCCGTGGGGATACCTATACCCTTTCCAAGTACCACACTCTATTATCTGCCATATTTAATTCCCTAAACTTTCACTAATCTTAAAAAATTATCTACGTAGCTTAGGGTCAACCTAAGCACAACCACTTTAAACATGCCCGTAAGTTATTTTAAACTTTAAATTAAATTTTTGGCATAATTACACTTGCCTTGTAAGGCTCCAATATTATTTGGTCATTAAATCAAGTATAGTCGTAGTTTTGATGGCTATGAAATGCAATCTTGAGTTAAAATTTAAAAAATTAAAACTTACAGAAAGGGTAACAAAATAAGTACTATGCATTAGGATAGAATAGATATACGTTTGTTCGGAGAAATTTGAAGAAAGCAGGAAGGGAAATAAATGTAGGAGATAAAGAGCTGCCATGGATCTTTAGAGGAATTATAAGAGGGGAAATATTTTTTGCAGTTTCGCTCCTTTGTAGCATCATCCAGTCAAATCATCCTCAGATGATGCTAAAGCTTAGCATTATATCATGTGGAAACGCTAAGTTATTCTGATTCTTCCTTTCGCATTAAAATTTGGTTCAACAAAGTATTTGCCACAGCTATCTCTATAAAAAGGAAGAAAATATGAAATGTGATGTATGGATGAATATAATTATGTTTCTGAGACAAATGATGGATATACGGTGCTGAACAATGATTTATTGCGACATAGAATGTTAAAGAAATAGTGCTACGGGAGAAGTTAGGGAAAGCTAAAAGGTATCACAGTGATTAATATGTTTTCCCATTAAAACATTTTTATCGGTAGATAAATATTAATATCAACTATAAAAGATGCTCCCTTTACTTACGTAGACAATAAAGGAGATAAGCTGCATCAATGCAATACTGAATGTAATGAGTACTATGTGATTGAATAAAATCTTTTGAAAAATTTTCAAATTTATTTAAGCAAATTAAAATTAGAAAACTAATTAGTTACAGTTTGTCAATAAAAAATTGCTTGGATTGTTTCAGGGATAATTAATATCTCTTTACCCCTTGGTTAAAAATCGCAATGATTTAATGAAGGCAAAAATCATCACAGCAATGTTTAAGGTGTACGATATATTCCATATAATTTCCTTTAACTAATAAAATATTGTTAAATTTAATTTTTCAATGTTTGCGTTAAAATATTCCTTTAGACATTAAAATTTACAAGCAACGCTTTGAAAGAATTGTTTTATTCACATTTTATACACACGTTTATCTTCAGGCGGTTGAAAGCGGGCCGAACTAAGTGAATAATGATGTTAATGTCTGGCCCACAGGACGCTGGGTCGAATTGAACCGTTAAATATTGATGGGTTATTTTTGCTTTTGTTGTTTTAAGAAGGTTTAAGTTAACCATTCATCAATGATTAGCGATTCTATTTAATATGGTAAATACAAGTAGAGGAATAAAATCATGTTTAATTGACTGAAGGAAGATGGACCCGATGCATAAAATAAACATAGTAACTTAATATGTGTAACACTCTAAAAAGCAAGAATTAATGATAACTTTAGGATTTTTAAAATTGAATATTATCGTCAAATAAATTTTAAGTGCTTCTTAGAAATAAAAAATAATTCTTAGCCAAAACACAATAACTAAATTTCAATTCAACGTATGTGGAGCATTTATATGATGTTTATACTTAATGAGATTTGTTGAACTGAAGGTTAATTTAATTTCTTAATGCATTACTGTAGAAGAATTTATTCGTAAGCTAAGAAAAAATTCAAATTGAAAAATATCTAGTATTCTTCACAGGTCGGAACAATCATGAAGTGCATAACAGAATAAAAACCAAATGAATTTAAACGAGACCGAAAAATGATGCCTAAACCTATGGTTGTCACTACTGGCAAGGAGAATATGCAATCAGTGAAGATATTTTCCAAAATTATGGGCATTTTATATCGCTAATATTCTCCACCGACATTGGTTATATTATTACTAGAATTGATAACGTTTCGTAGCAAATATTTCACTAATTTATAATTTTATGTGGAAATGAGAGCTTTAATTCTTATTTTTGTATATCTTACGACATAGCTATGTGACCTTTGAGTCAAAATTTTTTATCACCTGCCGTACTAGGCTACTGAGAGGTATGAATGATACCGGGTCGTGATTGAAAGACAAGTTCCATCAGGTAGCTGGTCGATAAATTCACCTTCCAAAGAAATATAACTTGAACAGGAAAGAATTCTCTGAGTCTTATGTGGAAGTGGGCTTAAGGAAAATCTAAGGCTTGCTCTTTGCAAAGGTCGCCGGCTATGAAGGAAATTCTAGCTCATATTCTCCTCCGGTCCGCAGGGATAAAATCCTCTGGAGCGATTGGCAGTTCCTATAGAGAGAGGTATGTATGCCCTGGTAGGTAGGTATGTATGCCCTTACAAGTAGGAAGAACCTTTAGTATCGGAGACGGCTCGAAGCCTATGAAGAAACCTATTAGAATCCCTTCCTTTTCAGAAGTTCTCAGAATGGCAGTAACTCTTTTCATCCTTTCCAGCAAGCCCAGCTCCCTCATATTCCCCCTCTCAATACCTCCGAATCCGCCACTTCCTCCCCACTCCCGCACCCCTTCCTTCCGCCCACTCTCATTCTAAACGCCGTCTCTCGGTCACGGTATCTTCCTTCCCATCCCGGATTAGTAAGGCGTTGATTTCCCAGAGGCTATCCATTGGGGTTCTCCTCCTTTTCGAAAAAAAATAGCGGGAGTGGAAAGATGGAGAGACGGGGGTGAATGGTTTCTGGGAGAGGTGGGAATAAAGCAATCGTGGTGGGGGGATGTGAAGGAGTTGGAAGATGGCGAGCTGGATGTTGGGAGGGAGTTGGTGAGCAGATTAACGGGAGGGGAAGACTGGTGTGGGGGATGAGTGAATGAGATGTTGCATCTTCGGAGACGCGGTTGCGGCCATAAACAGTGGGTTACGTATTTAAAAAAAATAAGCTGGAGTGTAGTGCTTTCATTGCTTTCCGGTGAATCTTCAACCAACAAACAAGGGATAATTAAAAACTCTTTCGTTCCTTTATGATGTCGAAATAAAAATAATTTGTGCCTTGAAAAAATATCTTTACACAGCATAATTCATGCAGATTAATCAAATATATTAGGTGCTGGGAATTGGCGAAGAAATTTTCGCGCTCATTAAAAGTTGAAAAGATGAAAAATATCATTTCTTGTTATGTATATAGAGTAGCCATAACCAGACGTTATTCTCCGGTAAATACTAATGAAATTGAATCTTGCGCCTAGTCATGATTGTGTTCCTGGTGACATTTATTTGAGATTATTTTGTGGAGCAATATAGAGAGTTACTCAGCCGTAATGCTAAGATACTGCTATAACAATTTGCATAGCAGTCTCATGTTTAATCTTAGAGAAGGAAAATTTATAGATGACAATTGATCAAAACTAAATCATCACAAAAAAATTAACATAAAATTTGTCAGGCAGTCAGTCCTATCACCTGGTCTGTGGCTTTACATAATATTTTATTCATATTTCAAATTGGCATGGATTAATTTTCCAACAGTGATACAACAACGGGCAGTTAGATCAATATTGTTCAAAACCTTTTCATCGCAACATTAAAATTATCTTTATTTGCTAAAAGGAGAAAACATACCTGGTATAGAATGTTAAGGCGAGATGTATGTCGCGGCAGCGTCATGAGGCGGGAATTGCCGCCGACGCCGCCGGGTTTGTCAAGCCGTTTGAGCAGGGGGGAAGCTTCGCTGTAACGCCGCGTGAAATATTAAGGCGATGAATTAACTTCATACGCCCCTCCAGAGGAGCCCATTCGTCTGGGTAAGCTGATGAGAGTGGCAACGTAAGGAGGGAAGGGCCCTTGTCGGAGACCGCGGAATTTTTAATTGGCATTTTTTAGGCTAAATTATCGCAGGGAAAGCTTCAGTCTTGGTCCATATTCCAATGAGTTTGACCTGATTAATCGAATTTCATTACTGACTGTATATGATTAGTAGTATTGTTTCATAGAATTAATGCGTGGCTAATATAATTTTGCTTAACAAGAGAACGTCGTATTCCTTCGCCGTCGGCATATCAAAAGAATAGCTCTAACTTACCTCCAGATCATTTATTAATGATTAGAATCAAACAACAAAGTAAAACGTTAACGATGCATGACTCCTAAAAAATGATACTTTTGATGCATGGTACTGATTTATATATGAGAAGAAGTATGCGCAAATCTCTCTCCGGGAATAATAATGATAACACTTTCCCTGAAAGGCATGTCTGCAATGTTTTATTGAAGTAGAAAATTGCTATCAACGTCTATAAATATTTTTACATGACTTTGATAGAGAGTTGCTGAATCACGTTCAGAAATACACGTCGGTATATCAATTTTAAAGGAGCATAAGAGTGATTAGCGTACTGAAAATCCATTAAGATATTTTAGGGTAGCCATGCACCTTCTGTTGCTATGGCTGTTTTTTGCGACAAAGCTTACCAATCACATTAATACAAGCCTGCCATAAAATAAGTATTTTTGTATAATTAAGGGAAATAGCACATCTATTTAGGAAGTAATGGACGTGATTGCTTCTCAAGCTTGCGTTTGCGTTAAACAGTTCCAATCTGTTTAGCGATCAACGTGTTCCGATCACATCTGGTACGGGCATCTGCGTTAAGCTCATCGAAACAATTCCTCACCGTGTTACATCCGCAGGAGTATGTGCTCAAGCAGATGACACCTCTGATGGCGGTGATTCTGTATCAGTTGAAATGCGAATTCCACCATTTCTGAGTTAATGCATTGAAATAGCTCCAGAAAGCAGATACGTCATCTATAGTTTCCCCGTTCACAAAATTTTGCGACCATATCTCTCTCTATATGCATTTATTGACAAATATTTTTAGTTCTTTAATTTCAGAGTGATAGACCTTACCAAGCGAATACATACCAAAAGAGAATGATTTACATTGCTGAACATGAAAAAGGGTATTATTAAATAAGAATACAGGTTAAAAATAAGTAATAATCATTTCAGTAAACTAAAATCAAGTAGAGCCTGAAAAGCGACGTTCCTAATTTAAGTAATATACTCAAAAATGTATAGAAATATAGCACAGCATTTTCCAATGAGTTTTAATATCATCGAACGGGCTTGAAAAGTCCTTTGTTTCGTTGGACGCATGCTTGGAAAATGTTTTATTTACCTAAATAACCAAAATAAATTTATTGTAAATACAATAATTTTATACATTTCGTTATCAAATGGGTTGGTGTTAATATTTAAATATTTTTTTGATGGAAGGCATTGTTCTCTTTTGCTGGATTATTATAAACCAAGGACCGCGGTACCAACGCTAAAACCAAACAATATCCTGGGGTAGAACATCTGTAAATAGAGATCCAGACAAAACGCACAAAAATTTCAATCCCTGTATCATTTTTCCACCAAACAATACTGAAAACGTTTGATTAAAAATCTCGGGTAAAAAAATTGGATCAATAGCACTGCAGCCTCTCATAGCAGTCTATCGTTGATTTTGCGTGAAATCAACCCTGGGTTCAAAATTCTTTGCTTTTATTCAACACCATGTCCCTCTTGGGACCACGTCACCCGCCATATTGGAAACACTTTAGCGCGGATCGTTCCTGTCACTTCCACGAATGTGCGCTAGTGTGTTTCAATCTACTGCGATGTGCGATAACCTGCTGAGGTTGATTGGAAAGCTCGCGATATTCTTCGGACGCCTCGGTTCTTGCTGTGACAATGAAGTTTTGCACCTCTATCCAAGCTCTAGTCCGCGACAGCGTATCACACGCGCTCTCAGCTGTCGTCGTGTTTTCCTATTCTCTCGTTCTTTTGCTTGTTTCGCATTTTACTTTTCTCCACGTTCACTGGTACGATGAGGTTCGGAAATTTTTAGATCCGAAACCATACAACTGTTGAACTTTTTATCACGTCATCAATTTCAACCAATACGAAATAAAAGCCAAAGGCAATAGTGAAGGATTAAATGTCCAAGAAAGTATTAATTTAAATTTTAGGTATTAAAAAAAATTATCATCTATTGTTCTAATATCTACAATTACCTTAAATATTTTTACAATTAAAAGGTAACTCTAATTGATTCGTGGGGAAAATTCGATGAAAACAAATAACCCAGAAATGATAATTATCCTGAGTAAGGTTATGCTGTAGTTACTCTCTTTTGAAAATAATCGCAGATTTTAAAATATCAGAAATATTTGAATCACATTGACTGACTAATATAATTATTTTAGATAATACGCATATCTGAGCAGAAAAGTAAGTAAAGACCTTTAAATATTATCTTCAATATCCGATTTAGCGAACTCCTACCTTTTTGTCTCCACCATCTACAGCTACTGTCAAAGCACATTTCCATGACTATTTATATATAACTGGTATTAATGATTTGTAATCATTAGCACACCAATAAAACTAAGGCAGTCTAATTTATTACGGGGGCTAATAAATTTTTCAGATGAGGGGATGTGAACCTGCAAAATGGACCAAAATATGTGTTGCATTTTGGCCCGACTCAGGATGATTTTCGTCTTTTGGGGAAAACTGTTAATCAAGGAATTTGGTTAAAAATAAAGTTTTTTCGAGTGAACGTCCACATACTTCGTTTCTTAATTTTTTAAACTACCTGTCCGGGTTTCAGGGTTTAACTTCCGGAAATCGTATCGAGTAATACAACTAACTATATGAGGCCATTGCATCAAATGAGTGAACTAGAAGGAACAAATCCTCCATTACATGCTGTGAATTATGATATGAATGATTCTAAGTGGGAAAAGGGAAATACGAAAGGACTGTTAGAGCTAAATGAAAAAAATGCCGTTTTTATTAATTTTCTGGCGACGTCACAGATATTAATTGTATTAAGTCAAAATGTTTTGTATGAGTTAAATACATTACCCCTGCTCTTGGAGGCAAGCAGAATTGTGAATTATCAATTTTAAACAAGTGTATGGTTTCAATACACACGCATGTTCCGGCAGTGAGTTCATTAAGCACTCTCTGCCTGCACATATCACCCGCACACTCAATATGCCACAAGCATAAAGAGAGATAACCTGGCCACCTATGCGTGGCTACCCCCTTTAAATTATAAATGCAAGAGCCCTGACATTTTGCTAGTGTACGCTCACGTTGAGAATAAGCTCGTTTATCAACTATTGCGTTCAAACTCTCGGTCGGCCGCGACAAAAGGCGTGTCCTATTGAGTTCTGGCAGTTAGTCACTGTGTGGTTGTCAATGATCGAATAACAGAAGAGCTGCCCAACCCCGGGAGCAGAGTGGGCATTCCCCGTATTGGCATATTAAACGGCAAAGCGACTTCCATCTGTTGATGCACCCCGAGAAAGATCTTGGTGGAGCAAAGTTCACATAGATGATGAGACAAATAAGAAAGAGCTAAAGTCATGAGGCGATGAAATTTTATGAATAGGGTATCTTTGGATTTTCGTTCCGTCCTATTTGACGACGTGATCTCGGCTAAGGCTGTATTCGGTGATTACTGATTACTTCAACTGCCCCAATGTCCGGTACCTTTTATGATTTATAAAACGTACGTATGCGGGACAAAATCGTCTAAACCACAATCAGACGCCCTGAGGAAAAAGACCGAGACGGTTATCGAAACGTCGGGTGCTATCGAGACACTAACCCCGTGAAAGACCTGAGTGGATTTCACCCTACTTTTTCATTTCTTCTCCATTAATATCAGAATATTTTTGAACATATTCTCATCATCTTACCTCGAAGAATAGGGTTTACATCCAAATTCATTGCATTCTAAGATATTTGATAAAACTTTTTTATACAAATAAATATACAAGCAGAGCATTTGTAAGCAGAAGGAAAGCTATCACTCACTTGTAAAAATGAAAAATAGTTATCTACAGGTGATATTTAGCCACAACTGTTCTTATATTAAAGTATTAGTACCATTTTTTTTAGTAAATATCAATTCTGTCAAGCCCGGAAAATATTTGCGCAAAAAGTAAAATAAAAATTCTACTGACACTGCATCAGTGTACGACCAAATATGTTAAAATTTAATTGTTTGCCTATCCGCCGTGTTTGTAAACCACTATCAATCAAGCATTACATTCAGTGCAACTAGTTTTGCAGCTTGATGCTTTTGACTGGTATCACGGAATAGGAAGCTGTGATGTATCTTATATCGCAACGCGTAACAGTTGCCCAGCAAAAACAAAAGGGAATAACTTTGAGCTCTCTGATTAATCGAGCTGAAATCTTTCTCGGGGTCACTCTTGCAGAAAAATCAAGTGAATTAAGCGCGCAGGTAAGCTCGTGTTCACGTATTGTATCACTTGACCCCTTCGAACAAGAATAGAACGGCTGATATCGTTTCGACGCCGGCTACAAAATCCTCATGCAAGCATTTATTTAAACATTTCCAGTTATTTTACGTAGTCGTCTATATCACATGTGCCGTCACTCGCTCCTGCGTACAAAGATCTTATGCTGTCGACTGTGAGAATGCCATTATGTGCTGAGTTGATAAAATGACCGTTTTCGTACTCATGAGTCACACAGCCCTGGAGTTAGAGAGAATTCAGCCTTTAGAATTTAAAATGACTCGGTTAAATATTATAAAATGGAGCGAATTTAAAACAATAAGCTATTTTTATTTGATATTCTTAGGGCACATAACGAAAAAAGTAGATTCAGTAAATGAGGGATGAGAGAAATTGGGAAAAAGTACATTTTTTATCAATTCAATGGTTTGAGGCATGTTACTGGCATTTTTTTCACACGTTGAAGGCATTCAGAAAAGAATTCTATCGGTCGGTCATCACCTCCATGTTTTATGATAAACCAAGTAATTTTAGGCCCGTGTTGATTGGAAAAATTAAGGAATTATTATTATTAAGTAATCCACAGGTTAAGGCATATTTTGGATGGAAACAATAACCTTATAAATATCTTGAGAGTTTTAAAATAATACAGACCAGCGACCTACTCTACATCAAGTCCCTCTTCATCTCTGTGTTCTTCCTTCTTCCCTTCATCCACTCCAAAATCCCTATCCTGTTCCTGCCCTTTCCTCATTTGTCTAAAATATTACAGTTTTCAGCATCCCACTGCCAGGCACTACACCCTTCATCCATTTCTCCTGCCTCCATAGGATGTCTCCCGACAAACCCCTCTCCTCCCTCATCATAACTAGTACTTCTTCATTTGTTTTCCTTTCGGTCCAATTCACCTTTTCCATTCTTCTCCACACCAACATTTCAAAAGCCTCCAATCTACGTCTATCCTCCTGATTCAATGACCACGTTTCCGCGCCGTACATAGCTACGTCCCATTTCAATGTTTTTACAATTCTTTTATTAATATCCTAACTCAACGTCCCTGTAACCAGCTCCCTCCTCCTTGTGAAAGCCTCTTTGCCTAGCGTAATTCTTCTCCTTACGTCTTTACTACTTTGGCCGTGTTGGTCCAAAACATTTCCGAGATACGTAAACTGCTCTACCCGCTCTAGTTTTTGCCCTGCAATTTAAACTTTTAGCTTAGCCTTTATATTTCTGGAAAATTGTATGAACTATGTTTTATTGATATTAATTCCCATCTCATATGTATCGAACTGTTTCCAATCCACTCAGCAATGCTTGCAACACCTTGGAAGACTGACAAACTGAAGCTTGGTCATTAGCAAACCTAACTGTGTTTACGAATTCCCCACCCACTTTCATTCTTACCTCCAGTTCTTCCCATGCTTTATTAATCATTTCCTCTGCATACAGGTTGAACAGCGACGTTGATAATGGGTAACCCAGCCTTAAAACTCTTCCTGACACTGTCCATCTTAACTCTCCGTTCCCCACTCGTATCTGCGCAGTCTGAGACATGTACAGGTTGCGGATTAGCCTACTCTCCCTCAAGTCTATTTCTTTTTTTATTTCAATATACTCATATATAGATTTTCCCAATTCACTCTATAAATCTCCGTTTCAAAATCTACGAAACAGGCAAATATGTCCTGATTGTGTTCTATATTCTTTTTCAATTCATTAAATGCTTCTACCATCCATTTCCTAACCCGTCGCCCCGCCTTGCTTTTTTGAAACGGATGCTACATTTCAAAACAACTAAATTTTGGTCTGAGTCCGCATCCTCTCCCGGAGAGCTGTGCGAATTTATCACACTGTTTCTGAATCTGTGTCTAACTATAATAAAATCTAGCTGATACCTCTCTAAGCCACCTGGCATTTTCCATGTATATCTGCATCTTTTGTGGTGTCTAAACCGAGTGTTGGTGATGACTAGCCCTATCTCCTGCAGAACTCAACTGCTTTCTCCCCGCGGTCACTCCTTGTACTAGGCCGTAGTCCACCACCTCATCACCATCTCTTCCTTCGCCTACCGTCGCATACCAATCCCCCATCAATATTAAATGTTTCCCTGCAGGAGCGGACGTGATTACGTCATCTAAATTATCGTTTATCCTATCGACCTCTTCTTCCTTATGGCTGCTCGGTGGCATGTTTACCTGAACAGTGACCAAGTTCATCGGTTCTGCTTTTATCTCTACTAGTAGTATTCTATCCGTTACCTGCTCTATGCTGACTACGCTTCTTCCAACCACTTTATTCAATATTATGGCAACACCTCGTTCGCTCTCGTCCCTGGCGCTGTATGTATTCTATTACTATCACTCCAGTAATTCCCTCTTTCCTTCAATGTCACCTCGCATAAACCTATAATATCTATATTTCTTCTTTTCACCTTTAGCCTAATATTCTCTTATTTTCATGTCCTCAATATTGACATAACATTCCACGTTCTCACTTTAACTAATTTGGTCTCCTTCTACGTCTTCTGTCCTGCTGGTGGTAGTGGTCTATGTCTTCTGTCATGTTAGTTTTCCTTTGCAAGGGTTTCATGAGATGACGACCGCGGAAGCCTTGCCCGTCCACTGCCAGGCACGACTCACGGCCGGTTGAGCCAAGACCCGTAGTTGCCCAGACTCGTATTCTCAATAGTTTCCATGATTATGTTCTTGGGAATAATAATTGAGGTAGTTTCCCGTTGCCTTCCTCAATAGTGTTTTTAACGTGACAACATCACTTACTGGCCGCCCCACTTGGAGTTACACGCCTTTGCAGTCGCCTCACTGAGGAACAGACGCTGCGTGGACTACCTTTCATCTGACTCCTAACCTTCGACCTATCTGGCATGGGTGACCCTACCAGGAGCAAATATTATTAATCACGCCAGCGCAGCATTAGGGATCATTGAAACGCACAAGCCCTTCCACCACGTCAAGGTTTTAGTCCATGGGAAGGATTATAGGAATACATTTTACATTTTTATGAGATTCATGAAATGGACAGAAGAAGATAGTAGTCATTTTTAAACCGTTAGCAGGTGTTAGACATAGTTTAATGAAGTTAAAATCAAAATTTCCAACATTTATTTCTTGCAACTCCAGGCATTTTGTTTCGTAATATTTTTTGATTTATCTTCAGACGTCGCATTAGATGTTACGACAATTTTATTCAACACGTAGATCGTACTTTCTTGATAAGTAAATGTTAAGGGATTTGTATTATCTTAAATATTATTTGTGACGATATAGAAAATTACATCACGTGCAAATTAATGCGTTATGTTTAGAAACCAAGATTATATAAAAGAGAAGAATAGAATATTAAGAAGGTAGATAATGGAAGTGAAATTCCAAAAAAAGTTTACAATTTAATGACGAAAATAGAATAAATATATTCAGAGAGAAATTAGAGAATTGCTGAAAAAAGAACAAATAATGCTAGATTACTGTGATCCCTTGTTGATTGTCAATTCTACATCCCGAAGGACTATTTTAACACTAAATTTGTTATCACAGTAGTGTTTGTCACGCATTAGATTACCTTCAGAGTACAAATTGAACTCTTTGTCGCAGTAACTACATCTCAATGCCTATTATATACGGTGATGCTAAAGCTCGTGAAACAATTTCAACGGGGAAATTGGGAAAGTATTAATAAAGGAAAGCGGCCCAACAGCAGTTCAAATAACCCTCAGAGACCAGCCATTTGGCAATCTGCCGATGCCAGCCAACCTTAGTCTTAAACTCAACGTCCAGAAAATTGCTTTTTGAGCGATATTAGGGAATGAACTGCTTCTACCGAAACGGGTGCTTCAACTTCTAGGTAATGTGTTTTCACTGTAAGATGAAAGAAAAATGATGTGATGAAGTTACGCCTTGCAACTCGATACCATACTACGGAGAGGGTGACGAACGTCACTTTACATACCGAATTCACATACTTTATAAATTAATGGGGCCTATTAATTCTAAAAAGCTAAATTAATAGTATTGTGTCCAACTGTGGAATAATTGCACAATCGTATTTTGTATCTCACCTGCCTCAAGATTGGAAAGAGTATTAGTAGTATTATTCATTATGGAGCGTAACCAGCAGCTGAGGTCATATGCGCCATTACGGATAGTTGGATTATTTGGTAGAATTGAGGTGCTCAGGGAATGGGAGAAGGGTGGATCGCACCGATTCTAAAGCCAAGTTTTACCATGAAATATTCTCCCGTTAAGTTACTTCTTCCTCAGTAATTTTCCCTCGTGGACTTATTTGACTTCCCTCTCATTCAAAAATTTTCCAAACGTGCAGTTCTGTTCTTGGGACCACTAATATTCGTCGCCTGGAGAGTCTATTCAACCGCATTCACTTATGATCTTCTCGATCCATCACCTCCTCTCAAACCATACGTAAGTCCTTTTCTCTAATATTTACGTACTATGTGATTAGAATCTCATCGATTCTCTCAATAAACATGGCTAAACCAGGACTTCTATTTTTATATTCTATTGCCGGGACATCACATTCACGTTCATTCATTACCCATTCATTGTTTAACCTAATCGTTCGGACTTTGTCTACAAATAATCCGTAATTAGCAGATAGAGGTATGCTAATACTTAAATTCCTTAGTTTACCTCACATACAATAATTAGGGGAGCGGTTTACTTTTATAAATCAGGTTACTTTTGTACCGCAGACATCATTGTGATATATTCTCGACGAAAAATGAATGCATTAAAAAATTAAGAAGAAATCAACATGTACGGAGCAAAGATGGTGAAGTTCAAACAAGTTCTCTACAACAGTATCAAGGCAACGCAGTAACATGATGATTTTTTTATTAATTGGCAGTACTAGGCGATTTACTTCAGTGGGAAATATTTAACGAGTTAAGTCTATTGTTCATTGTGAATTGGTAGTAACATGCACTTAATAAACGTATGTACTCAAAGGAAGATGTATGTGATTCGTGCATTGTAAAATCATCTATAGTGAAGCGAAATATCGTATTACATGGTAGATATGTATGCAAGTTAATGGGCAATATATTATACCTTCATTTCCATATAGAACAAAACTATTACTTGTGTATTCTTCAAATGAGAAAGTAACAAGATTCCAAGATTCGCGCAAAAATATACTTAACACTTTTCAATTTCGAGAGAAATACGTATATCGTCCCAGACCTACAGAATCGACGGAAGTACGTCAGGAAATTGATAGCTATTTCGAATAACAGTAAGTGGCAGGTACTTACAGAACAAGTGAACCGAAAATCATGAAAATTTCCAATGATTACACGCGACAGATAAAGCGTTACTGACGGAGAATTTAACCTACTTTTTTGAGCGAAGCAAAATTAATCTCGCAACAAAATTTAAATGATCCCCTGTTTAACTGGGAAAAATTCCATTTGGTTTCATTAAAAAAACCGACATTCGTTCATGACGCATTTATGAGGGAGATAAATCGGTGAGAGAAAGGAAGAGAAACTCAAGAGGGGAAGGACAAGAGGGGTGAAAGATTTGGAAAGCAACGAAGGACGCGTGACTTCAGACGGGACGGGAAAAGGAGGTAGAAGGTTGACGCCGAGTATCAAGCGAGCGTAATTAAATAGAGTTGAGTGCGGATGGAGGCAGAATGTTTTGAGGCGAGCGGGAAGACGTCTTGCAGGTGAAGTTATGAGGTGGTGAGGTGCGCAGGGTAAGCGGGGGAGGGCGGAGATTTTTCGGGGCGGGGGAAAGGAAGAAGGAGAGGTTGCGGGGGGAGGAGGAGGCATTGCCTGGTGTCAGCGAGGGATTCGGTCGGCTCTAAGGCGCGAATAGATGGAAGTGGCGGAAAAGTGAGGACGGAATGTGCTCCGCGCAAAGGCGAAGAAATTTAAGCGTTAAAATGGTAACGTGGGTGGAGGGATAAAAAGCCTCTCTGAATAAATGCCTGGTGGCCTCTCACAGGCTCCCGTGTTCAACGCAATTAATCGACGGCACTCCGTCGTCGCAGGCGCGCGGCAAGTTTGTGCTCTCCTGTGCTCTTGAGTTATAATATGTTTATTTGAATCATGAATTCTTTTATCCTAACCTTTTGATATTATTTTATAGGCCTAATTGTTTATATTTTTTTGCTAAATTGAAATCGGAGGAATAAAATCTCTTTGACATTATGATAGCGTTTTAACCTCTTCAGTCAATATCCCCTCATGATAAAAAGTGAAAGGAGAAAAAAATCAGCAAAATCGCAAAGAAATTCATGCGAGAGAAACCAAAGTTTAGCTAAAGTATTAAGATAAGAATTTTTAGATTCAACTCGCAAAACAATTTATGGATAGGAATTATAATGATAATATTTGTTTAATTGCAAAATATTGAACATGAAGAAAGGTAAAAAACTTTTCAATGTTCGAGGCTAATAGAGGATTCACAATAGCGGATTTAGAATAACAAAAAGAGGGAGGTATTTTTGTCCTGCGAATAACAGTGATCTGTTTACCTAGTTTCCCACAAATAAATTTAAAAGTGACCTCGTATTTAAAAATAGTTGCACTCATTTAGATACCGAAACTAACCATGCAGCGCACAAATTTGTGTCCTGAGTAGAATAATTGTTCAAAATCAGTTTCAGGCGTGTATATTATATTGAGTTTCAATAATGTCAAATGTATTCTCCTTGGGAGAGCCATAGTACTTGTAATATCTACTGAAGATGCATAAAAAGATAGGTTAATGCCAACAAAACTACTAACGTTTAACGGTGAAAAATATTAAACATAAAAGGGAAACAAATGTATTTAAACATTTTTTCTGATTTAATTCTTGGAGTATCGCTTTATATTCATTTCACTTCGTTCTTTCGTCGTAGAGTTCACTTTGAGATACACCAAATGTTGCTAAATCCGTCAAGATTGTGCGGATCTACAGTCATTCAGTAGGCTACTAATTATTGTTTTTAAATCCATCGAATAGGAAACATTTTCAAAAATATTGATAGATTTGAGCTCTTACGGCTAGTAGTATTGAATGAATGTAAAACTCCAATAGCCGGAAACAGTTTACCTTTTTAAACAAAGTACAAAGCAAATTAGTTGGCTAACGTGCCAGTCAAGAAGTGGTAAAAGGTAAAAAGGAAAGGGATAAGAAAGGTGAATACGTATTCACCTTTGTTATCCCTTTCCTTTTTACCTTTTACCCCTTCTTGACTTGTTGCGTTAGCCAACTAATTTGCTTTGTACTTTGTTTAGAAAGGTAAACTGTTTACGGCTATTGGAGTTTTACATTCATTCAATTATCAAAAATATTGAAATTCACCCAGACTGCAGCTTAATTTCTGATTCAGAACGTGAAAACATTAGAATTTGATGTAAAATTGTGCCATTCGTCACCCAATTTCATTTCGTACATTAAATTTGAATCTCCAATTTCATGTTCAACAGATTTGAGCTATTTTGAAATGATGAAAATACATCAAAATGGCAGGACATGCTACAAAATGACGATACTTGATATTTTATTTCAAGTCATTGTTTTCATTTCGTTCTAATTTTTATATAATCACCTATATTGCCTATATTAATAGTTTTAAATTTAATTTGTCAACAGCACCGTCGAAAACCTTGAAGGAAGGATGTTTTCAAGGCAAAGGTTCGATGGAGTTAGTGTCTCGTAAAAGCAAGTGAAAAAGCTGCAATCATTCAAGAATATGCATAATAATTCCTCTGCATAATTACAATGATATCGAGGATGTTAGCTTAGTATGTCTCAATAAAATGTTCCAAAAAATAAATTAGTTTTTTTAATGACAACATGATATTATAAAGTCATAGATACCAATATCATTCCTGCTTAACATCTGAAGAGTGAACATTTTATTTTGTATTATACCTCGTTAAAGTGTGTAATCGCTATGAGCATAGATTTGAACCGGCTGCACGGCACTGAATATTTAAGAGGCATTGAGATCAATAGACGCCGCCACTGATAAGTTCCCCGTCACAATGGGAATTCGTTTTATTCATTCAGCACATGACCCCTCACCTTTCTATGCTTTCAATATCCGGTTTCCATTTATGCATAAATAGAAACATCTGGCAATTGCATGAACGCGTACTCATGTCGGGGTACACCCATATCCTTATTCGTCTGGACACGCTTCGTAAAGGAAACCACTCGTTTGCCGCGGTCTCTGATGACACGACTCGACGGCGAGGGTGAATGGTTAGGGGGGAGGGCGGGGGGAGCGGGTCACGGGGGACTGGGCGAGACCCATAGAGGGGCCGTCCTTAAAAAGACGGGCACAATTAGTCACTCGAACGCCATTCCCTCCCCGAAGGGCGTGACCGTGCAAAAACCCCAGCGCCCTCTTCCGAAATCGAAAGCTCGATTTTACCGGTGGATGAGCCCACGCGACGTCGATCAAAGATTCATGCACACATCACCGTTTTACCGCTCGCCTCTTCCCAAAACTCAGTCCCCAGACCTCACATCTAAGCCAGGGGAAGATCCACCATGCTACCTGGCTGCCTTCGTAGAGGAGGCGCTCGAAGGTGCCGCCTGCCTCACACACCGAATAAATGAAAAATAGATTAAAAGGCTTATGAATGCTTTCCCGTCGTGTCGCATCAGCGTGTGACAAACACTGAAGCCACCCCACCTACCACTTCCACCTTCTTCCCTCCCTCCCGTCTCATCCTCTCCACGCAATCCCGGAGGATATCAACTTGGAACTCCTCTCGTGCGCGCACACACGCACGCACACACCATTCCCCTCCCTACTATCTGAACCCCCTCCCTAACCCTCCAGTCACACCAATCCCTTGACACGCGCCCTCACGCTCTCTCTCTCACACACACACACACACATACACTTCACTATCTCGCGCAGATTTATTTTTTCCCCACCCACCCTCTCGCACAAAGTTCTCAAGCCCGCGACAAGTTTTGACAGGCTCCCCCGCCTCGACTCCATGCGCCTGTGACGCAGCAAAAGCTTCCTCCCTCAGATGTCTGCCTGCTCTCCGCCGCGGAAGTGGAATTCAATGAGGCAGCGGTGTCACCTTGCGTGCGGGGGCCCGAAGTCACAAGTTCGGGGGTGTGGGTGGGTGGTTGTGGGAAGGGTATCGCCCCCTCCCTTGCCTCCTCTTCTGATGGTAGGGTAGGAGGAGGGATATCAACGGCTGACGGGGAGAGAAGCGATGGTGGAAGGGGTCTAGCGCACTTGAGTAGCGGGAGAAGAAGACGTGGAGGAAGGGAATAGGATTAATCCATCAAAGGAGGGCACAGGCAGGCGCCCTTTAATCCAAATCAGTATTAAAAAAAAGGAGGAACCATCAAATAACCGATCATTCTACTGTCCCCACGAAGGAGTCGGTTACTATTGCTCCTGAGAACTGGAGAAGACTCGAGACCACTTAAAAGTGCTCACCTTTGAGGCAATAATTGAGTCAATTTGATACTTTTACCAGTTTCAGAATGATTTTCTTTTGAAATTACAACTTTTCATAATCTGCTTTTCCATGTAACGATATCACTACGCATTAAATATTTTAAATATGTCAGGATGGCTTTAATTTATTACAATTGAATAAGTCCCTAAAGATAATAAACCAATTACTTAACGGCTGGCCTTGGCAGAATTGGTATTGATTATTAAAAATTGTTTATTAGAGTAAAACGTGGTTAATTTACCTATTTAGAATAACTAACGCATAAAAAGTTTGGATCAATCACTCCAAAAGAAATAATAAGAAATTCTGAAACGTCCACCAGGGGAAATACTCATATTTCGCACGCGCGAGCTACCATTACTACCCGAGTGAATGCAGGTAAATACAACATCATGCTACTGTCATTGAGTTGCCCTTCAAATTCGAGATGTTTTGTAGCTTGTGGGTGAAAACTTTCCTCGTGAACTGATTTCAGTCATGATAAAACTGCATCAACCAAATATTATCATGAATGGACATTAAGATATCATTTTTAAGAAAAAATTGACGCAAAAATGTAAAAAGCAAAGGGAATTAGATGAAAACTAAACATATTAAGGTCTTCAACAGTTCAAGGGCTTTTTTTATTCTGTGTGTCATTATTCGTGGCTATTAAATCAATTTTTAACAAGGGCAAAGCTAAAAAGGTTTTGGTCAGCAGCACGTATGTTACCGAGGCATGAGAGTCTCCCAGGTAGAATAAACTTCAACGCTTACACAACATGCCCACGATGAATTGAAGGGGAGTCGAAGTGTGAAATGCGTACGATGACTTCACGCGAAGGAAACCGGTGTGTGGAAACACGTCCCTGCCTTGCATGGAAATGGCGCAGTTCTCCCCGCGAGCGAACGACCAGAGCACTTCATCCGAACGGACTTGTCCGCGAGTGACATCGAAGGAGAGAGCGGACCCCACACGTGTGACAGTAAGCAGAGGGGATGGGGTTTTTTAGGCAAAGTTTAAAGGATGTGGTGGGAGATGTACCCATGAGGAAAGGATAACCATCCCCTTTCCCTCACACCCTCCCCGTTGATGCCTGAATTATGCAGGCATAAAAATGAGGCATGCGTAAGAGGAATGAAGGCGGGGAGATAATGGGCGCAGTTTTTTTCAAGGGCGTGGTCATACCGGAAAGAATGGGTGTGGGGTGAGGGCGACCGAAGAGGGTCGACATCACAATGAGGAGAGGATGAAAGGGGGTGGATGAGTGAGGGTGAGGTGGTCGGAGGGGGAGACACGAGGGCAATACCCTCGCAGGGCCCACCCTTTCTTTTTCACCCGTCCTTCACGTCTCAAACCTTCCCTACCCCCATCCCATTGCCCATTCCTCCCAACATGCCCAACATTCCCTCTCCCTTTCCCACTTTCCCATGGGCGTACGCCCTCGGGAGTGGCTGGCCTCCTCGCGCGCGTGGGCAGCCAAGTCGGAGGCGTCGCCGTCGAATCCGTCCCCTTGAACGCTCTTTGGGGAGGGGACGGACATAACTTTAGGGTTGGGCCACCCCTTAAGACAGATACTAATTCGTTCACAGTCGAAGGCACATGATAAAGAAAACAATAAACAATTGTACGCATACCGCAGTTATTGCCTGAAGAATGGTACACTGGGAGGGGAATAAAATAACTACAATATTTCATTGTTTCTCTGAGAAAAATATAGCTACATAAATACCGAATATAACATCTGGTACCACTCAAAATGGGGCTTTATAAACGTCTAGGACGTAAAATCTGTGGCATCAATTGAGTATAATACATATGTATCTACATTTGGAATGTAATGTAGCAAAAATCTGGAGTTAAATGGTTAGTATTTTTTATTTTAATATTGCATCAGAAAAAATATATTAATATGATATGGTATCCGTGTCAACTATTGGGAGTGTCGTTTATTGAAAATAAAAATAAAATGTGATATTATTGAGCAAAAGAGCAGGGAAACCATGCATCTATATGTAGAATCTTAATATCACCGTATTAATAAACTGAAAATTTGAAAGGTGCTTTAATGACCAGAAAGAAAATATATTGCAATTCCAGAAAAAAAGGTTTTTCCATGATAAAATTGAATGCTAATATCTGTTTTAAAAGAAGCTTTCAATCCCCTTCCCCTGAAAACATTGATTAAATATATTTTGATTTGCTTTTGTGTTGTCTCTTAAGTATAGGGCCTTTGACTTCGAATGGTAAGATGATAGGTAGGGTGATTTATTGGAATTAAGCGATCAGATAGGCGAGAATCGTCACGAAACTACTTTTCAGATCACTGTAATTTCTATTGTAGAAGGCCAGATACTTCTATGCAGGGTCCAAATGGAAAGAGAAAATTAGTGGGACACTGCTTGAATTTAAGGGGTGTGCTCACCAAAATGATTCACTGATATAATCTCTTTTTCTGATTGAAGGGAGGGCTCACACAATAGGACTGCTGGGTACCTGTAAACTTCTAAATTAAAAAAGAATTGCAATGAATGAAAACTTTAGTGATTGGTATCGTTGGATCCATTAATATGATTCAATGCACCACTTCAAAAGCCGGAAGTCCTACTGGACACAGTTTGTGTCTATAGCTGCGACAGCTGCAGCTCAAAGCCACAGCACTTCTCTCTCTCTTTAAATGCATATATATATATATATATATATATATATATATATATATATATATGCATAATATGTATGTGTATATATATACAAATGTATATACCGCAGATTTCTGTTCAAAATCGAATCGTATGTACACACACACATATGTAGACATAAATATATTCTTCTACCAATGAAGGGCAGACTTTTACCCTGAAATTTTCATTGTTTGTCAGTTTCATGTCAAAATATATCCTAATTATTTGTGTATTTTGAAATAAACAAGTATGCATGTATTCTGAGGGCCAGCCTTAAATAAAATAGGTTCCATCAGATAGATTGTGGTAATATGCAATGAATAGGAAAAGAGAGTGCTGATGTTTCCTTTGAAATACATTTCCGATCCAACAAGTTGGGCGATACACACTTGGGCTGTTACTATAGTAAATGTCCCTTGAATAAACCATTCAACTGAGACTGTATATATTAAAAAGAGGTGATTCAATGTAGAGTTATTTGATGCATCTAAATGTAGCTTGGTACATTGGTCCCATCATGGCGAGAAAATGGGCTAGAGTAGGTCCACCAAAGGGACACTGAAATGACGAGGGAGAGATTGAAGTGAGAGAATGGAGGAAAAGTAGATAGTGTTTGATAAATGCTGCCAGAGGGATCTCAAGACTTATATAGATGTATTGAAAGACTCGAGAACAAAAGACCAAAGATGAATTCCAAGAAACTACGGGAGATGCCGCGACAGTAACATTTGACAGAGTCATCCGCTAATATGCATTACAAGGAAAAAATTTCAGGGTTTATATATCATTCGCCTTGACCAGGATTCAAACCCAAATCCCGGTCAAGGTGAATGATTTTTACGCTGAAAAATTGTTGCATTGTAAATCATATATGAAATAACTAACGACTGAGGTGAATTAAATGTTCTAATACCGACGTAACTATCGAAAGAAAATACTGCAATGCATAAAAGTGCTAAAAACCATACTTTTATTCACCTTTGGCAACATGGAAAGGAATCGGCGTCAGAGGTTTGCTGAATTTAGCGAAGAAAAACATTGAAAGGGATGTAAACGGGTAGCCGAGCGTATTTTTAACACGCGACTGGTTGTTTGAAGGTCGCGAGTGAATCTTGCTGCCGCGTTCTTGAGGGAGGGGTGGATGGAGGGAGGCGTGTTAGTTGAGAAATAGATTCAAAGTGAGAGAGAGAGAGAGATAAAGAGAAAATTGAGATTGGGAGGCAGCCGAGCGGAGAAGAGAGGAGCGAATGGTGAGAAAAGGATTGAATTGATTTGTAGCCTCCCCCTCTTCCAGAAGCGATTTGAAAAGATTGACGCAGGGATGTTGCAAGACGAGGCTGGAGTGAAGTTTCGACTCGAATCTGCTGTGAGGTGGAAACATATGCGGCAGCAAAGGGATAGGGTGAGAGATGTAGTAGGGAGGGTCTTCTTTCCGGGGAGGTGTATCTTCCCCTCCGACCGTGTGCGTGATTCCAACATCGAAGTGCCCTCGGAGCGACTATCCTGCACAAGGGTAACCCTTCAACCATCTGCTGATTCCCTGAGGGACAAGGTTCTCCTGCTTGGTATCACACAATGCAATACCTCCAATTTAATTACACATACCCTCTTTTTGTGTTGTGAGAACAAAAGTGTTTTTTAAGAAACTTAATAATGAATGAGTTTACATAAAAATTAATTTCACTCGTCTAATTCATTTTTCTTATTTTTATATAAAACTGATTATGTAGCAAATACATTAATAAAATATTGAGTTTTCCAATTGAAGAAAAAATCTAAGAAAATGACGTAAGGATGCCATTCTCATTACTAAACAGATGTAAAATGAAACATGGCTTTCAAAAGTAACTTTATTTTAATAATTGTTAAAACACTAAACTTGATAAAATAAACAGAAGTATATCATTCTGATCATGCAAAGAAATATCACCACATAACCTATATATTGACCTACAATACCCAACAAGCCGGCGTAACGGCGTGTGGCATACGGTGTTGGGTCACCGGCTATGCACGTAAAATCTCAGAATAAAAGAACAGGATACGTATATTCAAATCATGCTGCAGATCTGCTAAATATACTGGTTTATTGAAGGAAAAATGCAACATGGTATTCTCCTACAATCCATTTTCTTCTTTACCTAATAGAACAAAGACCATATTCGAAGTTAGCGAATCTAATGCCCCATTGCGAAAACTGCATTGTAAGTAATGCACTATTCAGAAATATGGTGAACGTAAATAAAATATTTTATTCAGATTTGAATTATATGAAAAGTTGAACTAGCCAACCCTGAGTGAGACGGAATATAAGAACCTATTTCATTCTGATGGAATGGTAATTACAATTCCTGTTCATAAAAAATTCAGTTCAAAGGAATTATTTCCAAGATTACCCTTTAAATGTCCTGCATCGATATCCAAAAGGAAAAATTACTTTTCCTGAAAGAGTTTTCTTGAATACTGTTTCATATTGTATTAATTATGATAAATAACTATTTTATAATATTATTGTTCAATGGTTATGACCTTAATATGGCATTGCTCGTATAATTTTCTGAACTGGAACCAGTTTTAGACAAAAATATTCAGATAGGCCATGAAAGTGACATAAGAACAATTATCTCAGGCATTTAAATATAATGCGAAAAGAATAAACGAAGGCTTGTCTGTGCAAGTTTTCATATAAACGCAATACTTATAAGCATCAACATAGCATGAATATACTGATACGCAATAATATAAGTATTAAATGAAGTTTCTTAGGTATGAAAGTAAAAAGAGTTCAACATGCACGCTTGAATTAGTGTACAAGGAACAAAGCGAAGGTAGAGGATAGTGGATTATTACAAACTGGAAAAGAACATCCTGAACTGAGCTGAAACCGTATACATTTGGCTGACATTGAAACCTCTGGAAAGCGCAGCTGCAAAACCCGAATTTGTCAAAAATTCCACCACCAGTGCATTCTACTAGAAAGTTCAAAAAATGAATTTTTTCATTTAATAAAGAGAAAATTACATTATAAAAATATATTTAATGGAAAAATTATGATTTAACTCCCCATTGAATATAAACACAGATTCACATTTATTACACCATTGTGAACTTGAAAAATCATAAAATTAATGTAATTCTAAAATACAGTTATCAACCCAAATGTGAGTTTGATAGGTGAGGATACATATAGGAAGTCTCCTCTAAGTACTGAGGCCAACAGTGCGTGAAATTCTAACTTCAAGGTGGGGAGCCACTTTCTTTCCCTGCGCCGCCCGTGGTTTCTCAAGAAGATCTAGTACCCGAAACATCACGCGGCTGGAGTGATGCTGAGAGTGCTCTGAGATGACCCCTGAAGTCGAAATTCGGCCTTCCGGCGATTACTCCATTGCTTTTCAGGACTACTTATGTTGCCTAATGAAAAAACTACACTTAGAAGCCAATCTCTGGATTTTGAAGAGGGTAAACAAGGGCAAGCTTGACAGAGGTCTGAAACTACGAAGATGAGACCTGTAGTTATGACTGGCTATCAAAGATATAACAATTCCACTGATCGTGTGGTCGAAAGTTGACGGATTTGGCTTTAACCGTAATTTCTTCTTCCGTAATATCCTTGCTGCCATTGATTCATGTTATTTACTGTTAATCCAAACAACTTATCACTCACTGATTATCTGCGTTTACTGATCCGGATGGTTCCAATTTGTATGAAGCAAACGGTCCTAGTTCGGGAAGGCTCTTCCGCTTCCCGAAGTTCCTATGAATTGCAATACGAGTTTACGGAGACGATATTGTGGGCGATATAGATGAAGCTGCAGGCTAGGAACTTAAGCTCCAACACCTGCATTAGTACGTATACCGACATTAAATCCTCTAGGAAGACGGCGTAGCTACAAACGCCCGAACCATTCGACGGATATTTCCGAATAACACCCTCCACCGTTCATGCATGCGGCGGGGAAAAGAAAGCACACACATATACATACACACACACATATATGTGTGTGTGTGTATATATATATATATATATATATATATATATATATATATATATATATATATAAATTATTTATATATATATAAACCATAAACATAGTAATCAACCCGAAGGTCGGCTTAGTAGGTGATGGTAGAGATCAGCCAGTACTAAGCCCTACACGGCGTGTGGAAATTCACACATCAGGGTAGGGGGGCCAGTTCCTTTCCCTGTGTCGGTTATGGTTTCCCAGGAAGACCTGGTACCCGAAAAATCACTTAAGCTTGGGTGGAGCTGCAGGTGCTCAGAGTGCCTTACCTGGGAATCGAACCCGAGACCCTCTAGTCAGCAGTCCAACGCTCTCCCCACTGGACTACCGCGACCCATATATATATATATATATATATATATTTACATTTACATTTACATTTATATATATATACATATATGTATATATGACATATGTCTGCATATATACTATGTATACCATATATATGATGGAATTCACATACATTGGGAGTCAATTTTTACATTTAAAACCACGTCATAGAGGTACACTTTTCGACGACACGTCTCCTACAAAGTAAACTCATTTTCCTTCATAGACATTGTCACTTTAGAGTAGCATATTAAGACAATTTATTAAGACAATCATGATTTATTTTCTGCCATGTGTTAAGTGGTATCAGAATTACCTGGATCCTAGTTTAGTTCCCCGAACCTGGGAAATGAAATACTTGCGACAGGTTGCTCCTCCTTTGCGTGTGCAATGGAATCATGACACTAGTTATATTTGTTTTAAAGTCCCTCTTATTAAAAATTATTGAAATTCTAACAAATTTGAAAAAACCACTCACTCTTTTGCAACACGCAAATAATATTTAGCGAGGCACTGGAGAAGGAGAAATTAATTTTTCCTTTGCGTAGTCCTTGGAAATTATACTTTACCCTATGAATTACCCGGCACCAAATTATTCACCAAGAAAATAACGAAATACTCTTAAGACCCTGCCACGAGAACAAATGAATAAATAAGCAAATAAAGTGCGCTTCCACGTTCAGAAATATATATCTCGGCGCATCCTTGAAGTACCCTACGTGCCTTGGACGCACAATGAGTGCATTGCGAAAGTAGTTAACGGCCCCTCCGCCTCAGTGACTCGCGGGATAGGAAGGCACGCTAGTTATGACTGAACGGCTCGATTTTTCTCTCGCGAAAAATGAAATAAGTTCCTCAAGTCTATTTGAGTTTGTAACTTTTCAGAAATGGCCTGGAGGTTAGGGTGGGGGGGAGGGAGGGAGGGGGTAGCGATTTCTCTCCTAAACACGGAACCTCGCACGCATTTTCTCGCTGGCCTGGTTTTTTGAAGAATTAACGGGAGGCATTGCGGGGAATACCTAAGCAGAGGCCGCGGGATCCCAGTCGACCCGACTCGTTTTCCTTCCTCTCTCTCTCTCTCTTCGCGTATGTTTTTTTTTATCGCTGCTCGATATTCATAACTAGTCATCTTTCAGGAGGGGGGACTCCGAAGAAAAATACGGGAAATGAAGCACGCAAAAAAAACTGGAAAATCCATGAAGAGTACTTCAGAGCTCGTAAATCCAGAATAAGGGCTTCAGGAGGGGTGTGGGAGGAGAATTGCGGGGCGAAAAAAAATATGAAGGGTTCCCCCGCGCATATATTCTCATTTCGAGGAACGGAAAAGCCGAAATCATCCCGGCGCGGCAACCGAGATACGGATAAAGAGAGGGGTGAAAAAGTAGGGGGAGCATTAAAATGAAGTTTCCCGGGGTTTAGAGGGAGGGGCAAAGGAAATGTCGGACGCCCTGCAGGGAATAAAAAAAATAATGAATAAAGAGTAGACGGAGAAGTGTACATGCAAGACGCATGAGCCGTGCATACATCATCATCAATGGCAACAGAATAAGCGTTCGGGTCGAATGTGCAGTTCGGTGTCCAAGAGGGTTGCGTTGTTTGGGACCAGTAGCAAAGGGGGGGGGCCTTGGGTTACAAGAGGGGGTGCGAGAGGTGAGTGAAATAGGAATGGCGTCCACGGGGTGGCTGCGACTCTTGGGGGATCATCGAAGTAGCGCTGGGAAGGGTAAGGGGATTTAGACGATCACTGTAACGTTGGGAAATACATTATTTAGAAAGATTGAAGAGTATATTTACTGATCTGGCTCGAGTTCGTTGGATGAGTACAGGGAAATTTGAGAGATGGATTTCTCCTGATACGTCTGCTAAAAGAGGTTTCGTGACGTTTACCAAACGAGCTTGTTGCTGTAGATCTACCGTTGAACATTTGACTTATTAAACCTTACCCCCCCCCGGGTATTTTGGCCGGGAGATGTATTAATTGTGTGCATATTCTTAGTTTCACGAAACATACTTCACTATATTCACATTATACGATAAAATGCGCGAAGACAGGTTTTCTGAGCCTTTTCAGTTAACCTCAAATGTCCACATAAGCCATGCAGTACTAGTTCCAATCAATCATTCATTACATTGATCATTATCTGTAAGATTGCCTCATACTGTTGAAAATGGAATATATATATATATATATATATATATATATATATATATATATATATATATATATATATATATACACATATAACGATTGTACGGAAAAACTCACACGAGCGTAACATATATATATATATTTCTTTTTCGTACTAAAATATGTTACGTTCTCATTCATCTATTATTTCATGCCATTTTTACCTATTGATTCTTTGCAATCAATCTTCATTACTCTCCAATTCTACCATACTTCATTGATAACCTTTTATTCTCATTCTCTGCGATTGTTAAAATCTATGATATACTCCTAGGAAACATTTTAAAGATAAATATTTAAAATTTAATTTTTGATTTTTAAAAGGTTGGTATCTAAAAAACTCGAGACTTATTTCTTGGAACCCCACATAGATGCCACTAAGCTTGTTAGAATGTCATGCGTTTGGGCCCTTATTACGTGGATCAATCAAAAAAGAGTAATCATGTTTTTCTACTCACTTGATTTATGTGTTTCAACATTTATTAATATTTCCAATGTCCCGTAAATTATTTGCTCTCGTAAACGTACTTTTCCTATAGCCTTCCCACTAATTCCCCATTTTCAGACTTATATGGCGTTTTTCCGCAAAACCTTTATTCACGTTATTTTTTAAGTTGTGTTTCTCCGTTATATTTTATAATCTCTTTAGCATTCTTAGCGAATATTATTGACATAAATTACTGCTTATATTATACTATTTTTCCTTAACTTCTAAAAATCTACACTCCATACGATACAGAGAATAACTTCGAATACATTGCTTATTGTGTCACGCACCAGCTTTTAATAAAAGCGCGGGAATCTTGGGCAATAAAAATACACATTTATTGCATTCCTCGTTCTAATCTTACTTTATCTGTCCAAAAATCTCATTTGATCCCTAGCGTTTCTTCTCTCTAGCATTTAATCCATCTTTTGCTATTGTGGGTTAGGTGCTCCTTTTTCGTCCAGGGGAGTTAGCATTTCCCTCAAGTCGACGCTATCCATTAACTTCACTCAATCGACAATAGCAATAAGAGTTGATTGATCATTTCGCATACTGTTCTTTTTGATAGCTCTCATAGCTTAAATGACATCTTTTGTCTATGATTTTTTTTCTAAAACTGAATTGGTTTCCGTGGAGGAATTCCTGTAAATTTTGTAGGATCCTACAGAAAAGGTTCTCAAAGGAATTGTCGAGCATATAGCTTTCATTATTATTATATTTTCACATTCATCCCCATCTAACTAGTAGTACAAAGGAAGAATCAATCATATCCGATTGTCCTTTGACATATTTCCGTTTGCATAAAATCACAGATTGATTGGCATAATCCCTTCAGTCTTCTTACTCATAGTTTTTTCAATTTCTGAGAAGCTTTCATCAATAACTGGGTTTTAGAATCCTCGAAAAGGCTTCAAATTTGTCGCGATGCAGCAAATGAAATACTTAAAAAACGATCGCATTTTTTGATAGACTACCATTAATAATTTAACTCTTAATCTCCCTTAAGACTCTCCTGATACTTTTTTCATGTCCCGAGTTTTTTATTTACTGTCAAATATTTTTCCTCATATCTCTAGTGCCATAGTATTTAGAACATTATATTTTTAACATTTTTTCTAAATATATTTTTAATTTTTTCATAATTTTTCAATACTGTTAGACGAAGAAGTTTCATGGAGGTGAGGATAGCCCAGGTAGAAAGGGAGGAATAATATGCATGTGGAACGGAATGAAGGGAGGTAGAAAGTACGCAAACTTAAGGTAGGCTTTATTATAGTGCATGGTATCAAATTGAGGCCCTTTAAGAAAGGCTTAAAATGCAGTGTCTGTGTATCCATAGAAATTTCCCTACCTCAAAAGATATAGCAATATTAAAAATAACCAAATTAAACCTCAACCCCGTGAGACCTTAGCTTTCGCATTTTTGTATATTCTTCTTTTTTTTGGAATTTTCGTAATATTTAATTTAATTTTTATGCTTGACATTTTCATTTCAAAATCTTCTTACCATTTAGGTGCAGTACGACTGCCACCATGCGGAGCGATAGAAAATAAGGTAAAAATAAATACTAATCTTCGTGAAGAAAAATTTTGGTATTAATTTAACAACGAAGATACATGAATTGAACAATGAAGATTCCATTCATCTCATCTTCTAAAAACATTGGTCAACAACATCACTCAAAACATTATCACTGTGATTATTTTTATTTCAACAATGATAATTTTATGTGGATTTAAGCCATAGTTATGACATTGATTTGAGAAAAAATTCTAGAACATCTGATGGAAAATAAATGCGAGCACATGAAGTGCATACAATAGTTAGCATATTAAGTAGTACTTACATATCAATAGTCTCATTTCTAGCTATTGATATTGTTGTAACTTCTAGTTACAAGTCATAGAAAATGACGTTTCTCAATACCCTTTATGCATACCATGTTTCTTCCCTTACTGCCTCGGAGTAGCGTTTTGAAAATAATATCTTGACCCCTTTCCTTCTTGTAAAACTGCTTAACTTTCCCGTATCATGGCGGCGGGGTAACGTCCTTGCCTTCCAACCCAGAGGTCGCGGGTTCGATTCCCGTCTAGGGGGATTTTCTCCCATCTAGGGATTGGCTGTATGTAATTGTTTTTAATGTAATGTCATCAATGTAAGGGTTAGGTGGTAGAAGGGGCGACTTACAAGTCTCAACCTCGCCCATTTAAGTCGATAAATAAATAAATGAATAAATCATGACGCAGTTCTCATTCCGCACTTAACTCAGTGTCTACAGTATTCCAACGCCACAACCTCACACCTCCCGTTCGATCCCTTTGCCTTAGCTTAACCCTATTTTTATTACGAGACCAACTATAGCTTGATAGCGAAGCCAATTGACTGAAATCATCGTTGGCAAAATGTAGCCCGTCTGAGTGTCAATTGAATGAAACAGCCAGCTAGGCCAGGGAACTGAGGCATTTTGCAAAGATCTTTTCACATGTGGAGGATGACCCTGGCCATCTTCAAGAAAATTAAGTTGATTTTTCCGGTACCAGCTCATCCTAGACGGATACCACGATCGTAATTAGGAAAGGAAGAGCTGCCCTTGGCCCGATGTGTGCACACCCACGGGCTTGGTACGAAGTGAGCCAACTCCTCTATCAAACCAATCTGTTCGTTATGGCTGAGTGAGCAAGCAGGTGCGGAGTATGTTTATGATCAGACAATATTCCTGTAAAGTGAACAGTTGCCTGTCCGCTAATATTGAGAAGGATGTCGTGGTGGTGGGAGGGGGAGGTGGTAAAGGGAAGATGATTTCATCCTCTTTCCAATACTCCGGCCATTGTTTCCTTCCTCCAGTTCAACATAATGTCGGGTCATCTTCCCCTCTAGCCCAAATATGAGTTGGGGCCGAGACGGGATTTTTCCAAGCGTTCGGGATGGGAGAGGGAGGAGGAGAAAAGGAGTCCTCATCAAAGGAAGGTGGTAACAAAAGCCGGGAAGACCTTCACACGGCCATTGAGGGGGAATAGGGATAGTAAGTGGGGGAGTAGAGAGAGGGGGGGAGAGTGTGTCAGGGGACTAGGGCGTCATTCCCTGGGGCATGTTCCGATAGTCAGAGGGAAAGGAAGAAATTGCAATTACTACCCGAGGATGCCACCCAGAGAGGAGAGGAGTGGAGGAGATTTAATTTCAAGGGAGCCATTCTGGGGCCACTCCACCACCAATAACCTTAAGGGGTCGAAATATATGAAAAAGTTTAGTTTTGTGTGCTTTGTTGTTGATGTGTGCGATTGTATGGGTGGGAGCGGAGAGGTCATAAGGTAAGACAATTTTCAGTCGGAGGCACTGGAAGTTCATTCGAAAATGCCATGAGGCTGGAAACGTTCCTCTTTGCGGGACGTAATCTGGAAGGCATTAATGAGGATTTTTCCCTAAATGAGAGACGTTAGCGAAACTGTTTCGAGTTTGTTTCCTTCTTTTTTTTTATTAAGGGAAGGAAGACATTTCCAACCGGAAACCAGACGTTTTAATGAACGCTGTTGGATGTATTTTGTGATGCCACTTTATTAGATTTTTTCTTTTGCCAATGGAAATATTTGGAATTCAAAAATGCGAGAACTTAACTTATTTAGTAGTTATTGTAACAATGACTTCAAAAACCGTTTTATTCAATTTCACGCTTGAGTTTAGTTTAAAAGTATCCTTTCCACCATTGTTAATTTTCAAATTTTATTTCAATTTTGGAAAAGGTTCGACTTGATGTAAAATTCATGGTATGATAGAAAAAAGAAGTCTCGGAAATGAATGCTATATGCTAAACTGTGGAAAATGATGATTTTAAGCAAAATTGATCATTTTTCGGTTTTATTTAAAATATTTTCTCCTAAAATGTCATAACTAGTTGAAAATGGAAAGTAAACGAAAAGGCCAATTCATGAGTAAATTATATATATATATATACATATATATATATATATATATATATATATATATATATATATATATATATATATATATATATATATATATATATATATATATATATATATATATATATATATATATATATGTATATACGAGGGTCATCCGGAAAGTAGTACCCGTTCGTGCCGCATGAAGTGCTGACGACGCGAGTAGCCGCTGGACGAGGTCAGATAGCTTCAGTGGCTTGTCTGCCTTCTCTGAGCCAAGTTGCGTGACGCTAGCATTGCCTGTGTTGTTTCTGTGATTGTTTACAATGTTTAAAAAAATTGAGAACGCCGCCAGTTGTGAAGTGAGGGCAGTGATTAAATTCCTCAATGCAAGAAACGTTCGCCCATGTGATATTCATCGCCAATTAAAGGAGGTGTATGGAGACAATGTAATGGACGAGTCGTCTGTTCGGCGGTGGTGTCGCAACTTCAACATGGGGAGGGGGAACACACACGACGATGAGCGTTCGGAGAGACCGTCTGTCATTACAGACCAACTGGTGGGCTCAGTTGACGAATTCGTGAGGAACGATCGGCGCGTCACAATTGATGACATCTGTGAGCATTTTCCCAATGTTTCTCGAACAATTGTTCATGAAATTGTTAAACACCATCTGAATTATGCAAAAATTTGTGCAAGATGGGTCCCTCGCGTATCTCAATGAGCTGGCGGCGAAGGACTATGCAGCAGGAATACAGAAACTTGTCACACGTTATGACAAATGCCTTAATTTGCTTGGAGATTATGTTGAGAAGTAGTTTAAAGTATCCTCTTTCAAATAAAATTTTTTATGTTTGTTAATATTTACTTTTGTGTCTTTATTTCACGAACGGGTACTACTTTCCGGATGACCCTCTTATATATTTTGTATAAAATTATAATACTGGAACATGAACGACTCAAACTTTTTGATGGAGACGAAAATAAAAGTCATGATTAGAGGAAAAAATTAAAAATATAAACTATGCTCAATTCTCTCTTGAGCAAATGGAAACATTACAAAACTAAAATTTATCATTGAATTATAAAATTCCATTTTATATAGTAAACCTGTATTATCTCTGGACTATTGTAATTTGATTTGACTAGATTAGCCGATTCAAACGGCTAACTATGAATACAAAACTTTCATTATGTATTTAAAGTCAGAATATTTCTGGTAATAAAAATATGAACAAATAAATATTTAGTAGTTTTAATTAAGGTTCGAGCAAAAATTAATCAAAAATAGCAAACCTTTTTTCATTTCAAAAAAATATAATTATGTCTCTTTTGCAAAATGCAGCCTAATTTTTCCTTCGTAACACAAATCTAAATTTAAGTTATCGATAAGCGATGTAGTTCCTAACTACAATAGATACACGAAAATAATCTTCTTATTAGATTGCCTCCTGTGATATGGATGTTGCCACGTACTCATTAACCTGCACTGTTTACTATTCATAACCTTAAGTGAGGTTCAGGCTCAAAGAAATAAAAGGTGGTTATATGATCCCGGTGCTACCTCACCTTGATTAACATTTGACCCAAATTTTCCTATTTGAACGCTGGCTAAGTATTTGCATTGTTTCATGAGGAGGAAAAAATAATATGACCAGAAAGAAGCCACCGTCTGCTATGCTACAAGTTTTTGGGTCCTATCCTACCCATCAAACCTGAAATCCCGATGCGAAAACTCTGCTCAACAACATTTTCATTCCTCTTCACGTGTTTATCGCGGCGTTGTCGGAGATGGTGGTAGGGGGTGGAAGGGCGATGGAGGCTGGAGGGTGGGAAGAATTGTTAGTGGAAGAAGATGGCGGGAGGAATGGATGGGGGGAGGAGGTTGCATCCGAAAACATCCTTGAAAAGTGTTCAAATCTCCGCCGAGGAAGCGATCGCCCACCTCCCTTCCCAGAGCAACAAAGGCCCGATTATAGGATCTCCAATTCCTCCTCGCCATCATCTTCCCTTTATCTCCTCGGCAAGTTCCCCCGAAGAGGATCAGCCACCCACCAATTCTCGTCCCCTGCTCCCCATAGCACGACCCCTCCGCTCCTTTAACCTTCCTGCAACCCCACCGCGCGGAGTCCACCGCACTGTCCCTTAACCACTCCTCCTTCAACGCCAAGCCCCCCTTTCCCATACACCCACCCATCCACGCCTTTATTGATAGTCAAATTTCAGGCAGAGGTGGCTTGGGCCAGTTCCCTCGTTACGCGAGAGCGGGTTTGCCGGGGGCCGAGGGGTGTTAGTTGTGAGGGTGTGCGGGTGGGGGTCGGGATGCGGGGTGGAACTGGGAGCGGCTCGGTGCCGGATCCTTAAAGGAGCGGCCACCGAAGGAGGTAGGGATGATGTGGGGAGGGGAGCAGGGAGTTGGAGAAAGTGGGTCGGCAAACGAGTAAGAGTGGAGCCTCTTCTCTCCCTCATAAGCTCCGTAGTCCTGCTCCCATTCGACCCATTGAAGGCCGAAGCGCACGGATGGCTCCCTCACTATGCGTCGCCTCCGAGGGCAACCTTGGAATAAAACGGATTACGTGAGTCCAACCCCCTCTCAGATAGAGTTTTGGTTGGCCTCTGTTTCTCTTTCTCCATCTCTAATCTTTTTAAACGCAGACCTGACAACTTTAACAATAATTTTTCTTAAAAAATTGGAACAAAAATACAACCAGTATATTTGTGATGTGGTATTATACAGTACATGCGGCATAAAAGATTACATTGGTGCAGTTGGTGCAAACTATCATCAGGTTACTTGACTCGGAGATAGCTGACTATAAATCCATGAAAAGTAATACCAAGTAGTTATTTTCAACGGTGGTGTTTACCCTTTCCTTTTATATTCTTTATTTTATAATTTGAGCTTTATTGTATTACAGGAATGATGCTGGCGACTCACGCGTTACGTACTAAAGCTGTAAAGCCAGAGTCCCATTTCCAGAACATTTTGTAGTTTAGTACATGCCACAGTTACCTGCTAATGTGATTCTCTCCTCGGCACAAGTGTATTCAGGCGTATGTAAAATGGGTACCTGAGAAAATAGGGAGGGAACCAATACACAAAATTTACCCTCTCTTCTCAAGGCGGGGCTGAAATTTCATACGAGTCGGAATAGTTACAGCACTTGAAGCTGCATCTCCATTCATGATTTATTAGAGAAGCCAATAGAGTTAGGCAATCCTACCGATGGCGGAAATCAATCTTTGATCCTCAGAATAGGAGTCTGGCTTAATTGCTGAATCGGAACCCCGTCTCTGGGCATTTTTCTTCTGGAATAAGCGCCCTTTCCATAATAGAACAAGATGGAGCTTCCATGAAAAGGCCCAGCTAACTTCAAAACATCCGCATGTTTGTGTTATTCAACTTCTGAGAATGCAGCTTTAGATCGCTTCTAATTACCATTGATATTAATGTAATGTATCCCAGGAGTCCCCTCCCAAAGTACTTCATAACTCATATTTTAAAAGGGTATGAAGGAAATAACTTGTCGAAAAATCTGACCAGACATTGCAAATTTTTGAGTATGGATAATAATCCGGCTTGATGAAAATTCCTGCAAATGACGATTTTCTATCAATTTTTCTATAACCGATGGGTTGCCTAACTCAGATTCTGCTAGTTATTTCTTTTTACCCACAAAGTAGCTAATTCAAGCTGTTTTTTCCCCACTATATAAGGCACTCACCATGTAAATAACTAATCAGTTATTAGTTTCCCACATGGATACAAATTTTGACATGAACTCATTTGCAAAAATATCAACTATATCTGAAAACAACGTCAGTTTTTCAGATAAAATTCAAACGCGAAAAAATACTGCATGGAAGTGACCGATTTGATTGGAAAACATACTTAAAAGGCATTGCGTGACTACTTTCAGGACCAGCTGAAGAAGACTGTGTTTGCAGTATTTAGCAAAACATTAGGTTTTGAACTAATCAAAAGATGGTACGTTGTCCGAGTGCGTAGTTTCATAAAAAAAGATAGATTTTTTTAAAAAGTATGAACAGTGAAAGTGTGGCTTGTGGTAAGTGAATGTCTATAAGGATTAAATAAAAAGGTATAAAAGAGATTTTTTTTCTTTAGTTAATGAAAATGAGATAAGCTGGAATAACTCAAATTAAAAAGGGTAATTATTTTATTAACTGTTAGATAAAGACAGGGTTCATTGACTTCAACCAAAAAATGAAATTAATGAACTAATTGTGGAGGTATACATGTATGTACATCGAATAGACTGGAAGTATTTTACGATACCTAATAAAGCGGAAAGAACACAGTCACTGAGGTATGTGCTATATTATTATATGCTTACATTATGAGATTCTAAATATTTATTTGGGACTTAACTCAACGTTAACAAGCCAAACATGTGCAATTTTAAAAATCACGGAATCAAAATTATCATGAAAATAAAATAGTCCTTTCGTATTTGTTAATCATGAATTTATGGGAAGTTTTCGGGAGAAGCATCGACATAAATACTTAAGCTTACCACAAAGCGTAGATATACATTAGCAAATGTGAGTGAGGTAAAAGGATTTCTTTAAATTGGCCTCTTAGCCAAAATTCGATTTCTATCGTATATATCTTTAAATTTCAGCATCTGACCCATTCAGCTTCAGTTACTCCATTTGATTTTTTTTTCCTTCCTCATGACCATCGTATTAACTCAATTTTTGAACACGTTATAATGAATGTCTCCAGATGTTTGCGCTTCTATTTCTTGGAAGTTTTGGATCCGTTTTAATTGTTTAATACTTTCACTGATTTATATTTTATTATTAACTTATTAGACCTCATTTTTATATTTTATATTCCTAAATTTTTATTAACACGTTTAACTATTACCAAATTTATTTTGGTGACGTTAATACGGAAAACACAAACTTGGAGAAAAAAAATAGTTAGTTTTTTTTTCAGAATGTGGTGCCAGTGTGTTAAAAATACACTTAATTCTTTTCATGATACATTTTCTGAAAGTTACCAACCGGAGAGAGGATAAAAATCAAAAGAATAGTAAAAGGAGGAGAGGACTTGGACAATTGCTAAAAGAGATACTCAAGGAAAATTACAAAATATTTCAAAGGAGAATAATTAAAGGTGTTTAAAGGACTGACCTATCAGTGGGTACGTAAGACGGATCCCCTAGGAAAGTTAGGAACTAAATAATGACGTTGAAGAGGAAAACCTGGTCGAAATCTGACTGTTAGAGCAAAGTTCGAACGGTGATTAAAGTTTAACTCGACTTCCTTTCCATCAAAGTTCTAATTTCTTCCCTTTAGATTCCATTAATTTGATAATATTATTAATTCATTAGATTGACTATATAAAAGGTTTCTTAATAACTAGTTTTTAAAAGATTCTTTCGATAGTGACATAATTTCGCGAGGAAAGGTTTTTAATCCTGTTATTAGTATAAATCAATAATTTGGCACAGAGAATAATATAAATTAATGTTAATGATGTGTTATATTGAGTCCATAAAGTCGCATTAACTGACACGCATTCTTCAAGTTCAGGAATTAAAACATACAGAAGAGGTTTTAAATGCCAGGTGGTGGATTTAAAATGTTGGTATTCATAAATAAATAGATAAAATCAATCAGTCCTTCAAAAACTTCACTTTATACGGTTTCTTTTAATGATTTATATTTATTTATTTATTTATTTATTCAGTATAAGTCCGAAAACAGCGCATTCTGGCCTTTACATCGAACTATTAACAACGATAACAGTGATCACATTTACAAACACCCAAGCCTTAGGTGGAGGAAAACTCACCCAGGCGGGAATCGAACCCGCAACCCTTGGAATGGCAGACGAGGACTTTACCGCCACCGGGGTCGGCAATATCTTGATACATCATCGGAAATAGAAAATGGATGGCTATGATTGTTATTTTTTCCCCAAAAATCCATAATTATTGTTATTAGGATACATAAGGAGTTATAAGACACGTATCTCGACAGTTATTTAACTCTTCACTACCAAGATTTTCCTCAAATTGTATTGCTACAATTTCTAAGGATTCATCTCTCCTTAGGAAAAGTTGAAAGTTATCAAATGAGGAGCATAATCGAAAGTGAGCTAATAATATCCTTCAAAACACGATCCATCCAGTCGCTAGGCAAGTCATTAAATCTCATAATTATTCCCATTGAATAGTATAATCCATAATATATAGCACAAAATCAAAGACAATTATTCCTATGGGAATATAGCAGAATGTTTCAAATAAAAGCCCAATTATAATGAGTATTAAACGGATTAAGGGGCCATGACAACTTGAATTTTTTAAAATAATTTCCATATTTCTCTAACAAAGGGTTTGGCATCAATTTTCATTATTGAGGTAGATTTCATGCTTTCAGAGACATCATATTTAATATTACTCACAGTTGTCTAGTATATATATATACGTATGTGCATATAAATACACGTATATATATTTTTATGTATATATATATATATATATATATATATATATATATATATATATATATATATATATATATATATATATATATAATGTTTCCAATTTTCAACAAAAATAATTTCATTAGAGCGTGTTACTTGCTTTATATAATTATTCAAAAATAAATAATTTCTCTTTTTGCACAGGCATGACGTATTTCCAGTCAAATTTCATTAAGACATCCCATTTTTACAGTAGTATAAGAGGTTTAAAAAAAAGAAAATAAACAACACCAGGCGTTAGAGATTTTAGAAAAATATAGAAATCTAGGTAGAAACTTGACACCATAGATTTATTTGCGCTGAAATAGGGCCTGTGTGATTGAAAAGAGGATTCATATCATCAGCTACAGAAAGCAAGGAAAAAATAATAAAAATCATAAATAAATGGTGCAAAAATTCAAGGCGATTTATCAGCAGAGAAAATTTGGTACATCAGAGAATAGAGTAATGTTTATCGTCGCTAAACGCAATATGAAACGAGGCTAAGAAGACGAGTAAAAATAAAATGTATTTCTGCATATATTTATAAATTTATATTCTCTCCCACCTATCCTCACTCTCTTCCTTCTCGCTCAACTGAAAGGGACTCGAAATCGTAGGCTTGAATCTCCGAAAAGATTCTTCTCTCCCTTGCTTCAGTAATTTATGCCTTTTGCCTCCTCCCTCTCTTCCCCCCGAACCCCTTTCTCGTCCACCTCTTCATCCACCTCACCCTCCATTTCCTACTTCTTGCCCTCAACCCCTCCCACTTGCATCCCTGGGGGCGGAGATCACCACCCGCCCCTACTCGCTCGCCTCCACCTCCATCAAGCCCCCCTCCCCTTCTTACACCCCCAAACCTATTCCCAGCCACACAGCCACCCCTTCATTCACCTCTCCCACACTCTGTCTCCCGTATGCCCGTCCGCAAGCATCCACTCGAAATGCCTTCCTCCGAAAAAATCGCCCCCTCTCTCTTTCCAGCGATCCTCCCTCCGGCATTCACCAACACTTTAAAAAGCAAAAGGATCCCGTCTTGCCTGCGAGGTGGAAAGATATTCGAGTGCGGAAAATAAAATATAATGTTATATCTACGAGCGAATATACATATGCATGTATGTATGTATTAAAAAAAATAATATGTGTATATATATAAATATATATATATATATATATATATATATATATATATATATATATATATATATATATATATATATATATATATATATACATACCTTCTTTGAAAGTCTTACGGACGTGAATAATAGCGTATAAAATTTAGCACTGGTGGACATAGACAAAAACATAGAATCACACAAAAAGTAAAGAAACTCACTAGGTTACGAAATTTTCGGTAGTCGCAGCCACCTTCCTCAAGGCATAGAACTGAGGGATAGAAATGACTTCTATACATACATTTACAAACACGATAATACGTGTGTTCCTGTTGAATATTTCCAGAATCTTTTTATTTTTGGAATTTTGTTACTTTCACCTTTCCCTTGAAATCGTAATTTTAGCCCTTTTTTCCTATCCCTTACCTTGATCTAAATTCTTGTGTGCGTGTGTATGTAAGAGTGTAAGCAGGTACAGGGTTCGTCCGGAAAATAAGTGTACTGACTCCTGGGCTGGGCGCGCCGCTCCAGGCGCGCCCAGCACCGCTCTGACGGACTGCGATTGGAGGGGGGTATGTTGGCAAGCGACGCTGAAAAAGGCAGTCGGCTCTGAGGTGTGGTGTAGTGAGGAGCTCTGTTAACGCGAACCTCCACGCTCGACCCACGTCATGGAACGCGATGCCGAAGTTTTTGGAGCAGCGTCATTCCATCAAATTTGCGGTAAAGCTTGGGAAATCGTCTACCGAAACTGTCGGTATGATTAACCAGGCTTACGGGGAGTCAGCCATGTCCAGAAACATGATCTTTCGGTGGCACAAGATGGTCGTGGAGGGCAGAGAAGAGGTCGACGACGAGTCTTCGAGAGGTTCCCGATGATGCCTTCGCGGGAGCGTTCCAGGAATGGGAACGCCGCTGGAACAAGTGTATCGACTCACAAGGGTCCTATTTTGAGGAATATTAACTTAAGATATGTAAAAGTGTAATCAATTTTTTTTCCTGAGCTCAGTACACTTATTTTCCGGACGAACCCTGTATGTAGGCTGAATGAGGACTTTGGGATGGGGTGGGAGTGAACGAAAGATAAAGGTGTTGTGGTGGGATTTATCCTTAGGGGGAGTCATGATAAGAGAACTGGGAAGACAAGAACCAAATATAATACAGGATGAATCATCAAAGAAGAAAGAAGGGCTATCCAAGCTCACGGGGCTCAAAGCAGTGGAGGAGGAAACTGCGCTACAGAAATTACTCCATTTCTTTACTTTGCGACTCCTCTCAATCGATTTATTTTTAATGTTATGTTTCTCTTAGCCTTTTAATCACCTGGATTGCTCCATCTTCCCAAGCGTACTTTTTAGGCAAACCACTTCCAAACACCGGGTGTTAACCCGTTCCCCGACGGAAGCCGACATCTCTTTCGCCTGCATGGCCTTTACCATTGTTTTTGGAGAAAGGCCCACGTCTGGGTGAAGAAATAATTCTACTTTTCCAAGAATCAATAAATGGATTCCCTTTTGATTCGATCTCTTCCTGAACCCGGAAATTGTTGAGAAATCTTACCCGTCCTAAATTCTGACTCAGGCATATTTAATGAAATAGACAAAAATTATACGTAAAATACATTTTCATTTTCGACAAAATTTTTCTGTGCTAGGGCTATCAATTCACAGTAATTATATCCAGACACAAAATATTATTTTTTACCTGAATATAATTCATGTGTTTTGAAATTCATTTTACAAAAACAATGCTATGAAAAACTGGAGTTTTCTTTAGTTTTTTTTAAACTTTTTAGGTGAAATTGTTATTTAATTAATCTTATGCAAATAAAAAAATATTTATTTGTTGCGAATGACAACTTTTGGCTTGATTCATGCATGCTTAATTTTTGTTTGAGAAAATAGGGGATACTATACAACTAAAACGAATAATACTAAAGCACTTAAACATATCTAACAAGTGTTTGAACATCATCTCTTAAAACTGTAGGATCCTTAAGGGTTAATAGCATAGAGATAGATTGGTTGGATGTGAGCTTATTCAAAATAGGTTATGTGTAGTGTCATGTACTAATAAAGACCGTGTTAATTACACTTGTAAGAGCTGAACTGATGGATGGAGAGAATATTCTGGATTAAATGAGCATTCTTCAAATTAAGTGTAGTTATATGTAATAGTTAATGAAAAGCTATTTACTCTACACATCGTAAACAAAAATTTCATTGCGAGACTCAGAAACATGGTATGACATATCGTATTAGATATGCTACGGTATATGTTTGAATTGGACCAGAAAGAAGCGAAATTCTGATCATGAAAATTATAAGGGATGGGTTGGTTATTTTGAATTTCATGTTTTTTATTCGAACCTTCCGTTGCCATTTTAACCCCATAAAATTATTTTCTCAAGGATATTTCCATACTAACATTGGCAGAGGATTTCATTGTGGCAAATGAGTCACGTCAGAGATCGTTTAACTAAAGTGATGCCACCGTTTCAATCGGATTACATCACTACTATGATGTCGATAAATCTAACGGGAAGCTGTGAATGATGCTTAACATTTTTATGTTTTACAAATAAACTTTATTTTTATTACAGTTGTCGTCATCAAACACACCATTTAATACGGACGCCGGAATGGTGAATTAAGTTATTGGTAATTTCAAATCAAAACAATTTCAAATGGTATTTACCTGATTCATGGAGTCAATAAAATTCATTGCTATCTTTTCATTAAGTATTTCTTACCATAATAAATCATAAAATTAACAGTTGCACATTAATAATTAATAGAAATGGAAAATAATTGACTTTTACTAGGCTAATGTTAATGAGATTTAGCATTTTTATCTATTCCTACATTAAGCATTGAGAAAAACTAAATTTATTCCGTTTCATGCTCCTGACTACCTAAAACATTATGATAACACGTGGATGTTACCAACGCCAATTTTTTCACCAAATACCTTAGCCAAAATGCTAAAGCCAAAGTAATTGAATAAACCAATGAAGAGTTCAACATGTGCAAGAATAATATTTCTTATATATAATATCTAGCATTCAGATAATAGTTTAAGTGGTACAGAGAACTGATAGAAATAAGTTTAGAACAAATCATCCCTATGTACATGGTACCCTTAAAAACAAAGCTTGGCTGTGTGGTAGGGGGTATATAAGTGCCCAATATTTAACAAAAAAATTTAAGTTTTTCTTAATTTTAGCTAACATATATAAGAGTAAAATTTTCCAATAATGTAGATCATAATAACTACAGGTATATGAACCACAATATCTTAGTGTAATATACTTTTGCATGCTAAAGGGATGAGCTGTTAGATATAATAAGGATATTTTATTAAGTCTTGGTGGAGTGGTAATGACATAATAGGATGCCGACATTGAAAAGAGAAAAATATCTTTCAAGTTAGTGCGGTCGCTGATATTCATTCTCATCCTTGACTCATGTGTGGGGAAAATGTTAAATAAAATATATTATTCTTCATAAAATAAAATCATCATGTATAATAAAATGGAATTCGGCATAGTATGGGGTTCCACTAGGATATAAGGATACTTAATGATTGGAAAACTCACCAAGACGGATCATTTAAATAATGAAACGAAATTTCACATACTGTAGGATAAGGACGGTTTGAATAGTGTAAGGGACCAGGACCCGCCACTGATATGTCTCCCAGTTTGGTATCCTAAATTGACAAAGCATGGCTTGAGAAATTGACCTTATCCTCAGAAAGTTACGGAGACAAACACTCTGAAATTATTCTTATCAATTGATCGATGATAAGTAATTAAGCAGCTGTCTAAATATCAAACAAAAACATTCAAGAGAAATTCCACCTCTCAGCAAAATTGTGTATAAGTTCGGAAAAATGAGACTGATAACATTCAGCCATATTTTGCATGCATAAGTACTCACAGGTGGATTACTTAAAATGTAGAACGAAAAGACGAAAAAAATCCTTGGAGGGTTTCGGTTAAATGAAAAATACAAAAAGTGACATCATTCGGCCCCAAAGAGATCTCACAAGGAAAAGAAATAAAAGGACCTGCCAAACTTTATTGCATTCTTCGATTTTTAGAAATGATTCGATGGCATCGGCAGGAACAAGACACTTTATTATCCTGTCTAGAAAAAACAAAAGAACAATGCTCAGAATAAAGAAAAGAAACACCAGCAACAGATATACTTACTGTGACCGAAAACGCAAGAGCATAAGAAGAGGTACGAAAAGTATGTGCTCTATCGGCTGTGGAATTAAATACTTGTGTTAAAATCAATGAAAATCAAAAGAATCTAAGTCTGAGAATACTTTATCGATAATACCTTTGCCCACCCAGTACCGAGAAAAAAAACACCTCTGAAAGCTAGATACTAAGAGCCTTATGAAAGAAATTTTTTGAAAATACAAACTTCATTAGAAAGTATGAGAAAATAATTCATCAGAAAGAAAAATAAGTTCATACCAGTGTGGTAAAATTGTGATTCCTGGAAACTAGCAGTGGCACTAAATGAGATTTAAAAGAAATGAAAAAAATGGTGTTACCATTGATAACGGTTAAACGTATAAAGCAACGATAAACGATTCATTTTTCCAGTGAATGGATTGGAATTTAAGAATTAATTTTCGAATACTAGAGAAAGAAGACAGGCCGTTCATATTCAAATGCATACTACTTCCCTAAAGACAATCACAGGTTCAGATGGTGAAGGTGGTGCACACCGAATTGCTGGTTTGCAGGAGAAGACGAGGATGGGAAAATAGGGCCCAAAAGATAAAGCGCGAAATATCTAAATGGCCAATTAGAATTAAATGAGATGTTCGAGATTAGCAAGCGACGATCTGTGGCAAATTATGAGGTAGTCTTTCTTTTATAAATGCTGATGAATATGGCAAAGCAGTAATTCCCCTTTCACTTGGCGATGGGAAGAGTTCGATGGTATGCTCAGATTAAGTCCTCCTCGGGGTGGAAATTATTTCTCTTAATATGGTGTGAGCGGCACACGAGCTGTAATATTAATCAAGAACATTTCTTTCATCTCCACAAAATTTTGTCCGAATGAGATTAAAGTTTCCTAGCCGTAGAACTGTGGTTTCAAAACTTCCGATGACGAAGACTATTCATCTCATTGGTGTTAAAAACTCTTCCTGCTATTAGCTACATTCAATTACACATTTCTCTCCCTATTAAATTAATCTGGATTTAACACAAACTTTCAACCTTGAAATAGTCTTTCAATTTGTTCCAGAGCTGCTCGAAATTTTATTAACTTTTAACTATTGAATTGTTACGTTCGCTTTTAGACCTATCCGCGGTCTTCCCAAACACCATGAGTCCCCTCTCCTCATTCCGTACCATCTTTTCCAGTACGTTCTTCAAATATCTCTTTCCTATTTCCCCATCTCTTCCAACGTGCCCTTTCTCTTATCCACAGAAGTTTCCCTGCCTTTCACCTCCCTCGCCATTTTACATTCGTTACCTATCCTTCCTTTCCTACATTCATTTTCAGCCATGCGCCCGACTCCACCGGTTGGGGAGAAAACGCACGCCTTGTCCTATCTCCGCCATCTGCGCAAATTCCCTTCCCCCTCCGACCCTCTTGTATCCCACTATGTCATACTCCCTCAACCCTTCACCAATCCCTTTCTACGCGACCCCACCTCCCCACCTCCACTCTCCCTCGCTCTTAAAATTGTTCCTCCACATTTCGAATCTCCATTTCCTTCGCTCCCGTTCTATCGCCTCCCCCAATCTCTTTTGCACTCAAAACTCCTTTTTCCTCTCAGTTCTCCCCACTCTCCGGCCCGTCCTTCCCCCTCTGCCCCCAACCGACCCTCTCTCTCTTTTCGCCTACCGTTCCCTTTGGCGGCCCTCTTGTCTCTCTCTCTCTCTCTTCCTCTCTCTCCCTCTTACTTTCCTACTCCATCGCTCCAGATTCTATTCCACACTTCCTCTCCACCCCGCTCTCACCTCCCTCTTCATTTCAAGTAAAATAAAAAACGATTCCTTTCAGAGCGAAAATGAGGCCCCGCCCAAATTTTTTTCCTCCTCTCGTTTTATGCCTCATATTCACGGATCTTTACGGATATCTTCGTCTCTCTCCGTCTTTCAATCTTTCGGCATACCCTCTACTACTCTTCTATCTTCTCTTCTCCCGTGATCACCGTTTCCCCGGCAAATCCTCTCTTTCCGCTTTCGCCTTCTTTCCACTCCTCTCACTCTCTGCGCACTTGTATTCAGCAACTCTCCTCAAAATGGATGGAAGTGAAGACGGATAGAGTGATAGGGTGTCGGAGCCGGGGAGAGGATTCCTTTTGTTTTCGTGAGTCGTCGTACGGCGTGCATTTTCCGTTCCTGCGTCCATCCCCGTCCCTTCTAATGGCCCATTAAGCAGTAACCACTGTGTCTGCATCAGTCGATGAGGTGCTGTTCTATCGCGACAGAAATAAATGAATTCCAGATTATTCCTGACAGACTCAATCTAAAAATAAATTGTGAACGGTTGTCTTCTTCTCCGGACAACGTCATTTAATGCTCAGAAATTTTCTATGAGTAAAAACACAACTATTTTACTCGCTTTGAACGTGACCTAGTGAAGACTATCAGAGGAGAGTTTTCAAATTTGAATTTGAAAATGGTTTGACCGAATCCACCATAAAATCAGCCGAAATGTAGTTAATAATTATGCGAACTTTGGGCTAAACTCCACCTACCGTATAAAATTCCCTCTTTCAGCTGTACTCGGAATGTATCGGTTACTATTCGTATGTATTACGGAGCGAAAATCGGGTTGCGAAACTAATTTCCAATCGATTTGATGACAATAAGTTCGATTTAATTAGTTTTACAGTATTTTTATAGTCCTTAATACGGTGAAGTAACTTCTACTACATATTGTAATTTCATACAATGAAAATATGCACAAAACTAAGACATCAAAGGTACTGAGGACAGCTTGAGATGTCATGAGTTCTTTTACCAACAGTTAGGAATATCCCGCTTTCAGCCTGCCTTATTTAGTTACGTATCAACAGTACATAGTCCTTCATGAAACTAATTGCATGCTTTTATTTATTTCTCTGGAAAAAATATATTTATCGATTATACTTATTCAAATTTCCAAAATTCTTCAAAATACTCATGTACACATATATTTCATGTTTACTATCATTTCCCAGATAAATATCCGTCACCCAAAAATTAACTGAGGATTCACCGAGTTTATTTGGCTACTCTCCTTTAATATGCCTCAATAGTTTCTACTGGCGTTGGTTCAAGTATGGCTTGACTGGTTACCTCTTCTCGTGCCTCCCTCAAGTAAAACCAATTATCAACCTTTTAAAACGCCTTTTCCTCCGTCTCGTGGAAACTCGCTGTCTTTCGCTAATTCTAAACAAACGCAATTCTTTTAAGTGTAAAATACGCTGAATAATTCACGCGGGGAAGATAAAAATTTCACTGTCACCACGTTTCCATCAGCATTCACCCTCCGCTTCGGAGCTTTATTAGATGTTTATGGAGAAAAGATTTTCAGATAAAAATATTTAAGTACATTGTGGCATCCTTAAAAAATTAAATTTTAATTCTTAAGCAATATAAGAGGAGATATTCTAGTGGAATAATTTGGGCAAAAAAACGCAAGAATTTGACATAATAGAATATTGTGACCATTTTAAGAAAGTCAGACATATTATTTTATAAACGCAAGAGATATTTACCGTCAAATAAGTATTTCAAGTAAAAATTTATGCATTCAATCCTTGAAATAAAAGAATGAGTGTCAGTTTTAGCTTTGTCAAAAAATACACATATGAGATAAATGTTGTTGAAAGATTTTAATGTATGTAACGCATTACAAAATAAGAAACCGTGTATTAAATTACTGATGTTTATTTCGGCAAGTGGCACTGCAATCACATGTCATTTAGGCTTATCGAAAGGCTTATTATTCTCAAAATATTACAAGTTCTATTAACTTTAAAATATATATAGATAGAATAAATTAAAATAAGCTAACGCTTTACATACTTTGACCTATATTTAATATATATATATATATATATATATATATATATATATATATATATATATCACGATTGTACAGAAAAACTCACACGAGTGGCACAATAGAATACAAATAGAATAGCAACATTTAAAAGGCCGAAAGCTCGAACAATTTACCGTGTGAGTGTCCTTATAAATGTTGCTATTCTATTTGTGTTCTAATAGTGCCGTCCCATTATATATATATATATATATATATATATATATATATATATATATATATATATATATATATATATATATATATAATGGGACGGCACTATTAGAACACAAATAGAATTCATCGTGTATATATATATATATATATATATATATATATATATATATATATATATATATATATATATATATATATACACACGATGAAACGTGGTGGTCTGAAACGTTTTCGGTCTAAGAAAATTTAATTTCAGAAAAAATGTCTTGTGTCTTTGTTTGGTCGGAGACTTTTCAGACCACCATCGTGTTAACTGGTCTCTTAAAGTCTTCATTAGCCAACTAAGCTCTTCCTTCCCTATGGCTCCATTGGTTTTTACGCTCATTGTTCCTCCACATCCCCATTTTTGGCTTCACTTTTGATCACCATTAATGCTCCCTTCAACTTTCCTTCTCTTTCTTGGCAAACGTCAAGGAATGCCCGTCCGTCACTTCACTACTCCACCCTTTTCTACATCCCCTTTTTTTCCTCTACTACTCTCACATAGTCACTCGTCGCCACCTCTCTTCCTTTGCTTCCTTGCATTTTCCTTTTTTTTCAACCTTCCTAAAACTCACAGAATCTCTTTCTTCCCAAAAATCGATTCTTTTGGCGCATTCTCTTCATTTTAAGGCTATTCAACTCCTTTCCACCCGCGGACGCCCCAAAAAAACCGCCGAAATCTCTTCCCCCCCTCTCTTCCTTGTTCCCCTTTACCGCCTCCTTCTCCTTCCCACACCCTTCTTTTAATATTCTCGCAAACTCCAATCGCTTTTCCTCGCCATCCCCCCTCCGGTACTCTTCTTGCACCGGCCACGCCCCTCTCCTCACCAACTTCTCCTCTATCGCTTCCTCTGTTCAATTTCCCTTCATTTTTCTCGTATGCTCTTTCACTCTCAACGCTTTTTTCCTTCGTCCCTTTTGCAGCTCATTCTGTTTCCTACTCTTACCTTTCCTCCGCAAACATTCCTCCCGCACATTCCCGCCCCACCCCCTCGCCAACCTCCACCTCATTTCCCCGTCTCTCCAACCCCCCTCTATCAACCATCTTCCCTTTCGCTCCGGTTGCTCAAAAAGTTAGAGTGACTCGGATATCTTTCCCGCCTCTTCAAATCCCGGCGGAACACTTGTTTTTTTCCCGTCTTTTTGCCCTTGTAAGGACGCAATGCCTGCAACGCCTTTTATTTTATAAGACGGGAACTGCCACGCAAATTTAACTATCATTACTTTCGCGTCCTGTTCATTTTGAACAATGATTTCAGATATTCTTTATAGGTAGCATCATTTCGATGAGATTTAAAGAGCAACTTTGCACATGCTGGCAGAGGAAATTTAGGCTCTCCTATTTTCCAAAATTTTCATTTAGTCTCCTTTCTATTATTTTAATACTTTTATGGTGACCTCAAGAATGGAATCCTTGTGCTCCAAATGATTGATCCAAGCGGACTTTAGTCACTAGGAGGGAGTCCTTTTATGTTTAAACATAAAACAAATAGATTTTAATTCATTATTACAAAAAAGAAAGTCATACAAGGTGCACTCCAAAAGTAATGCAATCGAATTCCCCGCGCCGCTCCTATTGGACCGAGTGGAATCCAACTACCTGAAGTAGGTGAAACAGACGCAATGATTTAAGGCAAAACCAGTCTCAATGCTATCCAAACTGTGAAAGCGGCGAAACGTTCGTCATTGTAAACTTCTGAGCGCCAACCGTGTCATGAAAAAAACGGAATAGACGACCGCGCAACGAAACGCAATTAATAATTTTTGTGATAAACTGAAAACATCTCTCGAGGAGACAAACAAAATTATTCGTGAGACTTATGACGGCTCTACTCTGTCCTACTCAGAAGTTTCGAGGTGGTTAAGGGCCGGGTGGAGGTTCAGGCCGAACAACGCTCTGGGTGGCCGTCAACCAGCAAAACCGGCAACAATGTGGCTCGTGTTCGACAATTGTTGGACTCAATTGAGTATTAAGATGAACTGAACTTGCCGTGATCTGTTGTATTTCGCGTTGTTACAGAAGATTTGCCGATGAGGAAAGTGTGAGCCAAGCTCGTGCCAAAGGTGCTTTCCACAACGCGCTACGAGTCCAAGAGTTCCTGGCCAAACACCAGGTGCATCCGCCACGCCACCCCATAAAGTCCTAACGTCACCCCAGCAGATTCCTTCTTTTTCCCTCGGATTAAGGCAGCCCAGAAAGGAACGCACTTTTTATCCATAAAATAAAACCAATCAGCCGTGATGAAGACCTGGCGAGAGGTTGCCGAAGACGCCTTCCCTAGCGTGTACTGATCATGGCAAAGTCGCTTAAAAAATTAGGACCCAAGAAGAGTGCTTTGAAGAATTTTAAGTGTTTGTGTAAAACTGTTGAAAAAATTACTTAAATAAATAAAAGCGTTACTTTTGGTACGAACACTCTATATAGAAGGACTGTACAGTAGGGAACTTGGGCGAACAGGCAAGGACAAGGCAAGCGTATGTTGACTACGCTTCTTCCTACCTCTTTATTTAATATTACATTAACCCCTCATTTGCTCTGTTCCCAACCGCTGTATATTATTCAATAATTACTACTACGGTAATCCCCGCTATGCTTCCATCTCTACTCGCATAAATCTTAAATATCTATACATCCTCTTTCCATCTCCCGCTTAATATTTTCTAATTTTCCTGTCCAAGGCATTTTGCTAAAATTTCACGTTTCAATTTTGAACAAATCGGTCTTTTTCTCCTGCGTCTTCTTTCCTGCCTTTCTCAGTTTTCCTTTGCAAGTGTTTCGTGAGATGACGACCGCGGAAGCCTTGTTTCTCCCGCTGCCGAGCACGATACATGGTCGATTGGGCCAAGTCCTGTATTTTCCAGAACTCATATTCTCTACATTACCCATCATTATATTCTTGTTAATGATAATTTAGGTGGTTTCCCGTTGCCTTCCTCAATAGTGTTTTTAACGTGACAACATCGCTCAATGGCGACCCAACTGGGTTCAGACGCCTTTGCAGCCGCCTCACTGAGGAACCGACGCTGCGTGGACTGCCTTCGTCTGGCCCCTACCTTTCGACCTTTTTTGCATGGGTGACCCTATAAGGAGCAGTTATCATTACTCCCGCCAGCACAGCTCTACCATGTAATATATATTTATTTACATAAATTTAAATACAAAACTCGCGATATGGCGAAAAAATATTAAGAGAATCGGCCCGGCAAGTCTAAAGATCCAGGGCTCATATCCCGATCAAGAAAATGATCTACTTATGATCTGCTTGATGCATCCTTCCCCACCTCTCCTGTGTTCATCCTTTGTATGTGCTCCAATTCCTTTACCTTATTTCTTTTACCATTTGAATGTGTGTACATTCAAACTATATATACCGGAAATACAAGAAATATTTCGGATGATTTTTAATATCTGGCATGACTAAACATGTAATATATATATATATATATATATATATATATATATATATATATATATATATATATATATATATATACACAAAAGCAACATATAAAAACATAGAAAACTTTTATATGTTTTGGTCTATTTATTCATTCGGTTTTGAAAATGCTTCAAACGCTCTCTTGCTTCCTTAACGTTTTTAGCTCATAGATACTCGAAAGGTACTCAGAAGGTACTCAAATGATCTTACAAGTACTCATTATTCATAGAGGAGAAGAATTAGTATTGTATGGCAGCTAAATTCTTGCCAACAGGATTTTTCCATAATTAATGCCGAAATACTGCTGAATATGGCGATATTTTTTTCTCAGGAAGGTTTAGGGATAAATTTTTCACTCTATTCTGGATTTTACTAAAGATAGTTTTCTGCATTTAAATTCTTTCAAGAGAATTTTTTTTCCTGGGAACGGTATGGCCTAGGACACATCATGATTCTCCGTCTCTCCATTCCTCCTGCCTTCCCTTTGGCTCTCTCTTCCATTTAACCCTTTTTTCCTACACCCCTGTCACTCATTCCACTTTAATCCAAATCGGATACGTAGCAGCCATTCAGCTGCCTTTGAAGGCATTCCTTTTCCCCCAGCGGCGCCTCAAAAATCTTCTCTTCGCTCGCCCCCACCCCCCTCCGACGGGAGCTCCAAAGCAAATCCCCCGGATTAGTTGTGCCATCCCGCTGGATCTAAAAATCCTCTTACCCAATGTGCAGTCCGCAACATAGTTTCGTACAGAGTTGCTCCCTGGGAGTGTAAATTCTCTGTTTGCAAGAGTACTGCCACGGATGACAGAACCTTGAGGAATTAAGGATGCTGATTCTAAGGTCGGAAATAGTGAATTAGGTTTCTTAGCTGTGAGTGATGGAAAAGCTAGTATTGATTTAAAAGTCTCTGAAGCATAAATATTCTAACTAAAAAGTTTTACACCAAAGTACACGACTCATTCATGTTAATGGACGTCACGTGCCTCATGTAGATGGACATGAGCTCCGAAATTGACGTTTTTTTCGGTGCGAGCACTCTTATTTCGTTCATATTTAATTGCAGTTAATAATACTTAACATTAGCTTATATTTTAATTCTTTCCTAGAAATTGTTTTTTATCATGAATATATATATATATATCTCTCTATTGGCATTGTTGTTTTTAAAAATGAAATTTGACCGTTGTAATACATTCTCCGATTATTGAAGAGGATTTATTGAGATGTTTTTGCAGCACCAATATTTAATTTAGATTTTTCCGGATGATTTTCCGCGATAGTTTTTTATTCTAGAGACAAATTTTTGTGACACCGTAGCTCCCGCCATCAGGTCAAATGGTGAGCTGCCATCTGCAGTACCTCAGAAAACTCGTCTTGAGAATGAAGACCCGACTATGCAAAACATCCAGGAAAATACACTCAATGTAAATTAATGCATTTTAAGCCTCAACAGTATTAGGATATAAAGTGTGAGATGTTCTTAATGCCGAGAAATATGTCCTCACAATTTGTGAATGACGAAAGAAAGCAGAGGTTAAAATGATACTGTCCTCGTGAAAAACGTCCCATTGAAAATGTAAACCATACATCTCTTATCTTTTAGCCAGTGATAATAAATATTTGACGAATTTGAATCTATATTAGTCGACTTAAGAGGCCATGGGATTATTAATAAAAGATTTCAAGGCATCAATAATGGTATCAACGGTAGCTTATTAAAATCAACAATTAACTCCTTTAAAATAGCTGCAAGCGGTTAACTAGTCAAAGTTTGATTAATCATGTCACCATCAATATTATGGAAAAATTTCTATAGTAAAACAACGAAATTAGGCTAGAATTGACAGTTTACATTACAATGTATATTTTGAAATGTGAGCTGGAAATTTATCCTCAAGGAGTTTTAAAGAGGTTTATTTCGTTTCAGATGCTCTTACTCCTAACCATATATCATATTGCCAAAGATTAATAAATTGGAAAAAAGCAAATATGGATTTTAAGCAATAATTGTGCCCTTTTTTACAATAAAGTTTGCATGCTGTGGAACTATTATGTTTATTTTTGCATTTAAGACTAATTAAAAATCAGCATTCTTGTCTTTACATCGGATGTTTTTAACGATAATATAATAACAACAATGACAAACACCCATGTCCTAGGAGGAAGAAAACCCACCTGGAGGGGATTCAAACCCAAAACCTCTGGGTTGGCAGGCAAGGGCGTTACCCCGCCACCACTGGAACCAGCGAAACCAAAATAAAAATTTATTTCAGAGTAATATATTTTTGTGTATAGTATTATATTTATAAAACATGTAATAAAAGTTATGCGTAAAAAGATGCAAACCAAATTACGTAGACGAAAATTGTCCCGCGAGTCACAGCGGTGACCCGTTCCATTAGTATATTGACTTGAGAAAATAGTCCATCAAACCCCTCAGATAAACAGACTATCTCCTAGAACTCATTTTGTGTTTCACCCTCCCACAATATGACGGAATTTCAACTCCCATTTAACAAAATAATAAATTTAACTGTCGCATTTTTACGTTCGAAACAAAGCCAATAATTTAACCTTTGGTCTACAAACTGAAAGTCACAAGTGTTCAAAAAATTTATTTACGCTACTATAATTACAATAAAACCATATTGTGAACATTTATAGCTTTTTCTTGTTTCACTCGACGTGATCAATAAGCCAAACTTAAACCTACTATGGATCTAATAATAGGACATGTGGTAATTTTCAAAAAATAAAATCATTCTATACTTTTATCGCCATTTGAAAAACTTTTTTAATTCGTTTGGATTTTATGGGATCTCATGTTATATTTCCTTTGAATATAGTACCAAGAAAGGAAAGTCTTGAGCAAGCAAAGAACATAAATTATCCCTGTTAAATGCCAGAAATGTTAATATTTTTAGTTACATGCAATAATAAAAGTTTCAGATTTATTTTCATCCTAATCAAAACGTTAACTCTTACTAACCATCCAAAAATCATAGATAGGATATATTCTTGCCAAAATATTTATTTCTACCCCAAAAAATATTTTAATTTAAATAAACATAGGCCGAATTCTTTAGAATTAATTACTTAGGTCTATTTCGGATATATCTATTTTTAAGAAATAGATCAACATTTATTTTGGACGTATTTAATTTATCGGTTCTATTTAATAGGAGAAATACTGAGACTAAACCTCTAATCGATGTAAGAATAAATATTAATAAGTGTTTTTTAACGAGAGTGTACTAGTAAATGGCGTTTAAGGAAAGTGAGAAATTATTGCAAACGCTATATCTTAAGCAGATTGCAGTATCAGGAAATACTGCGGAATACGGCACTTTTTTGCCATATATTTGTATAGTATACGATTACCGTCAGCAGAAAACCTTCAAAGAAATCTATTGTCTTTACCCACCATTCAGGAAAATAAAACTTAGGCCGCATGTTGACATTTGTTTTAGGCTAAGTAAATCCGACATATTTAATACACTGGTTTTGCAACCTTATATTCAATAAAACAGAATGATTTGCCGATTATCGAATGTTAAGGAAATGTTTAACGATTATGAAAACTTTGCTAATCGGTGAATATTTGTGACTTGCGGAGGATGAATAAGAAAAATGTTACTAATTTGGAAACGCATCATCTTTGATGTTCAAATAAAATATATATGAAGGGGAACCTTTTGAGGCCGTTTTAAATAGCTCTTAAGCATTGCGGCCGTCTGTGAATATTTGCGACGCATTACCATGAGTTCAATGCAGTTATTATCCTGGAGAAAATGCTATACAGTGTTAAAAATAACTGAAAATGAGTTGTACTTTCATCGTCCAATGCGTATTTAGGAACACATCGTGTGTTTACAAAAAATATTACAAAAAATTACACAACCCTGTTTTACAAAAAAATGTTTACCAAAATTGATACTTAGTGAACCTTTCTAACATGATATGAAAACTCATGATAAATCATTTGAGGTCCTTCAAATATTAATTTTTCAACATTCTTTCATTGACAGACTGGTGTGAGATATATGGTAGTTTTCTATGTTAACCCAAACAAAACAGTTATACATTTACCTAAGATAGTGCTTCATTCTTATTAAGTAACGTCCCTTGGTAAAAACTGAAAACTTAATGTCGTTGGAAGTAAATCTTCTCGATAATTTTTATATGCATTGCATTTTTGATCAACCATCATTTGCATCATTTTTGATAATTTTTAATTTAATTACTGACATCTTTAGATTTTCAAAACATTTATTTGAACTTCCTAGCCTTGGAATATTACTTCAAAAATTTTATAAAGGCCTGGAGTAAAAATTTTATCTCATGATACAGCAAATATTACATGTAGCTCTACGCTTTGCTTTGTTTGATTTCGCTTTTAGTTACTAATTCACGCGATGCAATTAATGCAACTCGCATTAAAAAGAAGGTAACTCAAGTTCTTCTCAGAAATGAGAAATTAGGAATAAAAGCCATTTAAATTCGTTTAAGGTTAATTGGAACAAAAATGACACATCACTTTCCGTGTGTGCGCTCTTCCCCTCTAGTAATGACAATGATTAATGAGCGTAGTCGTACTATCCCCTCTATTTAATTAAGGATGCACTTTAGGGAAGAGTATAATATTTCCCTTCACAAGGTAAACATTTCTAAGAGAAGCTATCATTTTCACACCAGGATAATGCCATTGGTGTAGTACTAAATTACTTCTTGCGAAACCTCTCCTCTGACAGATGGAACCTAATGAACTGGCACTCACTAGAGAACACGTGCAATGCGCGCGACGCATGTCATTTCGAAGTCCAGCCGTGTGAGATGCATGCATTACCGAGTATCTCTTCGCTTTCCACATTCGTCCGACACCCCCTCCTCTCCAAATTCCCTGCATCACTGTATATGATGTAGTCCACGTGGTAGGATGGGTAGCTTGTCCTGGATTCGAGAGAATTGCTGTATTTGTGCAAGGTTGAGACCTTAAGAGCCTTTTATTAGCATTTCACTATGCTAGAAAGAAAATAATTTTCAATCTACACATAATACAATGTTTAAAATACAGAGATATACGTACTCTCGAACCGATAGAGTCCAAGATAATTTTTTACCGCATACAATTCAAGCTGATAATTATTTGAGAACAAAAGACTAACAAATGTATTAACTGTCATTACCATCAACTTCGACGATATTTTCATAGTTCTCAAAGTCATGCATCGATGCAGGTGTAGATAATGGTAATGGAGGGGCAAAATATTCAAATACTAGGGATATCGATTGAATTACACATTTTCATGCATTCGTATCGCGGTGAAATCTTCAGAGGCCTTCATTTACATCTATTCAATACCCTACAAGCCACCGCAATGGGGTGTAGCGGGGGATGTTTGGTCACCAGCCATACATCGTCATCATGCCACCTCCACACACGCATTAGTCCGATCATGCACTCGAAAATTTTAATCACACGAAAGAAAGCACATACATGCAACACTATTCAATGAAAGGATTCGCACATTCAGGACATGCTATCGAACTGTTACAAATGATGGTCCATTAAATGAAAATAATAACACACAGGAAGAGGCGTACATATTTTCCAACGGGTTAGGATATCAGCCGCCGACTTTTAGATGACTAACTCCATCATTGTTCCCAGGGCACTAATACCGGGTAATGATTTTTACCGTACTTATTTATATGCATATATCCTCTGCTTGGGCTCACGTTAATCTTGATTGGCTGTAGCTCACGTATTTTTTTCCTTTTTGCTGCCTTGGTTTTCTTTAACACAGGCTTCCACGCTCAGCTGAGGGTATATCCTGTATCTTCTTTGAAATTTTTTTTCCTTCAATTTTAACCAAGATACAGGATAGATCCTCAGCCAAGCGTAGAAGCCTGTGCTCCAGAAAATCAAGAGAGTAAGGAAAAGGATAGGGAACGTGAGCAACAGCCAATCAGGAGAGACTTGAGCCCTGGTAGAGGATGTCTGAGGATGGCAAAATATCAGCGCCCAGAGGGCGATGGCGGAGTTAGGTGTTGATACATCGGCAGATGACCTGACCCGGTGGAAAATCCGCGAGGGTTTCCCCGCAATCGTGCAACGCAAAAACACCAAAGCCTTCATTTATTCATGTCTATTCAAGCCGTTTCCGCTAAGGGTAGGCAAGGTCAAAAATTCGTTTACATATTATTTCACAGATGAACTTTCTTCAATTAATTTTCTTATGTACTGCAGTAACCTTGCCTGCGCTTATTTCGGCTGTCACAATCACTAATTGTTGACAACTTCCCAGTAACCATCTATTTTCCATAATATCCTATATCAACTGCACAAGTTTTAATTTGTTGTTCGAGGAAAATCGGACGGTATAGCAATCGGAATTAATTCTTACGATAAAACACCCCACGGATCGAAAGTTGAATGAGAAAAATACTACATTCTTCAGTACTGAGGGAAATCGACAAATCAAATAGACATTTGGGCTAAATGCTTTGATACTGATGCATTTAAAGATAAACAGTTCAATTTCAAATAATTAATATGAAACGTTGCTCTGCGATTCGCTCTTACACTAAATACTTAGATGATGAAATGGCAAGGGTACAGGTGGAGAGGGAATTTGAAGAAGATAATGAGGGACACAAAAAGACCAATCGTGACCAGGCCGGTTCAAGTTGCATCCATTGTTTACTAATTGGACTCATCCATCCAGCACCGAGTTGTCCTCTGCGGCCCTCTAACCCGCCCCCTCCGCAAAACCTTCTCCCCACGCCTCAGCCCATTGCGTACCCTCCACACGTTCCGTTCCACTTCTATATCCATCGTGCACGGACTATGCGACGACACGGAGATATGGACTCCAAATAATGAAAACGTACTAACATTAGGTTTTGTTTACTTTGATGTAGGTAATTGGGACCACTGAAATATTATGAGTGTCATGAGTTAGTTTTTTTCTTTTATCTGTGGCTATATTTGCGTGTACGTTTTATGTACGTGTAACGGTACAATTGTATAGTTTTTCAAACCAATACATATATATATATATATATATATAAATATATATATATATATATATATATATATATATATATATATATATATATATATATATATATACATGTATACATGTGTGTGTGTGTGTGTGTATATATATATACACACACATTCAAACACGGAATCCCGCCGAACAGCGAACAAATACATATAAGGAAAAGGGATAGGAACACACATAAAGGACGAACACAGGAGAGGTGGGGAAGGAGGAATCAGGCGGATCACGAATGTAAAAATATTTCCTAGACCGGGACTTGAACTCCGGATCTTTCCACTTGAGCTATCCAGGAAACGTAATTTACACAGAGATCTGCGATGCTTTATGCTACCAAGTGCCCCGATTCTTTGACCAGGAGATGGCGTCATGGAGCTGTTTCACCCACCAAAGGAGAAATATACAAGACACACAAGAAGAAAGGATAGTAGTTTAGCAATATATATATATATATATATATATACAGTATATATATATATATATATATATATATATATATATATATATATAACAGAGCACATAAAAATATCACTAACAAGTTATTTCTTGATCATTTCGACGGAATTCAGCTCTGTCCTCATCGGAAGAAATAGAAGTAATCTTTTTATGTGTTCTTATCTTCTTTGTTGCTGTCCAAGTTTGTTATTCAACACTTCCTTGTTACTTCGACGATATCATCTATAAATATATATCTGTAAATACTACCTTGATCAAAAATTTCCCGGAATTTATTCAGAAAATTAAAAATACAAGTTTATTCATCTAAATCTATATTGTCCCCTTCAAAGTAATCCCCATCGACTGCAACACACTTATGCTAGCGCTTGATCCAATCCTCGAAACATTTTTTATATTCGGTTTTCGGTATGTCCATCAGTGCTTCCTGCGATTTTTCCATTACTTCCTCTCGGCTGCTAAAACGCGTTCCCCGTAATGGTTTTTTAACTCGATTGAACAGAAAGAAGTCACAGGGAGCCAAATCAGGTGAATTCGGTGGCTGTTGGATGGTATTTGTTGCATTTTTCGTCAAAAAATTACGAATAATGATAGCACTGTGCGACGGTGCGTTATCATGGTGCAAAATCCACGAGTTTTCTGCCCACATTTCTGGTCTCTTTCGGCGAATTGCTTCACGCAAACGTCTCATAACGCCCAAATAATACTCTTTGTTTACTGTCTGGCAAAAATTCATGATGCACTACACCGTTGTAATCCATGAAAACCGTCAGCATTGCCTTCTTTTTTGACTGAAAACGACGTGGTTCTTTTGGTCTCGGCTCATTTGGTGAACGCCATTCACTTGCCTGATGTCTGGATTGCGTGTCGTACTCATAAACCCACGTCTCGTCTCCAGTAATGATCCTTTTGATGAATGTGGGATCGGATTCAGCCTCGCAAATCATGTCTTTTGCGACGTCAACACGGTCTCTTTTTTGCATGAAATTGAGGTCTTTTGGCACCAACTTTGCTGCTACACGACGGAAACCCAAATCATTAACCACAATGTCTTGGGCGGATCCATAGGCAATGTTCAAGTCCTCCGCTATTTCTCTGATGGTTAATTTGCGGTTATTGACCAACATTTCTTTTACTTTATCAATTTTTTCACCGACTTTCGATGTCGATGGTCTGCCACTGCGTTCATCATCTTCGATTGACTCACGACCACTTCTGAACCGCTCGTGCCACTGGTAAACGACCGTTTTTTTTAGAGAATCGTTGCCGAAACACTTTTCCAACATTTCCAACGTCCGTGCGCCACTAAATCCGTTTTTTACGCAAAATTTAATACAAGTTCGTTGTTGCAAATTTAAATCCATTTCTGCAATTGTAAAAAATCGCCAACACACACAGAGATAGATGTACTCTTGGCTACGTAACTTTTGCAAATGTCAAGTTATGACACTAAGATTTAAAGGGAATATCAACAACAGATGTACCAATTTAACAAAAAAAACAGAACTCAAATCGGAACGATGGGAGCGCCACACGGTGGTTATTCCGGGAACTTTTTGATCAAGGTAGTATATATGTATATATATATATATATATATATATATATATATATATATATATATATATATATATATATATACATATATCTCATGACCAACATTTGGCGTGGTGGTCTGAGGCCTTTTGTGGCGTTAAGTCAGAGAGACTGCGCGCTGAGGAGAGGGTAGAAACAGGAGGACCTCTGTAGGGAGCACTCTATCCGAATTTTAACGGAATGTGGGGGAGGTAAGCTATTGTTTGCAATGATGTAACACGCTGAGCATATATCACAGTGCAAGGGAAAGGGCAGAGGAAGCGGAAGACGTATTCCATCAGGAGCAAAAGTTTTGGCCAGTCCGATATTTAGGAGGGGATTGGGTGGTAAAAAAATATTTTAACTATATTACACTTTTTAATATTTATTTTTAATTATTTTGAGGCGTTTTATCCTACTATTTAATCCCACATGAAATTTTTGCTACAAGTATAACTTCATTTATGTGGATGTTTACTAATAAATATTCCACATGATTATACATTGACTTCTGATACCTCGCACAATCTTTGCTGGTCTTCACACTCACTTGAAACATTCGACTTTTTTGGTAAACTTATTTTGCGAACATGTTCACACCGCAATTTATATCTCGCACTCAACTCTCTACACTATTTAGAAAACTAGGCTGATTGTTGATCATTCCTAGTTTACCTTCATCTTAGTTCGGACGCAGAAAGCAAGAAGGTATTGGTAAATGGATGAATGGATTGGTAAATGGATAAGGTAACCTTGATTTTTTAGTATATTTATAAACCATAGTGCTTAGTAGACGTGCTAATAAAATTTTCCAAGATAACTTTGTTCCTTTCCCACATCTTGCTAATGTTTACAGTCAATTATCAATCGTTCATTAATTTACTCGCAATCTTTGCACTCTTAAAAATGAATTTAGGGAATAAATTACAAATGATATTTTTCTCCTTTCGATTATTCGGATCATATTTGCCGCAGTGTATCTCAAACTTACTTTGAATCAAAACGCCCTATTTGCATAAGTATACGAATAGCTGGTGTCTCTAATGGCCAGACTCGTTTCAATATTCCTTTCCCAAAAAGCGATTATTCTCTTATTCGTTTTAAATAAAGGTTTTTTTTCATAATTTTTAAAATTGATAACTTATAATAAGAATCTCTAGAACCTGATGAGCACTTCCTTACTACTCAAAGTAATTTTCGAGATAGATTTTTGTGCAACTGTGTCTCTTTCTTGCTATAATTGAACTAGGCAGTTTTATTTTTCTAACCATTCTAGTCATGGAAAAATTTTGTTATATGACTTTTGCTACTATCTTTAAAATTTTTTGTTACCATATTTTTACTATTTTTTAAAAAGCTGACACCTGATACGCGGTCTATTGAAGGATACGCGCTATATATTTTTTTGCTTATTAACTGTTTTTGTATCACCTATATTTACTTAAGAAGTTTATTTACGGCATTAGATGTATTTTTCTACAATTTAATTGTTAAATTACCTATTTTTACGCCATTGAAATGATAAAGTCCGCGACCATTCGCATTCTCTTATTTACCCTCACTCATCCTGCGGCTGGTTTCACCGAAGCCTTGCTAACGGCAACGGGGTGTTAAATGTTCCCAATTTCGCCCCGGAACTAATCCTGCTCCGCTCCATACGCGCCTCATTTATTTTCACTCTTCAGCGCGTTACGCCCATTCTATTCCCAACTCTCTCCCCCTCTCTCCCCCCTCCCGCTCCCAGCCATCTTCTCCCGCCTGCTCGCCGGCGCACCGCTTTCCCTCTTACCCCTTAGCCCCATTCATCTCGCATTAATGGATTCCTTTCTGCCCATTCTCGCGCCAGACTCACACACTCGAACCCTTCCCCACGTCGCCCATCACTCCAGTGGCGGCCGTACGCACCCGCCTCGCAACCCTCGGGGGCCGCCCGCCCGCCCGTCCCGCACAAGAGGAGACCACAGAGAGAAACAGACTTCCATCCCCATCTACCTCCCTCCCAGTGGCTTTCCTTCCAGTGCTCGGATCTCCCCATTCACTTATTCATCTCCCGCCGCGTGTCCCGGGACAAGGAGATTTGTGCCGACGGCTGAATGGTTGTGGCGAGGGAAAGGGTGGGTGGAGGGAATAGGAGAAGCCAGTAAGTACTTGAAAAATAGAGAGATCATTTAATGCAAAAATTGTTTCACACTGTTCTTAAAAACTTAACTTCGGAAATTATCATAGGCATGGAGTACACCGAAATATTTCATCTTCCTATTTTCAGGACGCCAATGGGTTTGCCTCCAATCTGCCAATTCAACATTCACTTACAAGTGGGCTCCGAAGAGTGACATTTCGTTTAGTGTACTAATTAAGGGTATCCTGTAATGTCGGCTGGTGGATTTGAGCTATGCAGTCCTGTGTAAGTCATTTAGGGGAAATTTATTTTTAGAGGTTGGTCCACCGCAGACATTGGATCGTAAACCGTGCATGTTGATCCAGATGTGGTCGAAGAAAGAGAATAAACGAGTCGTAAGGTATATCTAAATAAGTCAAGTATGAATCGATTGCTACGATTACCTTTTCACACGGAGAAACTTATTGACGGACTGAATAATTTTGCTCGGTGGGATTCTTTTGTCATGGAATTCATGTTTCCATAAGATATTGAAGAGGGACTTTGAATTTTATTTCTATTTCTATTCTATCCTGTCAGCCATTGTTAGGTTGTGTGGCAGGTAATAAATCAACACCAGCTATGCATCTTAAGCATTGAAATTTTTCGTAATTTTAAATTCAATTATATGTAAATGCTAAATATTTCAAATAATATAGATAACCACAGGCATATGCACTACGGTATCTAAGTAGAATATATTCTCTACGAATGCAAGACATCCTGCTACAAACAAGAAGAGCAAACAACTTAGGTTCGATGAAATAATGACAGCATAATAAGCTAATTGAAATGAAAAAGATAAATATTTTTTCCTCATATGGAGTTACCTCACATATTATTATCCCTTATCGTCGGAGGGAAAAAGGATATTTTTATTCTCATTTTATCTGGTCTGTACTTAATATCCTTAATTTAATTTACATAACCTCTCCTATCGTTCTACGTTGGAGCTAATGACACATTTACAACATAATCGTTAAAGTTACCTGCTTCCAATATATACAAAAGTTTTAATCTGTAATTTAACCTTCGCTCCGTGAACAATTTCCAAACTAGTCAGGTAATAATAAGCATACGCTAAAAAGGTAATTATCAAAATAACGTTTAACGACTCCAGCTCCTCCAAGCTGCAGCGACATGAATACCCCGCGATCCACCATAAAGGTGTGTGGTAGGGGGTGCAAGCACCAGATGGGAAGTGTGAGTAATAAGGGATGATATGAGATAGGGAGAGAAAAGGGAAAAATATTCGCAAGGAATCTATCAAATAACGTGCAAACCTGTATGCATGCTGTAGGAAGACCAAATTCATAACAAGAGTAAATTCAACTAACAAACTAGTCACTTATAATGAGAAAAAAGGGAATAAAAAAGAACCAAAACCACCCATAAAACAGGCCTTTACTATGACAAGACAGGCCATGCAGAACTGCAAAATATGCCATCTAATTAAGCTATGATTCAAAATTAATGAAGGTTGCATATTTTAAAATCAAATTCTAAATGAGGCATAGCTAGTTGAAGGTAGTATACGCATCTCGTCACATTTCCATAGCTCTCCCAATGTTTCTCACTTTTTAAGTTTTATACAAGGGTTTTAGATATTTGTTAAGAGAAAAACTGCGAGCTTCCAGGACAAGATGGAGAGACCGTTGTATGCTACATGCCCATGTAATAGTGCAATTTCTCTTCTTACTTGTCAAATTCTATCTTGCACGTTATTGAATACATATTTTAATGCATTTTTAGGTGCTATTGTTTGCCTGATGATAGATTATAAACTTGCACACGTGTAAGTTTCAAGGATTTTTGCATGAATATATACGCCACTGTTGGTATAGGTTTGCATGGATGTGTTGATTTTGAATGTGGTTTTGTTCCCTTTACAGGTGGTGACCGAACACGCCACACGCCCTTTCGGCGGTTTGCGGGGTATAATGTAGATGTAGATGTACATGATGAAGTGAAACGAGCACATATCCGTGTTCATTTAGGAATGTTTTTTTTTTAACCACTTGACATTAGATATCCGCGTCGTTCAAAATTAATTATATATTACAGGCTCAGCCAATAAATTAGGTGTTCTCTTTTTTTACGTGCACCAATAACAACGCTGAAGTCCATTTCTTTATGTTTTCCTCTTGAACCAACAGTGAAAATGTAAAATAGTGGAACTTTCTTAATTTTCGAAGTGGACTTGGAAGAATATTGGAATACTTCTCTTGTGAACTATTTATATCTTTGATGGGGCTATTTAAGGGAGTTTTCTGTGATTAGGGATTTTAAAAGCATGTTGTCAACCGTAAGTGGGCAACTTAAAAAAGTCCAAAAGATGAGCGAGTGTCCCGATGCAACTCCATCAAGTGGAGTTGCATCGGGTTTGGCTGAGGGCTACGCAACGTCTCCACATCCTTGGAAAGTGGGTTCTTCCTGGAATCAAGCGCAACTAACTCACAGATCCAATTTTCACCAATGTCATTCTCACTCTCACGCCTTGCTAAACAATTAACCAGAAATTTTCGGAAAAGCACATGGGAAAATAAGAGAGATGAGATACATTGTCCTTTATGAACGTCATGCGCATGGTTTTATTGTGATGCGACTATCCACGGCAGTGCGGTCAAATAGGTCGAGAAATATGGTAGATGGTCTGTTCTTTCAACGCAGCCGGTTTACAGTTTATCTGGAGCCGTCTGAGCGGGAAGACGTGCATCCGCGTGAAGTGTGTTTTTCGACTTCGTAACACGGCACGATAATGTGTTCGCTTGAAAAGCGATACACCCCAAGCCACTCGTCCTTCATCGTTACCAACTTCCTGACCCGAGCCAGTACCTTCATGACCCGAAGATTCCAGTGGTCCCCCAGTCCCAAATTGGCTCCGTGCGACTTTTTTTCCCCGAATGAAGAGAGAGCTGAAAGGAAAGCATTGGGAGACCGTGGAAAACATCCAAAAGTATGTTAAAACGTTCCTGAGAGGCATTTCTATCGAGGAGTTTCAGAGTGCCTTCCAAACGTGGCAGACACGTCTCCGCAATTGTATTGATGCCGGGGGAGAATACATTGAAGAATTTTAAGCATTTGTACAGGTACGATCAATAAATCTATTTTTCCTAGAGAACACGCATTGCTTTTATAGTGGACTCTGTGTGGTCAACCATTTCTTTTGGTAGGAAAACGACAGATGCAAACGGGACAGTTCGGCATAAATGTTTCGTGAAAGTGAAAATGCATTTGACGCTCCTCGCATTTGCCTCGTATCCAGCTCATCTTTGAACGGGATATTGGCGACAAATAACGTACGTCTTCCCTGAGTGAGGGGTTGGATGGATGAGTGAAGACGTCGCTCACATTTCCGGGAGTGTCCCCTTAGAAGCTCCCCTCCCATAAAATTCGCACTCCTTCGTCTCCTCATGACCTTTCATCTTCCCCCAAAAATGGTCAAAGACCCTCTGGCGACACCCACTTATCAGCAGCTGACTCCTCGTCCTCATGGTCATTACTTGCCCTTGAGTTCAACTCTCAAGGGCACAGACTAATTTACAAAGGTCTTATCTGACCCGCGACTTACCCAAAGCGTTTTAACGGCTGACGCATAAAATGCCATAACTCTGTGAATAAACGTCATATCTCCTCTTCACGAAGAAAGCTTAATTTTACTCAGTATGATCTATTCATTCTTTAGAACAAAGAATTACAATTACAATCAATTGAAATTGAATAGAAATAAAGATATGTTGCAATATAATATTATTCGGGCGCCTCTGCGTAATTGTATACGGCACGTTATTCCCATTCCAGTATCGAACCTGGGAATACAAAATATAAAGGGCTTGGGCATAAAATCTAGTATTGTGATTATTTAGATGCATTCACATATATACAAACATATTAATACATTCATATAACATAAGTCTATATATCGTAAATATTCATTCACATGGAAATACATGAAAGGAAAAGGGATAGGCCTTCCCTAGCATTCCTGTGTTCGTCTTTTATACGTGTTCCTATCCCTTTTCCTTTAATCTATTTCCATGTGGATGGATATGTGTTTGCCATTTGGTGGTTTCTTGTATATATTTACAGGTATGTATGAACACGATTCCGTAAAACTTTTATCCCAGATTATGACTATCGAAATATTGAAAGATGAAGTAGAAAAATGGAAATATTTTCTCAAAGCACACAAATCTAGTTTAAACATACTACCTTGATCAAAAAGTTCCCGGAATAACCACCGTGTGGCGCTCCCATCGTTCCGATTTGAGTTCTGTTTTTTTTGTTAAATTGGTACAACTGTTGTTGATATTCCCTTTAAATCTTAGTGTCATAACTTGACATTTGCAAAAGTTACGTAGCCAAGAGTACATCTATCTCTGTGTGTGTTGGCGATTTTTTACAATTGCAGAAATGGATTTAAATTTGCAACAACGAACTTGTATTAAATTTTGCGTACAAAACGTATTTAGTGGCGCACGGACGTTGGAAATGTTGGAAAAGTGTTTCGGCAACGATTCTCTAAAAAAAACGGTCGTTTACCAGTGGCACGAGCGGTTCAGAAGTGGTCGTGAGTCAATCGAAGATGATGAACGCAGTGGCAGACCATCGACATCGAAAGTCGGTGAAAAAATTGATAAAGTAAAAGAAATGTTGGTCAATAACCGCAAATTAACCATCAGAAAAAAGCGGAGGACTTGAACATTGCCTATGGATCCACCCAAGACATTGTGGTTAATGATTTGGGTTTCCGTCGTGTAGCAGCAAGGTTGGTGCCGAAAGACCTCAATTTCATGCAAAAAAGAGACCGTGTTGACGTCGCAAAAGACATGATTTGCGAGGCTGAATCCGATCCCACATTCATCAAAAGGATCATTACTGGAGACGAGACGTGGGTTTATGAGTACGACACGCAATCCAGACATCAGGCAAGTGAATGGCGTTCACCAAATGAGCCGAGACCAAAAGAACCACGTCGTTTTCAGTCAAAAAAGTAGGCAATGCTGACGGTTTTCATGGATTACAACGGTGTAGTGCATCATGAATTTTTGCCAGAAGGCCAGACAGTAAACAAAGAGTATTATTTGGGCGTTATGAGACGTTTGCGTGAAGCAATTCGCCGAAAGAGACCAGAAATGTGGGCAGAAAACTCGTGGATTTTGCACCATGATAACGCACCGTCGCACAGTGCTATCATTATTCGTAATTTTTTGACGAAAAATGCAACAAATACCATCCAACAGCCACCGAATTCACCTGATTTGGCTCCCTGTGACTTCTTTCTGTTCAATCGAGTTAAAAACCCATTACGGGGAACGCGTTTTAGCAGCCGAGAGGAAGTAATGGAAAAATCGCAGGAAGCACTGATGGACATACCGAAAACCGAATATAAAAAATGTTTCGAGGATTGGATCAAGCGCTGGCATAAGTGTGTTGCAGTCGATGGGGATTACTTTGAAGGGGACAATATAGATTTAGATGAATAAACTTGTATTTTTAATTTTCTGAATAAATTACGGGAAATTTTTGATCAAGGTAGTAAATTCATTGAGATTGTTACGTTGCGCAGCAAACTGAACTTATTGTGACTTTGAAATTTTGTGTCGACTTAAAATGCAATTTAGATATTTATTTATTGCTCGCAAATCCAATGCTCACGCTAATTTAATGTTTGACAGCCAACAGTTTCCAATGTCTATCACTGAATGCTTTTTAAATCTCTTGATAGACCAACATTATAAAAATTATTTGAGTAATATATGAATTTAACAGTAAAAGGTTGTATAATAGATAGCTAGATATTTAAAACACCCCATCGAAACGTCTCACACTCTACACAAGGCCTAAAAGAGATCCTTTATTTCACGCATGTTACGGAAAACAATCAGCAGATGAGCCTATTTGGACTAGCAGGTAACTTTGATGCCTTCCGATCAGGTATGATTTGAGCAGGAGAAAAGATATTCAAATTTAGAAGCCCTATCTCTGAATATTTCTCTTATACTTCCCACACGAAACCTAAGCAAATTTCACAATATTACGAAAAAATTCGTCTTAAACCATTTAAAACTTGAGTTCACGGCATGAGATTTAATGGTAATGATTTCAATATTCTTATATATATATATATATATATATATATATATATATATATATATATATATATATATATATACATACATACATACATATTTACATTATTATATTATATATACATATATATTTTCATAGTGTATATATATATATATATATATATATTCCTACTGCTACAATTAACTATTGTTTCTCAACATTTACTCTAATGTATTAAGGGCCAGTCTGAAGAGAGGGCCAAACGCGACATAGTGCTTCAGCGAAAGGTTTTTCAGAATTGAAAATGCCATTTCTTCCAGACCCTGCGAGTTACATGTCTTCTCCTGCTTAATGAGGTGATGGAGGCTGCTCTTACTTAAACGTCACATCAAGTGACCGAAGTACTCAGGGTTTCAGGTTTTGTCTGAAGCAAGGGCTTCTATCTCCTCCGCACTCCTCCGCATAACTTTTGTATTGCAAATGTACTTCATCAAACCGATCCCCTAGCATAATGTGACTGCACCACATTCCAAACGCCTCAATCTTTTCCAGCATGGATTTCAATTTCCATGTCTCAGTGCCGAACAGGAGAACTGAGAAGGCGTAGTAGTGGATAATCCACGCGGTGATGTCTGGTTAGAGGTCTCGCCTCTCTTGGTCTTTCTTTAGCTTGATGAACGCAAGTCTCGCTGGCTCAATCGATTTGCCACATTTCCCCGAGTATTCTTCTGCAAATATTTAGTGGAATGTTTTCTGCCTGTCATCATACTTTTAGAAGTCACTTTGATTCTCTTACAATTACATGGGCCGTTTCTTACTCCACAGACTTAATTTACCTCGAAGAAAGGTACGAGGTCTATCCTATAAATTCGCGAACTGGTGCCATCTGGCGGCCACGACGTGAACTATAGCCCCTCCAACTAGCGACCCTAGTGGCCTGAGACTCAATGAGCCGCCTGCGCTTGGCGGATGGTCGAGCTGTGCGCATGGTGCCCGTTATGTTAGTTTCTGTTGCTCTTGTTTTTAATGTCTGCCGAAAATGGAAATCGATGAAATCACGGAGCAAGGATTCAACATAAAGGTTTTCGTGAAGTGCGGTTAAAGTTATCAATAAATTACTAATATTTTGACAGCTGTTTTCAGTGAAAATGCTCTGAATAAAACATTTGTTTTCAAGTAAATTAAATCAAACCAAAAAAGAAATCAAGAAAAAAGCGATCTAAAATCAAATTCATGCCCTTGGTTTTCTTTGATGTCGAAAGTTTTGTTCATCATGAGTTCTACCGTACAGTTATCAAGCGTTTCAGAGATCGCGTGCGTCGTTTGCAACCAAATTTGACTCAAGGCGATGGATGGATCCTTCACCATGGTAATGCACCTGCACATTCAGCATTGTTTGTTCACCAGTTTCTGACAAAATAAATCAATCATCATCCTTGATCATCCTCCTTATTCACCAGATCTCGCCCCCTGCAACTTTTTCCCATTCCGAAAATGCAAAACTGTGATGAGGGGACATTACTGGAAAGTTGTGGACGAAATAAAGCAAGAAAAGACGAGGAAAATATAAAGCCTCACTGCCGAGGACTTATAAGGGTGCTTTTAACAGTGGAAAAAACATTGTGGAATAATCGGATAGTAATGAATGGAGAGTAATTTGAAGGGGACAAAATCGATTAAGACCAAGTTTTGCAAAATAAAGTTTCTATGGCTTCTGTTCGCGTATTTATCGGACTGATCTCGTATATATTAAGAGCTGAACAAGTAATTCATTGAAAAATCAATTACTTCGAAAGCATCACCTCCTTTCATGAAACTTTTTCTTCATTTATATAATGGAATTCAAGTTATGAGAATAATTATCAACCAGCTCATACTAGGTATATTTTTTAGGGAATTGCGGAAAGAAAAGGAATGCAGAATATTCGCCCAATTTGGTATCTAAAATAATATAAACTCGCCAAAAATTTATAGTTCTCATACCATTCGTCAATGCTCTTTAACTTGGAGTAGAAAGTTTATACTTCAAATTTAGAATATAACAACTCATCATCACAATTGTATCTAATATGAAAGTAAAATGATTAGATTAGATTTGGATCAAATAGGTTTACATCTACACAAAACCAGCTTCCAGCCAAGAAGATTTGTGACAAGGTTTTTAGAAGGTCAGCCTTCATGATGGCATAACTTCACGAAGTTTTCAAACAAATAATGGAAAATGACATTAATATTACTTCATTTCCTGCTTAAAAACTCAAAGGTCTTTCGTATCGTAAAATATGCGAGAGAAATACTTTGTTAAACTCTTTTTCTCCCCTTGCCTCATGAAGAATTCCTATTTTGCATCTCCTGCAACGCCGTCTCGTAATTTTTCTCCGTTACCAATTTTTACTGATATTAATTTAGTTAATCCCATTATGAGTACTCTTTTAATTTTTACCAAATACTTACGGCATATTCTAAATTCAATTTGAGTATGTAAGCCAGCATATATTACCTTTTCCTAACATTTCCTGTTACTCTTCTAGAGAAGCGGTTTTGTTAAGTTTGAACCCGCTTATCTTCCTCTTGTGCGGGTACAATGAAACGGGATATTTTGGGTGACTCTCAATACTTGTCTTCATCTTAGTGGTTTAATTTGGCTCTGGCTATTCCGTATAATTTGATGAATTTTTCGTTCATTTTGTTTTGAGGGATCATCAATAAAAATTTTACGAGACATAATTGAAATCTTAATTAATGAAAATAATCCAGTACAATGGCTAATTTGCTGTAGAGCCATGTTTTCTCCTTTTCTCCGTGTTTTTATGAGACATAACGCAACATTGCTGCTACCTTTGTGATCTTAAGTAACTATCTGGTATAGCATTGATACAAACACTCCTTTTAACGACAGTATTAAAATTGTCTCAACTATTAAGTTAAGTTCAGGTGCCTAAAATAGTGGAATATAATATCCATATGTGTTATTTGTTGAAGACAAATCAATTTTCAACTAAAAGTTAAATAATTATTGAATCATTTTAAATATAACAGAGAAAAGGATTTAAGTACGCCGCAGAAGATAAAAACTTGGAGAACACTTATGATAAAATATAAAGCCAAGGTGTTGATAACTTTTAATTTTAAAAAATCTCCAGAATCGTTGTATTCATTAAAATTATTAAAAATCCCTTTTCCAAGTTATAAGAATGAAAAAACAAATTAAACATATTTCGTAGATTACTGAGATTGACCACAGCCATGAATAATATATTCACAAGTTAGTTTAAATAACGAAGAAAATACGAAGGAAAATATGCGAAAACAAAGGTCATAAAACAGGGAGAAGAATATGTATATTTTATTTGATAAAAAGCCGCTTGCATATAAAGAAAAGCTGCTCAGATGTCGAAGGAAGAGAAACCTTGAAAAACGAATGGATTGTGGGAACAGAAACATCTTTAAGCTCATCTCAGTGGATTTAAAGAGAGGCGGGAGGAGCGATAGCAAAATGCGTTCACCGTACGGAATTGCCGACGGTACCTTTTGAGAAGGAGAGAGAGAGGGAGGCGTGCGAGCGTGGAATGTGATGCGGGAAGAGGAGGGAGGGAGGGCAGATAGGACGTATATGCGCTCGGGAGAAGAAGAGGTAGTAAGGTTCGCGGAGGAAAGGAACCGGGATGGAGGGAGGGGAGGATGGTTGGGAAGGATTTGAGAAATCCAGGATTTTCCCTAACTCTCCCATTCTCTCCCGCCCCCTCCACTTCACCTCCCGACTCTGGCGCGCCGCGGAGGAGGGGGGAAGGGAGGAGGGATGGAGGTGGGGGAAAGGAAGGGAAAAGGACCGTTTGCCTGATAGCGAGTGAGGACTTTCCCTTTCCCAAGGGTTGGATGACACTCGTTTCCCTCGGAGCCCTACAAGGCCTCCTGGATTGAGGAACCGTCGATCGGTTTGGCTCCTCCGTGTTTTGCATCCGTCTTCATTGGACATCCTCCCCTTTCCACCTTCCACAAACCCAACTACGGGGCCCTAACATAGGGAAATCTCTCCCCCCCCCAAGCTTTACTCCCCTCCCGGCTTCTATCGCTCCTTCCCCAGGGCAGGCGGGGATACCTCTCGAAAACCTTCTCCCCACCCCTTCCATTCTCTCAACTCTTGTCTCCCAACCTTCTCCATACTCCACACCAGCCTCATTCTCCTCTATTCTCGTGACCAATCGAAGTAGTCCTTCCGCTTTCGTTCTTCCTTGTCCCTTCCCCGATCCGTACTTCGGGGAAACTCGTTTGCCACTGCACACTCACCCGCCATTTCTGTCACCCACTCCCACTTATTATCGGCTTCTAGGAAAGGATATTTTTTCCCACCGTTTCTTTTTTTTCCTTCTTAATTTCCTAATGGAATACTCAGGACCTCGTGAACAGATTTCTACTTACAAGGGATAGGAAATAAGCTCGAAATTTTACCTTCTTTTAAAAGAAATCAAATATTTGTTAGAGATATCCTGCCTGCGTGCTGGGTAGTCGAATAATCGAATTTATTTGTAGCATTCGATTTCCAAAAATGGAGCACATAGTCTCTCACTTACTCGAGGTAATGGAATACTCGACATATTTGCGATTAATATCCCATGAATCATTACGAACGTGAACATAGCTTAGGGCATTAACAATAACAAGCTACATTAGAAACGGAAGCCAATTTCATGAAAATGTTTAAAGAATAGTGAAAAGTATGTATATTCAATAAAGAAGAAGTGAATAGGATTTAGGAAAAGGTAAAATTGGAATTGCATATATTCAGGTTAGAAACACACAGCGTTAATACAGAGTACACTTGGAATATTTTTCAAAATATTACATGCATAAGTGAGGAGATAGAGAAGCTTATTCATTATATATCACAGCGCAATCATAAAAGGCTACGACGGTACTAGATTAGAGCGGCGTTGAGGAATGTAATAAAAGTTACACTTAAGTTGATAAACAGCTTACCAAGTAGGCACAGAAAATAATGCACATGTTACAAAGCAATCTCGGCGAAAAAAAATATGCACAAAGACTTCATACAATGCTCAAAACAAATTGTTAGGAGAATATTTAAAAAACAAAACAAAATAATTTTGATCTTACTTTAACAACATACAAGGTAACATTCAACTATAATTTTTTGAAAGGCTGATCTTGACGAAATTGCTAAGTACAGCGTAAAAAAGGTCAAATATTAAGTAATTTTTGTCAAAGCAGCCTCATCTAAATATTTTTGTACCCAGGTTTGGAAGATATACGCACAATATTACTTGAGGGACTTTCGTAACACATTATTGGTAAGACCTCAGTTATTGCAGATCGGTTTCATGAGCATTAATATCCTAAAATATGATTGCTGGCATATCAAGTCATTTCTCAACAGTAGTGAGATACTGTGGCATAAATAGTATGGCTTTAGAAAAAACAGATCATGCGGAACACAAATGGATTTTTATCTATGATATCCTATATTAGAAAAATTGAATACCAAAGCAGATGCAGTATTTTGAATTATAAGGGGCAAAGTCCCTTAGTAGAAATTTTTACACGACCTAAGGCATTATGGTGTTAGCAAGAAGGTGACTGGATCAGGAAATTATCATCTAATCGTGATAAAAAATTATTTTGTTTGTGTTCATTAGAGGCTAAAGTCATTTCAGAATGTCGCAGGCAAATGTTAAAAGGGTTCTTAACACTTCTTGATATACTTTAAGGACTTAATATCCTGAACCAGCAGCATTCTTAGATTATTGGTGGAGAACAGTGATTTGGAAACATTTTGAATAGGTGGCGAGCTTATGGTATGTAATGGACAAAATAGCAATTAAAGAATCACTTAAGGTTAACAAAATACCAACTAGGTTTGCTAAAAAATTCTAAGAGACGCGAGTAAGTTTTGCCCACTTGTTTTTCTTGGAATTGTTCTATTGTGAAGAAAAAGTCTGTTGGCCTCGTGTTTCTCGAAGAGCAGACAATAACTAGACGTTTAGAAAGATGCAGGGAACCTGAAGTTTCTTGTGACACAGTGGGAATCATTACCGCATAAAATTATATTGGTAACTATATTCAATCACCAGCACAAAATGAGTCACTGTCATAGATAGATTTAAGCAACCGTTCTTACCTCAAACATCATACGCAATCATAACGAAATCCAACGCAAGTTATTAGTGAAAGTTATTTGCATAATAGAATTTGATGAATTGCTCATACCCAAAATTATTTCATTATTTAAATAGACATGTATAAGCACGAGGCATTAGTTAACATGTATTAAAATGTATGTACACATAAATAATTATGTATGCATAAGGTTGAAAAAATCCACTAGTTAGTTAAATTTCTAAGATAAGCGAGTGAGCGTCATGGAAATTGTGGAGGAAATACACTGGTGGCTTCCTTTTAATGGATTAAGGCTCGGGTTAACAAGTGAATTGAATATCAATATGAACTAAACCCCTAAGATGAGATAAAACAGTCCTAGGGAAAATAAATTATAAATTATTACTATGATATAAACGTAGAAATTTATTAAGGAACCTTTCACGGGACTTCAAATCTCACCAGGGTGAGCGCACATTCGAGAATGCAGCAGTCACTGCTGTTACTGACCAGGAGGTGTAGGTTCCAATTTGAGAGTTCAAAATTCTCGCACCTTCATCTTCATCTAAGCTCCGTTATTTTCTATTGACTTAACAAGAAATGAGCTGCACCTCCAAATATTAAGCCTACCTTTGGGTAGTTTTTTGCAGTTTGTGTTCATCAACATGTAATCCACGCTTAATAATCTTTTACTCGCTATTGCTCATTATTTTAATGAAACAGAAAATGAAGGGTTAGTAGAATTAAAAGAGTTCTCTCTCCAATCAAACGACATTTCAGTTTTTTATTCAATGCTAAATACGTACAGCATTTCTTAAGTTAGGTCAAACCGAAACTCTTGTAAAAATCTGCTGCATAGCCAAAAGGGCAATTAGGTTAAGCAAAATCATCCCTTGTTAAAACCTGTGGAACGGGATCATTTTAATCGTTTTTTTTTCATAAGAGTTTAGTACGTTGATATTCTTTCATTGATATGTTACCAATATTTCTCAAAAAGACAAAATAGATTCAAAACTTTCACCAGCAAAATACCTGTAACAATTATTCATTGAAAAATAAATGTAATTCCTTTGAAAGTTGGGCAGGGCGAAGTTCATATAGCTCGACCCAAGTGCGAGAGATAGACTTTTAACAATCTTATCAGTCACCATTCAGCAGAATGGAAATCGCTTGCGTCAACCAGAGCAACGATAGACCTCTGCTTCTCTCAAACCGAGCCAAAACTCGCATATCCTCTCCAGGCACACACCCCTCGCCTTTGTTTACAAGAGAATTCTCCGTTGCTCAATGGTTGCAATTCCCTACACCGTGATAACATCACTATCCCATGTAGGTGGGTGGATCTCCCTTGGCCCATTCAAAAGCTTTACGCCCTCCGTCCTTTCACTGTCACATTCCACTCACCTCTGCTAATGCTTTGTCTAGCCAAGTAAAAATAGCCAACCACTACCCTCTTCCAGCGTAGAGAACTTAGAAATGATAAATGGTTTGTCCTGCTTACTTAGTTGCCTCTGTGGACACTACAGCTTATGTCCTCAGGCATCCGAATGAGAGAGGAGCATGGGGCCCCATTCCTTAAAGGTACAAGTCAATTACATCCCCTGAAGGTTATGCACGTGTGTGTGTGTGTGTTTAATGTGTATTGCATTCTAAGACTGTCCTAAGAAAATATTATGACTGCTGGGACCGATTTAAAGATTATTAAATATTCTCCGTATATAACATGTTAAAATCACGTGAAAAACCAACAAATTTATGCAAATGTACACCAACATAGGCGTATATATTCATGCAAAAACCTCTGTAACTTACATATATGTAAATAAATATACTATATACTAACATACACATGCAACTACAAATACAGGAGAAATGTATCCAATTACGTGCATATTTGTATTAATTGGTTTCAATTCTACGATTTTAGAAATTAACTCATGATTTCATTCGGATAAATACTTTTAAAATACTCTTGTGTTGAGCATGATAAAAGTTTTGAATGAATTTCTGTCTTTCTCATTACTCTATTAACAATCTTGCATATTTCTCCCCTTTACCTTAACTTAATTTTGAAAATATACTACCTTGATCAAAAATTTCCCGTAATTTATTCAGAAAATTAAAAATACAAGTTTATTCATCTAAATCTATATTGTCCCCTTCAAAGTAATCCCCATCGACTGCAACACACTTATGCCAGCGCTTGATCCAATCCTCGAAACATTTTTTATATTCGGTTTTCGGTATGTCCATCAGTGCTTCCTGCGATTTTTCCATTACTTCCTCTCGGCTGCTAAAACGCGTTCCCCGTAATGGTTTTTTAACTCGATTGAACAGAAAGAAGTCACAGGGAGCCAAATCAGGTGAATTCGGTGGCTGTTGGATGGTATTTGTTGCATTTTTCGTCAAAAAATTACGAATAATGATAGCACTGTGCGACGGTGCGTTATCATGGTGTAAAATCCACGAGTTTTCTGCCCACATTTCTGGTCTCTTTCGGCGAATTGCTTCACGCAAACGTCTCATAACGCCCAAATAATACTCTTTGTTTACTGTCTGGCAAAAATTCATGATGCACTACACCGTTGTAATCCATGAAAACCGTCAGCATTGCCTTCTTTTTTGACTGAAAACGACGTGGTTCTTTTGGTCTCGGCTCATTTGGTGAACGCCATTCACTTGCCTGATGTCTGGATTGCGTGTCGTACTCATAAACCCACGTCTCGTCTCCAGTAATGATCCTTTTGATGAATGTGGGATCGGATTCAGCCTCGCAAATCATGTCTTTTGTGACGTCAACACGGTCTCTTTTTTGCATGAAATCGAGGTCTTTTGGCACCAACTTTGCTGCTACACGACGGAAACCCAAATCATTAACCACAATGTCTTGGGCGGATCCATAGGCAATGTTCAAGTCCTCCGCTATTTCTCTGATGGTTAATTTGCGGTTATTGACCAACATTTCTTTTACTTTATCAATTTTTTCACCGACTTTCGATGTCGATGGTCTGCCACTGCGTTCATCATCTTCGATTGACTCACGACCACTTCTGAACCGCTCGTGCCACTGGTAAACGACCGTTTTTTTTAGAGAATCGTTGCCGAAACACTTTTCCAACATTTCCAACGTCCGTGCGCCACTAAATCCGTTTTTTACGCAAAATTTAATACAAGTTCGTTGTTGCAAATTTAAATCCATTTCTGCAATTGTAAAAAATCGCCAACACACACAGAGATAGATGTACTCTTGGCTACGTAACTTTTGCAAATGTCAAGTTATGACACTAAGATTTAAAGGGAATATCAACAACAGATGTACCAATTTAACAAAAAAACAGAACTCAAATCGGAACGATGGGAGCGCCACACGGTGGTTATTCCGGGAACTTTTTGATAAAGGTAGTATATGGGTGTTTTAAATTGTCAGCAAATGTAATAAAGAAATTTAAATCTTAGAACTCATCAAATTGGTAACAAGGAAATTTTATCAAAAATATCTTCTTAATATTAAAAAATTTATCGTATTAAAACTAGAAAAGAATAATAAACTAAAATATCTATTATTATAAAAGCGAGGGTATTTATGAATTATTTTTTGTTTTGAAAAATTCGATTATATTTTCTTTAAATTGTTTATCCTTTGTTTTTTAGGTTCCGTTTTTATTCCGTCTACTCCACGTTTGAAGCCAAGTTTACATATATCATGCAGTTTTATATAAGCTTTAACAACTTTGTTCGATCAAAGACAGTAATCTGTACACGATAAGTAGCCACCATTTTCATATTGTGCTCTTAAGCAATGCACATCCCCTCTCTCACAGTCAATGTAGCTGTTTTGAGCGCAAAAAACTCGTCCATCTCCCGTAGTTCTCTCTTCACTCATCCGCCCGCCATCACGTAGGCTCACCAGTGTCGACGCTTGATGGGTCCGTTGGGGATGGCAAGCAGAGCGGCCGCGAGTGTGCCTTCCTAACGCGAGAACTATGTTCTGCAATCCGGCGCGGCTCTCACTGGCGCTTAAATAAAGACGGCGCTCCCTGTGAAGCGTGTTTATTCCGTCGCCTCTTCACCCCATCCACGCTCCTCCCCCTGACGCACTTTCCCACAGCCCCCACCTACGCTCCCGGAGGGCGAAGTAATCAGACATTCAAAGAGGTGACTTTGACTCACTACAAAATGGATAGACTCGTCATAAACTCCACTTAGTTCGGCCAAGATTCCGTCGTCATTTGGCCTACTTTGTTTAAACGTCTGTCTGCCTTTAAAGGTGAAGAGTTAAGAAGCCAAATCTGCCATGCCTCAGAGCAGTACCACACGTTCAAGTGGAACAATTAGAAGTAAAATTAAGGTGTTTTGAGGAAATAGGCGAATGATGGTTTGATAATCAGCTGAAAAATTTATCATGAGTTTGAACTTAGCTATGTTTTAAAAAATAAATGGCTATCCGTTTCTATACTTAACTAGATTAATAGGTTGAATACTGATGTTTTACGATATTTCCCACTTAACAAGAATGAACCAAAAGATTTCTGTGTATTCAAGAAAATTTAACAGAAAATAAGGCAGGCATTAAGAAGCAAAGGTTAAACGCAATAAAAGTTTATAATTTTTTCTGATGAATTAATATTTTTTTGTCTAGTGTAGGTTTCATTTATTTTTCTAGGGTGTATTTTATCTTACATTAGATTATGTTTTTAACATAAGGACAAGGAGTCGTTTTTCGATTTTCATTGACTTATTTTAGCAGTTTAATTACTTATACTCCTTCTGGGGTAGTAAGAATTCATATTTGATTGCATAAATAAGAAAACTTGTTTTATTTTTCAACATCACTTTTTTAACCTTTCTGTTATAATAATGGCCTAAGCATAATTTCGTTCGAAAAAGCAAAATTACTTTTAATTTCATTGTTTTGGCAAAATCATATAAAATAAACTAATGCAGCAACGTTTTCATGTTACCGTTGAAAACAAATCTGAGATGAAATGAGATGAAAATTACTAAAGCCAAATGTTTTTCAATAAAATTTCCACATGAGTTGGACCTCTCAACACTATGGAAAATTAATAGTATCTGTTTGAGATATACGAGGGTCATCCGGAAAGTAGTACCCGTTCGTGCCGCATGAAGTGCTGACGACGCGAGTAGCCGCTGGACGAGGTCAGATAGCTTCAGTGGCTTGTCTGCCTTCTCTGAGCCAAGTTGCGTGACGCTAGCATTGCCTGTGTTGTTTCTGTGATTGTTTACAATGTTTAAAAAAATTGAGAACGCCGCCAGTTGTGAAGTGAGGGCAGTGATTAAATTCCTCAATGCAAGAAACGTTCGCCCATGTGATATTCATCGCCAATTAAAGGAGGTGTATGGAGACAATGTAATGGACGAGTCGTCTGTTCGGCGGTGGTGTCGCAACTTCAACATGGGGAGGGGGAACACACACGACGATGAGCGTTCGGGGAGACCGTCTGTCATTACAGACCAACTGGTGAGCTCAGTTGACGAATTCGTGAGGAACGATCGGCGCGTCACAATTGATGACATCTGTGAGCATTTTCCCAATGTTTCTCGAACAATTGTTCATGAAATTGTTAAACACCATCTGCATTATGCAAAAATTTGTGCAAGATGGGTCCCTCGCGTATCTCAATGAGCTGGCGGCGAAGGACTATGCAGCAGGAATACAGAAACTTGTCACACGTTATGACAAATGCCTTAATTTGCTTGGAGATTATGTTGAGAAGTAGTTTAGAGTATCCTCTTTCAAATAAAATTTTTTATGTTTGTTAATATTTACTTTTGTGTCTTTATTTCACGAACGGGTACTACTTTCCGGATGACCCTCGTATGTAACCGATGGCAGTTCTTTCATAACAATAATGATATCATTTAGCAAAAATATTTCAGAACTCTCGATCTGTTGTATTGTTAAATTTCAAATAATTTTAGCATGAAATGCTCGCACATGATTAAGGCACAAGATATTATGATAACGCACTATTGAAAAGGTTAGCAGTCTTATTTGAACATAAATTACGAAAGAGAATGCATCATTCAGTACAAGGAGTCTTTTAACGAATTTTAAGAAACACTTGAATAACAAACATAATTTTACACTTAGCCCTTCATAAATGTACCCTAAGTTAAGCTGCGACCATGATCAAGTTATTCAAATTAACTAGGTAATCCCGGAACAAGTAAATTAAAACAATGAATTATTAAAAATATTTTTTACGAAGGTAACTTTCTGAGGTAGTTGTGTACGTGACCAGCTTTTTGGCTTAATGTGTTTTACTTTCTTTACTGCTGACTAAAAATATCTTCGACTGGTAGCGTAGGAAAAACGTTACTCCGTATTAGTGACAGGGACTTCCCTATAGCATTTATTCACCTAGCCTAATTATTACTTGTGTATAGAAAGATAACAGAAGAAATAATTATTAATATTTCCAATGGAATTTCTTCTCACTCTGGCTATGTCTGCATAATAATAAATGACATGTTCAGTTAATTATTTATAAACTAAGAGCCAAGCGGTTCATCTGTCATTTGACTAGAGTTAACCAGGCAGCTAGAAATTTGAAACCCTTTTATTGAATCTATACTAAAAATTTCATTGGCATTCTCCACAATTAGATAGTTTGTAATAGAAATTGATGTTCATTTTATGTAGATCATCATAATGGCAAATTACGCTAATGCCTATATATATTATATAATACATAAATATATTATATGTGTATATATATATATATGTGTGTGTGTATATATATATATATATATATATATATATATATATATATATATATATATATATATATATATATGTATATATATCATTACGTAATCTACCGGTTAAGGTAGGTTTTTGGATGGACATAATTACTAATTAAATAATTTGTGATCCCTAGCAAAACACAACATCCTACTTTACATCAGGTCCCTCTTCAGCTCTGAGTACTTTCTCTTCCCTTCATTCCGTCCCACATCCCTATCCTGTTCCTTCCCTTTCCTCGTTTGCCTAACATTCTCCCCTCAATTACAGTCTTCAACATCCCGCTGCCGGTCAATACCCCATTTTTGCCCTTATATTTTAATGTTAAGCTTAGCCTTTTTCTTTCTAGAAAATCGCATAACCCTTGTTTTATTAATATTGATTCTCATCCCACACCTGTCGCACTGAATTTCCAAGCTAAGCAATGCTTGCAGCCCCTTGGCTGACTGACACACTAAAGCTTGGTCATCAGCAAACCTAACTGATTTTACTAATTCCCCGCCCACTGTCATTTCTACCTCCAGTTCTTCGCATGCCTCTTTAATCATTTCCTCTACATACAGGTTGAACAGCAACGGGGTATAATGGGCAACCCTGCCTTATACCTCTTCCTAACACTGTCCAACCGGACTCCCCGTTCCCCACTCGCACCTGAGCAGTCTGAGACATGTACAGGTTGCGGATTAGCCTCCTTTCCCTCCAATCTATTCCTATTTTCTGCAGGATACTCATTAGTTTTCCCCAATTCACTATATCAAACGCTTTTTCGACATCTACGAAACAGGCAAATACCTCCTGGTTGTGTTCTATATTCCTCTCGATTAATAATCTCATTACTGCAATGGAATCACACGTACCTCTCCCCTTCCTAAACCCTAACTGATCATCCCTTAAGTAATCATTTGCCCTACTCTCTATCCTTTTGTTTATGATCCTGAGAACAACTTTAGCTGCGTGGGATATCAATATATACCTGTATATGTATATATATACATATATATATATATATATATATATGTATATATATATATGTGTATATATATACCTAACCTGGATGATATATAATATATATATATATATATATATATATATATATATATATATATATATATATATATATATATATATTTATATATATCATCCAGGTTTCTATATCATTTTTCCGCCGGAATCTCATTTTCTAGTGCTTTTTATTGCATTGAAGGTAATTGCGATTTACTAAGTTGACGCTAAATAGCTTTGAGTATGATTGTAGTTGGTATTTAAATTTTAAATCCACCACGGAGCAGAGGCATAAAAACTATTTAATGTTAAAGATTTATAGCATTAATTAATAAACAGCAAAATCCTTGTATACGATTATTTCAACGTTTCTGAATCATCGAATTTGATAACGTGTAAAGCATTCAATCGGGGTAGTCAGCAAAATATGCGAGTATTAGATTCTACGTTAAAATACCGCTTCATAAAAAGGATTTATTGGCATGAGAAGTATGAATACATTTTGGTGAACTATTTTTAATGGTAACCCGTCTAAATATTTAGATTATCTCCTAAGTTAAGGAATTTTAAATATCAAAATTATTTAGTATTTAATCAGACTATGAGTTCAAATATTAATGCAAATCAAAGGAGTAAGGCTTCTGAATGGTACGAAAACTGGAAAAATTAGATGAAAAAAGAGAGTTCCTTTATTTAAGTAGAACAAATGGTTAAGAAATATAAAATATTTGTTACACGGAGTAAAATTAATTTGATTGGTAGATAACCTATGACAAATAAGTAATAAGACAATATTCAAAGCATTTTTTGCAGAGAAGAATAAAGCAAACCTTAAACACAGTATATAGAATCGAGATAAATAATGCTTAATATTAACCCTCAGCATTAAAGAAACAAGTAGTTTGATGCCTTTTGAGTTTTTTAGATAAAACTGCTAATCAATCCATGTAAATGCCGTTGGAGGACGATATCGTTCCTCTATTAAATTAACAGCGGATGAATAATGTTTATATTACATAGATTTATCGTCGATTTACTCAAGCGACTGGGGAATCCTCGTTGCGGCCTCGAAGCCTGGGAAAACCAATCCCCACGTCCCGAGGTGCGGGCCCGGCTTCCCAGTTTACCAGGGACAGGTGGCCCGGGCCACTCATTACCGAATTGGTCATGAGGGAGAGGGTGGAGGGCGGATTGGGGTGCTCTGGTGAGAGGGCGAAAAGGGAGGGAAAGGGCGTGTGTGTGTGTGTGTGTGTGTGCCAGGTGGAGAGAGGGTGGTTGGGAAAGAGAAGCGTGTCAGTGATGCATAGATTATGCATGGCGGGGAAGCGGGGAAAGGCGTGGTGGGGAGAAGTGAATGGTGGGCATTCGGGAAATAAATAAAATTCGAGGAAAGGAAATAGAGGGGCTTTCGTGTTTACTGACTACGACTGATGACGATGAGGAGATTTGGAGAAGGAAGGACGTAAAAATATTGGTTGGAGGAAAGGGATGTACGTAAAAAAGAGGAATTAAAAGAATTTACTGAGGACTTGCAAGCATTGAGGAAGACATAAAATGATAGGACGAGCTCATAGGTTTACGCCCTAGTTAACAATCTAACTTAAAGCGCGAGAGTGAATACATTTTAATACCTTATACACGCACCAATAAATTTTGCTTGAAAATCTTCATCCTCAACTAAAGATAGATATGTATGTAGAATGTAAAAATGGCATATCAGGGAAGATGAATTACCTAAGCAAGTGCGTATGAAATAGCCTTAACGAAAATTCAATATAAATATCTTCCCACGTTAACATCTGAAATAGGTGTTACTGCCAGTAAACTTGAATACGTATTATTCGTTATTCGTATTATACGTTACGTTATTAATACGTAGTAATATGTATGTATATATATAGTACAATACACAGTAACACACAATATAGAAACACAAAAAAAGAAGAACACTCACACGTTATTTCTTGATATTTCGACGGAAACAATCCGTCTTCATCTGAAGATATAGAAGTAAGCATTATATATATACATACATACACGATATCCAGCCAAACCGCGAACAAAGACTCATTCACAAGGATATAGATATAAGGAAAAGGGATAGGAACTAGGAACACATTAAGGACGAACACAGTAGAGGTGGGGAAGGCGGAATTAAGCAGGTCACAAGTGCAATAATATATCCTAGACCAAGACTTTAACTCCGGATCTTTCCACTCGCCGGGCGGATGCTTTAACCACTTGAACTATCCAGGAAATGTAATTTACACTGAGATCTGCGATATTTTTGCAATTGTGATCTGCTTCATTCCGCCTTCCCCACCTCTACTGTGTTCGTCCTTTATATGTGTTCGTACCCCCCTTTCCTTATATCCATTTCCATGTGAACCAGTATATATACAAATATTATTTATACATATATAGTTTATTAAATGTAATGCATAAATAAACTAATGGATTATAATTCTGTAATACATATACCCAAATTATTTCGAGGAAATAGTAGTAAAGACCTTTTGTCAAACTGAGTTTACTCCAATAAATAAGTTATATAGCCAGCCAGCTGACTGTTTTCGTGCAAACTTGGTCGTTTTAATTAGTCGAACATCATTAAAAAGGGATTTCTACAGGAGGAATTTGGAGAATTTACCGATTTCAATTAAATAGAATGATGTATGGAGACCGAAATGAATATACAAGAAATCTTTATGGGGTTGGGAGGAAGAGGCGTAGGACCTGTCCGGGAGGGTGGTCGTACTAAGTGAGGTAGAGGGGTGAGGAGGCCGTTTTGCATGGAACCAAATCACAAACACACTTGCATAGATTAACGTAGAGGGACCGAGGACAGATAAGATATATTCAGATAAATTAATTCACAGCGAAGCTTTTTTATGCATCACATATGGTGCCTATCGAAAACGTACTTATAACGGGAGTACCTCATCGTATATCATTAGGTTTGAAAAATATTGCGGCGGGGGCTTTGGAGGATGTGATAGGAGTTACCAATAGGTGATAGCCATCTTGAGCAGCATCGCAAACTAATGAATCGCAAATCGAAATTAGTGTCTATATCATCACATCGGGCCTTAACATTCTTCAACGGCCGCCATCGATATATCGTTTGCTTTGAATTTCCCCAAATCGACCGAATATCGACGCTAAGGTAACGCATCGCCACATCGCCGCACTGATACAAATTGGGGAGGAGGGGGGAAGGGGCCTAGGAAGGAAAGGTGGTGACAAAAGGATGAAAGAAGGTTGGGAGGGAGTGAAAGGGACGAGGGTTCGTGGAGAAAGCATGGCCGAGTGGCGGCTGGAGGAGTTGGGAAAATGGGTGGTGCAGACGGCTTTGCGTGGCGGGAGACGAGATGTCCGCAGGGAGTGGAAGGTAGCGGGGAATGAGACGAAGGTGAGTGTGAAGGAAAAGGGTGTCCTTGGGGTAGGGCGGAAGCAGGGACGGGAGAAGAGACCCCCGTGTTTGAACTTTCCTCCCCCATCACCACCAAGACCGAGCCACCTCACTCTCCTCCCCTCCTTTCTAGAGGGATGGTGAATTATTAACGGGACGGAATTGTAAGGGAGAATAGGGCGAGAGGGAGAAAGGGGGTAGGAGGATTTTATGGGTGAGAGCGGGATCGTGGGAGAAGCTAGTTGTGGCGTAGGATGTGGATGCCAGCGTTAGATTCCTCCGAAGAGGTATGGGCAAGGCGGGCAATAAAAGCGAAAAATTGCACTGGGGATTGAAGGAAGACCTGTGGAAAAGAGAGACGTTGCATAGGGATAGAAAAAATTTGAGGAGTATACACAGGTGATGTAATAGAGGAAAGATTCATGAATTTAGTAATACGAAAGTTTGAATAAGCTCTCGTCCACACTTCGGCGGATTATTCATGAGCACGAAACGTGGATATTATGCTTAACAGTATCCACAGATATGTTTAACTCTTTAATTAATTTTTTCGTATTTGGAAGATAAATTTAACTATAGATAAAGGAAACCCTTTTCATACCCCCCTCATTAACAATATTTTACTTTCCTATACTTGTTGGTGTATTACAAACGGTTTTTCTTCTTTACATCTTCACATAATGCCGTGAAAAATGGTGTATTATATTTATTTTAGTTCAAAATTAGAAAAACAGTCTAATTATGGAAACATTTTATGCAATTGCAAAAAAAATTTTAAAAATCAAATGGGAAGGTTTTAAATTATTTTCTGGATTGGTATTATGGCCAATACTCATGATTACCTCCTAACGTCAACCTATTAAGAACTGTTGATATCTATTTGTAGGGTAATGTCTGAGATTGCGGTCAAGATTTTATTAATATTTTAGGAATATATTTTATTTTTCTTGCAATACTCAAATAATTCATAATGATAAAGCGTATTTTTTAATTTTAATTAATTTTAACAATATGCTGCTCACCTTTATATACATACACCCTACCCCTACTGGGATTAATTAGTATCGTCAAAGAAAATTATTCTAAAATATCAATATCCTTACACAAAGAGGCTAAACATGGAATTTATACACCATTTCCCGGATTCATTTATTTCAGATGTTTCTAAAACAAATTGATGATTCAGATAACTTTTAAATATATACTTTTCACTGCAATGACAAACATTTTCTGCAGTAAAAATAAAATATTTCATAAATATGGAAATTAATCCCTACATTTTTGCCATTGGTTTATCATTTCCTTTTATTTTTCAAAATATTTTATTTGTAATGACATCAAGTTTCAATTCTTCGCTATCAACTCACAATATCTAGGAATTATGAATGATCAATAAAAAATCTGGATATTTTTCACTGGCTTGGAACTTCTAACATTGCCGTTTGATTCAATTTCGTATTCAGATCACGCTAAGGTTTATGAAAGAGACCTATAAATTTTTCAGGAACTCTCGCTTTCCAATTCCACCCTTATTCTTCATTCATCCCAAGTATTCATTTATGTTTTTAGATCTTTTGTAGTCTCACTTTTATGCTTCTTTATAATAAGCGAAAGTGTTATTGGTTTTATTAAAGCATCATCATTGAAAAATATTGTTCATTCTTAAAAAAGTGTGTAAGGGTTAACATACATGTTAAGTCAAAGAATGTAATGTTCTGTAACTGATAACACACACTATACAATGGTGCACGCTATTTTCTACTTTAAAATACTACAGTATAACTATATACTAGCATAAAAACCTTCCTTCGAAATATATTTTTAAAACATTTCATTGATTTCCTATTTTCTGTTCACTATTTACTCAATATATTTGTCGATAGCGACACTCGTATAGTAGCATAGCCACCATATGACTTTCACTGAAGCCATAAGGCAATACTCTCCTAGAAAATACCCACGAGGTTCTCGGAATCGACTCCAAAAGTAAGAGCTAGCGCAAAGAGATTCCCACGTAGTTACAGGTAATCCTTTACGAGTAAACAGGTAACACATCATTTTTATGGGAAGAGATATCTGTTGAATATGCCCCTGTATTGTTATTACCTTGTAATGATTCATGAAGATGGAAAATATTAGGATTCGAGCAGTGATTTAATACTTCGTAGAAACGGGTATAAAAACATAGAAAATTCATATCGACTTCCAGAACACTCTGGTGGACTCAAGCTATCTACCGGATGGGTGCCGCGACTGTTGACGTAGGACTATAGACGCATCAAAATGGAAATTTCCGAACAATATTTGACCCGTTTTTTAGAGCAACTAACAAGATTTTCTGTATATTTTTGTGACCACAGATGAAACTTGAGTCTAATACTATACTGAAGAGATAAAGCAGAGAAAGCAATGGTAACATGTTTATTTACCACCACCAAAGAAAGTAAATCTAATACGGTCGCCCGGAAAAGTGATAGGCTAAGTTTTCTGGGAAGCTACCGCTGACCTCATGGACCAACTACAGCGAAAGTTATAAAAAAGACCAAGTTTTGAAAGAAAGAAAGCTATCATTCATCAAGGAAATGCACGCTTACACACTAGTGTCGCTAGCATGGCAAAATAGGTGAACTAAAATAAGACTTTTTACCACAACAGTCTTATTTGCATGAACTAGCTCCATCAGATTTCCACCTTTACCTCAAATTCTCAGTTTTGCTCGAGGGACAGAGATTCTCTTCAAACAATGACCACTCAGCCAAAACACGAGTATTTTGCTGGCCTGAAGGAATATAATTTTGAAGATAGGATGAAGGTATCAGAACATCATTCGACCGAGTGCGTTTATGTGTATGGGGCCTACATTGAAAAATAAAAATATTTTACTGAGGTGCGTCATTTATTTATATACTCTTTGGAGAACTTTTCTAATTACCTATAACCCAATATCCGTCCGCAGGACATTTTATTAGCCCAATAAATTGAAGACAAAATTTGTACTAGAAGGATAATAAGGTGTCAAAGGAGAATAGTTGTGCAGAAAAAAACGCTACTTGATTGGCATATGACAAAATCCAATGAAGGAATTATGGAAAAAGGCGAATGAGAGTATAAAAAATCAAACATGTGAGTAAATTTTGTTTAAAAAGTAGATATTTAATTTTAAAAAATAGCAATTGTCTCTATTATTTATCAATATATGCTATGTTTTGTTCATGTTGGGTTTATACCCATCGACACGATGATTAATTACTCGTACTAAGTCTCTTCTCTTTTTACAGCAACTATAAAATATACCGTAAGTAATTAATCATTCCTTAACGGAAGGAGAAACCTGAGGATGTGCTTGATAGACAGGATGGGAATAGATAGCATGGGTAGTAGGGGATATTTCCTCCAAAACAACGTTTTCCGTCTTTCTCCACATCAAAATTTCAAGCCTAGTCAATCATGTTGCTTAATTGGCCATATTTCCGCACCGAACAAAACAAAACAAAAAATTAACGAATAAATACTGCAACTAATAATTTAAAAAGACTTATTTTTGATGTTGCATACTTAGTGTGTGACCACTCGGCCCCAGGATTTAGCGGCGGCCTGTAGTAGCAATGTCACCCGGAACCAAACCCTAGCCCTGGAGCCAGTATTTCAGAGGTCTACCCACAGGACTACCGTAGCCCATAATTTAAAAAAATATTTTGAAAGGAACAATTGCATATTCGTCTTAAATACTGAAAATTTTATCCAGCAATTTTTCTCCAGAATATGGAAATATTGCCACTAAAGTTAAAAATATGAAGGGAATTGATTGCATGCATTAATAAATAACTTATTAGTAATAAAAAAATCAAAGATAAGGACAAAATCATAACAGTTTGAAAATTCAAAATAAAAAAAACTTCATTCAAGATACGCATTACCCGAATGGTATAATTGAGTATTAAAATTAGAAAATTCTTGAAACTATTCAGAGAATTTTAAACTTAACTCTTATTGATATATTTTTATAAATGGCAATAATCTGGCCTTAAGTTACACTAGGAAGGTTCTTCTTCGCTGAAATATATCTTAAAACAAAAACAGTAATTTGCAGAAGAGGAGACAGAAATATAAATTGCCAAGCTGGGTGACATACAAATTCGAAAGGACTATAGCCTTGCCGTAGTGTTTGGTTCTGTACATTCTGATGAGCCCTAGAGCTGTAAGGTCTAATTTAGATTCCGTAGAGCATGTGCATCTTTTTAAAATGATTAATGTTATTTCAATCATTTTAGATAACTATATTATAACCAACAGTTAAGAAAATAAATACTTTTTCTGACACGCCAACTGTATAATCATCCCCTGCTACACACCATAGCGGTGGTTTGTAGTCCCAGTGACATAGATTAAGCCAGACACTATAAAAACAGATTTCTGAAAAACAAACTGCTGCACTTTCAAACCTATCTCTTAGAGAATTGATGTGAAACCATTAAATTTTGCAGTTGCCTTTCATTTGTCAAAGATATTTGCAATTTTAAGTTAGCTTCTACAGTAAATATTCGAGAACATGTGCAGATTTTGGTAGATACTACTTAATACGTACCAAGCGTCCATTGAAAATACTCTGAATCATTTTCCCTACCACTTTTGAATGGTTCCCGAAAATTCTCTTTTCTTTCCCACCATGACTGGCATTCCTTTGTTTAAAACACAAAAGTTTCAGGGTGCAAAAATCATTCGCTTTTACCGGGATACTGGTCAAGTCGAATGACTTATACACTTGGAAATTGTCGCATTGTAATGCATATTATAGCATATGACTCTATTAAATAGTCAATGTTGCGTTATATCTCACAGTTTCTTGTAGCTTCCTTGTTTGTTTTATTTTCTATACATTCTAAATTTTCAACGTTTTCCTAATCCGTAAATCAAATACCGCCACTTTACGCCTATTATCTTGCGTAAATTACCACATGAACAAAACGGCCCCCCGTTTTAGACTTTATCACTGTTGTTCATTAACTTTCTAATTGAACGCCCCTGTCATGGATTCCCCATCATGACATTTTCTTTGCCTAACGCGATCCTTCTTATGTCCATAGTTATTTCACCATTCTGGTGGAAAACACTTCAAAGATAGGTACACTACACAAGTCCCATAATTCCAGAGTTCAAGAGGACGCCTCGATAGCTTAGGTGGCTAAAGCACTCGACCGGATATCCCAGTCAAGGCGAATGATTTATAATCTCTGAAATCGTGGCATAATAAATTAATATTGAAATATTTAACTAAGTAATTCTTTCTTTCAAAAAGCGCATCAGTTTTTAAATGTTCACATTAATTTTGATCGCATAACAATCGTACTTGTTTTCCAATACGCGAAGTAATGCTTACATGACCTTGGCTGGCAAGCTTAAGCTTGATTATTAATAAACCTCATGGTGATTTTATGTATGGCTCTTCAATCATTTCCTCCACACATAAGTTAGAAAGCACATTTGATCATGCAAACACTTTTTTTTACCCAGGTCACTAATGATTAGAATATCAAGATATATATGTTTGTTTCGAAGATTCAAGAAGACATTCAATGAGATAAACTGGGAGGATTAATGAATGTATTCTGGATAACAGGAACAAATTGAATTAATAGGAGATATATCCGTAACCTTTACATATATCGGATAGCTCAAGTGGTTGTTGGGTGGAGTCCTTGCACTGGGAAAAGTTTTTGAGAAAATTGAGAGAGGATGACCATTGTCACCCATTTGTTTTAACACGAAGGATTTATTCTATTGCCGGATATCCGTTTGTGTTTCATAAGGAGTGGCAAGAATCTATTATATCACTGGTTAGGAGGGGCAAGGTTCAGTAAAATAGGTTGTGCCCATTGAAATTCCACCTCAACGGGTAAATTGTGCTTTGAGATGTTGAAGTGCGTGAGAATCTGATTTTGTGAAGATTGAATGCAGATTTTCTTTTAAAGAAAAGTTAATTTTATTTTAAAAGAAAGTTATTTAAAAAATACGTATACCTACACATCTTGTCTATTCATAAGTAATACTAGTTTTCAACAATTTACAAAATTCTTTTAAATATAAAAATTAAATTAAAACTTTTTTCAATAAGACTCCTGATATTTAATATTTATATTCAAGATAAGATACCAGGAATGTACATTTATCGGGAATTTTTATGAGAAACAAAAAATGTTCGCTCTTGGATTTTAAGTAAGTTTTAGTGTATGAGATTGTTAAAATATAAAATCTAATCCTGAATCTAATTATTTGAATTTTGACGTTTATTTGAAAAAATTGAGCAATATAAAAACAGAAAATTTCAATTTAATTATGAATAAAATTTTGAAGGTAAAATCATAAATACACTTATCTCAACTTAACCACCCATGTTAACCGAAAAAACTTTTTCATATCTCAGTCTAAATATTAATTAATTTTTTATAAGATATATTGTAATATGGCATCCAGATAGATTGTAAATAAAAAAGATTTCAATCCTAGCCATTGTTCACAATATGAGGATAAGGAATTTATCCTAATGTATATGCAACACACATTACATTTTGTTTTGTGTGTTGCATAGCCTAGTGGAGACGGGGGTTATGTATTCATCATGTATTTACGCACGAATTGGATTCACATGAAATGGCAACAGTGGGGTGGCAATATATTTTTTGAAAGGAAAAAAAGGGATTATCAAGGAGTTCAAATACAAAACGGGGACTTTGAGCTTTAAGTTTTGCGTACTACTTACAAAAAACACCCTATGATTGAAATTTCCCAAGGCTCTAGACCAATGAGGCCGGCTTATTTAAGTCTCCATACTGAACATTTGAGGTTGAAAATATAAGAAACGGATTCTACATTAACAACTTTTCTTTAAATAATCTGCATATATTAAAACAAATGTTCAACTCTGATGATGTACGTAAGAAAGAAATGTTATGTCATGGTTAATTTTTTCAAATGTGATTTTGTTGACATAGATCAGAATTGTGTATATAAGTATGTGTGTATATATATATATATATATATATATATATATATATATATATATATATATATATATATACATATACATATATATACATATACATACACACACACACACATATATATATATATATATATATATATATATATATATATATATATATATATATATATATATATATATATATATATACACACATACATATACATACATACACACACACACACATACTATATATATATATATATACACACATATATATGCACAATTATATACGTATGGGCGTGAATCGTGCCTTCTTTCAAGAGGTCTAAGGCTCAGTTTTACAATGGTATCGATTGTCATCTTATATAGATAGTGTTCCTGACAATATCTATGTAGGCATGCGTATTTCTTTTTCAGTTCAATAAACTGCAAAGAATACACATGTATGCATGATTTGATGCTCATATTACTCTATGTGATTGAATGACTTTAATATACCCTTAATTCAATAGTAATGCAGGAGTTTAAAATAAAGAAAGTCATATTTTTTATCACAGAAGGATTTTAGTAGCTATAGATGAAAGTAGGTCATCAGGTAAAAGAGAAGAACGTTTTTGATTTACATTTTCTATGAATGTTTTACCAGAACTGTCTATTCAAGTAACATATTGGAAAATAATATTTTAATCAGGAAATTGCTATTTTATTTCCTTGTTCACTAAAATATTTATTTTTCTTGTGTTGAAAAATTGAAAAAGTACGCTTGGATATCGGTTTTAATCATTCTTATGGGTTGCTATTGTTAATTGTCAGGAGAGTGAACATTTACCTTAAATTTATTTTCAAACTAGAAGTTTTAATACACGAAGTTTCCTCCAATTATTCAAGTTGCATTTTAAATCATTCCATTTACTTTGTGTTAAATTCCTCTTGAGAAACGATTCCACATGAACGTTATATGTGCTCAAAAAGAATGCTGCATAAGGTGAATGTTATTTATGCTCCCTTCTTCGGTAATTTAAATATTGTAATGGCACGCAAGTACATAATGGGCAAGCCTTCAAAGTCCTGTTCAAAGACGGAAAAGAGGCGAGGCCAATTCACATAAACTCCATCTCGCAAATGCTGTACCTGCTGTGCATAGATCTTTTTAGAAAACGGGGACATTTCGCCATAAATTACATTTTCTGGAGAATACTGGCAAAAAGACGAGGAAGACGCGCGACAAAAAGAGAGAGGGGGGATGTGGAGGGATAAAGACCGAGTAGGGAGGAGGGGGTAGCCCGCCCGCAGCCGAAGAGTACGTGGGGAAGGGGTGGGTTCGGTAGAAGGGAGAGCAACCAACGCCGACGGGTGTCGCCAGCTTCCCCGGCTCCCTCTTTCCCCCCGCTCCCCACCTCGTGACACTCCAACACCAGAAGTGCCGCACCACTCGTACGCCTTGCCCTACTTTCCCGTGCGCCCCATGCCCCCACTCTACCTCTCCCCTTCCAAAAACTCTCTTCGCATCCGCTCCCTTCCCACTTCCCTTTTCACGTCACCGTCTTCTTCCTTCTAGGGAACCCCTTTAGCGACGACCCCTCGATCGCAATTCTTTCATCGTCTGCTAGGAATTTCACCTCGCTTCGATTGTTCTTCTTCATAACTTTAGCTTCATGTAAAGTTAAGAAAGAAAAAAAATCCTGCACACGCCAGTAACTGGAGTTTCTATATGCCTACTCACGCTCTTTCCTTACATTTAGGGTACCCATCGATTGATCTTTTTTTGGATATGGCACTCATTGTGCCACGGTCATCACTTGTCGAGAAATGCGAGTCATTCAATAATATCGTATCGGGCTGTTTCAACTCTCGACTGAACTATTCATCGACGGATATACGAGTACTTTTCATGTGCAAACTGTCAAACGTAAAGAAAACATTTGACATAAAATTAAATGTCAAAGTATAAGGGATATTAAGATTCAAACATTCAAACATATCCAATATCATTTAAATAGTATCACGCTTATACATTTATTACTTCAGTAAACCCACATTGCTTTTTTATTATAAGGTAAATGCATACCATATATTTTCGGAGGAAAAACCACCACTTTAGTATTCCTAGACGATGCATTTGCCTGTTAAAGTAGGACGTAATCGTATTCTTACAGGCAAAATATTTCAAAGATAATATAGTCCTCAATCAAATCTTCGGGTGGGGATTATTGAGAGAGGAAAATACGGCAAAGTGGATAAAAGTAGGATATGAATAAAAAGCTCGATGTATTCAGGAGTGCGCAAATTGTTGGAAAATCCTGAAATGTAAATGAGATTGGAGATACACATATTGAAGGTAACCGAAATAAAATAGTCAACGACGTCTTTGGCAAAATATACAAATGATTTTCTAAGGAGTAAACAGAAAAAATTCGGAAGTGGACATCATTAGTAAAAAGAAACAGACAAGTAGAATCCAATAGAGCTGGCAATAAACAATGAATTCTGAATATAGAGTCAAAAGCAGAGTCTACAAACACAATTATACTGCCGCTATGTATTTAAACACCCAGTCAATCAGAAGAGAATATAAGTATACAATCAGCTCGAATATTTTCTAGAAGCTATTAAAGAGAAGTAGAACCTATTCATGATGGATGACTGAAGATGAAACGCCGTGGCCGAAGAGAGTGGCGAGGAAAGGAGCGTGAAAAAGTCTGGACTAGGAACATTGAAACGTGGTGGGAGAATTGCTGAAAATGTATGTAACGAGAATAATATTGCAGGAACCTAAATCCACTTTCACCGACAACAGAAATGACTAAATACGAGGGTATTTTGAAAAGCTCTCAAACCGAACGACTTACCTTGGTGAAACGTTTCCATTATAAAATGCAGTCTTCCTTTACACTGTAATAGATTCTTTCCCACATGAAAAATACCCGTCTAATTTGACTGTTATTTCTTTGTTTGAAGAGAATCTCCATCTACCGAGAAAAAGTTTGAGCTTGGGGAAGAGATGGTAATCTGATGGAGACAAATCAGGCGAATGAGGCTGGTGAGGCCAAATTCGCATCTTGGTTTACGTCTTTTTGTCATTGCAAAGATCCCCATCTGATAGATAGTTTGCTCTTTTTCAAATTCCACTTTTAAAATGTGATATGCCTCTTCGGATGATATCACTACTGCTCCACAAGAGTTTTCTGGTATGAATTTCATTTTAGTTCATACCTTTCTCTACGATGGATAAATCACTGCTCAAATCTCAATATTTTCAATCTCAATCTTCTTCACAAATCACTACCTAGGAATAACTAAGAAGGAGCGTCTACAATACAGATTTTTTCCCAGAACACTGACGTACTACCAGTTTACTTATAAATGATTAACTATTACTACGAGCAAAACTCGTAGCACTAGCGCTAACATCTACCTCTAGATAATACCCCGCAAGCCACCGTAAAAGTGTGTGGCGGGGATTGTTAGGCCACTAAAATCGTTAAAATGCTAAGACTGATTTAAGAGTATGTCTTTTCACAACTTGCGAGGCTCGTACCTTACATACAGTTTCTTTCGTATTTTACAAAAGCTATATTAATGTTAAAATTCTAGAGCAATTTAATTACATCTAAATGAGTGATAAAATTGTGTTGTTAGTCCATTTAGTGAGGGCGCAAGGATTAGCAGCTGAAATGTCTTAGATCTAAACGGACTTAAAGAATGGCTGCTCTGTACAAACATCTGATAGAGCTGATTCATTCTTTCTTAATTTTTTCCTCATTTTATTGGAACATTGAGATTTCTGTTTCCAAATCGGTTTTTTTGATCTTTACTCCAGGAATTATTGGCATGGCCCTTTGGTTTCAGGGTCAATATCAGGGCGCTATTAGCCATTACAGCTTAACCCTGGTGCTGCTGCATCCTGGAGTGCAGTGTTTTGTTGGATTGCGGTATATGTGTTTGCATGAGTTTTGGATGAAGGGATTTTTGCATGAGTGTGTGCGCTGCTGTGAGTGTAATTTTCCACGTTGTTGTTTTCCATGTGGTATTGCTCCATTTTACGGTTGGTGACCTAACACTCCCCGCCACACACCCTTGCGGCGGCTTGCGGGGTATTATGTAGATGTAGATGAACCCTGGTTTTAAAAGCTAGCTACTCCTATATCCCCCACTTTTCTATACCTGGATTTCTCAGGGGCTTTGGCGGGATTACAAATCTCCTTTAAAATTTTAATGGCGGTTTACCCTAACGTTTTGAATTTTCTCATACACATTTCCCTATAATCCTGTTAACAAGCTGCTCGATGGTTTGAAATGCAAAAAGTTTTAGATTTAGATTTCTTTTCTTAGATTTTAAGATCGATTAACTATAAAAACCTCTTCTTCTTAGATTATTTTAGTTACTTTGGTTTAACAGTCATCAAATGAAGAGATGTGAAAAATTACGTTCATGTGGGTCTAAATTTTCTATTTTGTTTTTCCTAACCCAATTGAAATAAATTGATTAAAAAATGAAGAAATTAAATCTTTCCTTCATCATGGTGAAAATTTATCAAAGCAAAAAATATATATGGACTAAAAAAACTAATTAGGGTTTTTAAATCATGCATAAAAATGTCAACGTGAAATCTAACTTTGAATGTTCAGATTATGGCCCAATTAAATAATTTCGATAGAATTGGGATAATAATTATTTTCTATGCATTAAATCTTTATAAATAGCATGACTAAAGTGAAATAGTTGATCTTAGTTAGATTTGCGTTAATAACAGAGACAAAGTTAATTGATTTAATATTTGTTATAATAAGAATGTCGCGTGCAAGTATTTTCAATTTTAGTAAGTTCAAATTCAAGATTTACCATTTTTTTTCTCGTAAGCAAGAGAATATAGAAATATTTTCAGACAAAAAATATGTAGTTATGTACAAAAAATAGAAAATATATGGTTCCACCATACGTCGACCACCTTTAGCTATTGCTGCAAGAGGAAGTGGCAATTTCAGCACTTAAAATGGAGTCATTTAGTGTACAGAGTAGGGTGTAATGATCCGTTTCTTAATGGTGGTTTCTTTTCTAAATCATCTAAGTTTCTTAGCGTATATCTAAATTATTTGTTAATTAATTTAGGCCTGCAAAAATATAGTCTTGCAGCCATGATATGAATATGCGCCCGCAGGTGTTACATTCCAAAGATATTCGATAATCACAAATTCTTCTATCTAGTAGGATTCGTCTATGACCAAACCAGTGGGAAAAAGGGAACTCTATTGGAGCGCTCTTGTTGGTATGAAATCAGGGCGTCTTCGAAGTTAAAATATATACATCTGCAAGGAGATACATTTGGAGAGTCACAAAGATATGTCAATGGGTAAATATTTGCCTAGACAAAATTAAAAGATTTAATCATTTAAATGCGCTTCTTTTTTCAACAGTCATTGCATTTTTGAAGGGAAGTATTAAAAAAAAGAATATTTCGTTTGTGTAAATGTAAAAATTACATTGTTTTTAAGGGTATATATAAACGTAATAATAGTTTTAACCAGTTATTTTTAAATATATACTGTCAAAGATAACTTGTAAACTGTAACGGCAGTAAATTTACGATTTTGATTATTGACATTAAAAAATATCCAGGATACAGTGCTCTTACAACCGGAACCTAGATCTCCACCTTAATGCCAACAATTGACTTCTTTTTCGCGTGACTTTCGAAATTTAGCTTTTTGTCGAGAACAATTGTAAAGAGAATGCTTGAGTCACCATTGAGATAAGTTGTTCCCATAATACTGGAAAATCCTAATGACGAACAGAGATCCACTTACATACGTATATACTTATCGCGGCTGTTCAACACTCGAAACAAATCTTCTCCACCGTTTCATCAGCGGTAAATACACTTCGCAAGGACAAAATAGACGACTGTTAATATTTGTCACTAACATATTGGGAGGAAGAAATATAAGGTAATATGATTAATTTAATATCAAATACCAGATACGGATACGGAACATCCAAATATTCTCTCTCGTTCTGATATATTTTTGTAGTCACTGCTTTGCAAGTTATAATAATTACATTACGCTTCCTCTTCCCTTAAAACAAATGTTCCTCAACTCCATGTAACAAGCGTTCAGGGGGATCGAGATGGTGCGGGGGCTAACGTACTGGCTTCCCACCCTGAGGGCGCGGGTTCAAATCCCGGCGGTGTTGAATATTTTTCAGAGGTATCTCGATCCCTACTTGAGGTGCTTTGTGGAGGGCACTTTGAGTGAGTACGCCGTCCGTCGGATGGGACGTTAAACTGCGGACCCCTTGGCGCCTTTCGTAAAGAGTAGGCTAATGCCGACGCCGGGTTTCTCTCCACCCTTCATCCTTTCCTGTCCATCCCCTATGGCGCAAATGACCTTAGCTGTCGGTCGCCTCCCCTAAAAACTACTACTACAAGCGTTCAGACCTCTGAACTCAATGGAAAATGAGGGAATAACCAATTCGACGACGACCCTTCGAGTGAAATCAAACCATGGACGCTTCAAACGCTGAAAGCGACCGTTGACATGTATTACCGAAAGCCCTTCCATTCGATGCGCATTAAATGAATATTGAGTTGGCGTTCCGTTATTCTACTGGACATGGCAGTCGAAGACAACCGCAGAAGGGCCCAAGGAAACTAAACTTTATCGTGGTTGTTTTAATAAAGTATCGTATTAAAATAGGTATTGTTATGAGAGATAGGTTTGGTCTTAGATAAATTTAGTTAAATCCACTTTAACAATTGCAATTTTTAATACCGACCAGCTGAGTTTTCACAAAACTATATATTTTCGTTTATTTTCTAAAAGATATAATAAAATATGGCAGTAACTAAGGATAAAATGGGGAGATTATTACAATGATAAAGCCTCAATTAAAAATAAAGTCCTTTTCCCCTTTGAAATTCTTATTATGGATCGGAAAAACAGATTAGCCCAAACTGAATTATGTATCTCGGGCAATCAAAGTCATTAATGGCTGCAAATATTATCGCTGTTTTTTTAAATGAATAGAGACATTACGATAAGGCCCTTCTGCTTCAATAACAATTACAATAACTTTCGTCTGGCGCTATTGAACGAAACAACTATTTGGGGGTAGGATGTCGGTAGGATATTATACATGACTAGATTTTTGAATGATAAACATATGAATATAAGATATAAACTTGCCAAGCAACTGGTGAGGTGTGGTTGTCCTCTCATTCCCCTAACAGCCAGCATCAACCAACTCCAGATGACGATTTTGGTAACTGAGAGAGCCTCTGCAGAGGATGGCGTATTTTAGCTTCGACTAAAGGCGTCAAGTCCTATTTTGAGGCCTGTAGTTTTCAGAACGTATCCATGCACTACCTTCACACACTGTCGCTCGAACTTCCACTCTAATACTGCCTTTCGTTTTCTTCTAGTCCTCCTTTTTATGGCTCCACTCCCCTCCTTCTGTGTGTCTTTGTATGCATTTATAGATGTCATGGTCATTCTTTAATGTGATGATTTAAATTGATGATGGGTCAAATGGACGAAGGGACCTTTTCGTCTCAAGTTTGTCGTTAAGAAAACCTCTTTCTAACAATCTATTTTCTTTTCCTATTCATGAATCACCTCCAAATTTCGGTTTTAGATAGGAATGGTAAGGTTGAGTGAGAAGTATACTCAGTCAAAATTTATCGCTTTTAAACTCACAACACCTTAGTACCGGCATTTGATATACCTTTCTTCTCCCCATGCATTCTACTGTCCTTTAACCTTCAAACGGTAAGTTGTTCTTGAACGAGATAGTAAGAATTCTTAAATTGACAAGAACAGAGACACATTTATATGACTCATATTTATTCTAAAATAATAAAAATTATTATTTTCCACAACCTTATTATCAGAGCTCAAAAACCGTCGTGTGAAGCCCTATTTGGAAGCGCAAATGGCACTAGAAGAAATTTCTAAATCAGGATGGTGACAATGTAGAAAAGTCTTAAGAATGACAAATAAAGAGTTTCCCTCTCGATTACTTTTTATTGAATTTTTGAGTTACGTATAATAGAACTTAGGTTTACGATACTCCTTCATATATTAAACCGTTGAACAGCGAGAAACCAAATAGCGAAACGCGAAAACGCAATATAACGTGGTGGAACATTAAAATTTAAATAATTTCTGAAACTATTGAATATACACAAATTTAAACCTGCTTCTATATAATAGAATTCAGTTTTAACATTCATTGATGATTTTTTTATCATCGGAATTAACTGTTAATTTTGAGCCTTTGGCTCTTGAAATGGTTTGTGGTCAGGAATATTTTTAAAATGGTGTTCACAAAAGTGAATTAGAAAATAAATCCATTTGCACTCTAGCTTTATGTTACGACTGCTCAGAGTACCTGATAAGTGTTCGCACCGTGTTAGATCTACATTTGGAAAAAACGTTATTAAATGAATATCGAGAGTTTCCTGCCTATATGACAGAGAAGAAATAAGAAAAAATGAACAATAAGGGTCAGGGAAGAAAAATCCAGAGGTTTCTGTTTCTTTGAAAGTTAGATAAAAGGTGGGAAAGAAGATATCTCTGATAAATTTTAAGGAAAGTGAAAGAAGAGCAATCACGTTTAATATATTTTGAATGTCGTATTTGCTCATATTTCCAAGGTACCGATTTAAGAGTGCAAAAATCATTCGCTTTGACCGGGATCCCGATCAAGGCTAATGATTTTTATACTCTGAAATTGTTGCATTTTAATCCATATGAGCGGATAACTCCGTCAAAAGCTCATGCTTTGGTATCCCCTGCAGTTTCTTGGAATCCATCATAGGTGTTTATTTTGAGGTTTTGGTAATTTCTTTAAATTTATTTATTTCTTCAAAATCTTTTATGAAATTTAAATCAAATGTTTTAATAGTAATGAGCGAGAAGTGTCTATTGCTTGATACAAACAAATTTGTTTCTGTGATTTAAAATACAGTTTTTCATTTAGTAAGGGTAATTCCCTAAATTTGGACCTAATATAATTATAATTTTTCCATCGAGTCCCGGCAACGTCAAAGAATAATTCTTATTTATTTACCAGATATTAGTTATTTTATATATGTGATGACACTCTAAGTCATACTGGATACCTAAGACTCTCAATTATCGTTTTAATTGAAATAATTGAAGTTTTGTCCAAACTCATTTTATACAGACTTTTCTTCAAGATAACTAGCTATCAGACGAGGCCTGGAAAATCAGCATATGTAAGTAATAATGGCTGGCGATTCAGCACTTCGGAGAGCTATTGAAATTGCTTCAGAAGTATTAGTTTTCATTGCTATTTTAGTTACGTCTGAACATTGTTAACTATACTTTGACTGTTGTGATATATTTATCATGGAATAGGTATATGTAAGCTAATAAAATTTACCACGTTTAAAGATTTTTCTTTTTCCTAAATAATAAAAAAGCTATAATTACTATCTGTCAAATAAACGCGGTGGTCGGGGTCAGGGACAAGAAGCAGGGGAAGAAAATTTAGGAAATGGTAATACACAAAATTCGATGAAAGTCCATTACTCAAATTCAAGTCCGGGTGTCTTACCCTAATAGAAGAGGTGAGTTCCAGTTACTTTTTAATAAGGGTTGCAAGGGTATCCCACTAGCTAAAAATATGGAGAAAGGTGCTGAATTTGATTTTTCGCATAATCTTTGATTTGTTCCCTCGTGACGGCATGATGCATTAGATGAATACTATTCTACTTGCTAATTAATCAACTTTTTACCGATCATGAGTGTCGTATGAGTCATGGGTTCCTCAGAATACCGAGGATCAATAAAAGGTAACAATTATACAAATGGGTGGGAAAGATGAGAAATTAGGCATCAAAAGTGTATGAAAGATGATTCAGTATCAGCAAAAAGATTTAAAATTGGGTTCTATAAGGCATGGTGACATGAATATTTTAAAATTATAAAGGATGTGTGCTATAATGAGAGAAAATAAAGAATGAAATAAAATAAAAATTAAGGACAGTGTCGGGCATCACAGGTGACCCCTTGGTTGGCAGTAGATTAAAGACACCTTGATATGAGGTTATTTTAATATTAACACGATGCCATGAAGAATTATGCGGAATGATTTTAAGAGAAATAACTTAGCGAAGTGACCAATTCCTGATCTAAGAATTAATTTTAAATCAGAATTTGGTCTAATCAGTCAATTAAAATTTTATTGCTTAATTTCTTCATAATTTCAATCTTAACGGAGGTAGATTTAATACTTTAAAATCCGCTATTGATGAGTTTTTGATAATTCATTTCTGCCTTTGTCGAGGTTATTCTAAAGCGTATTGTTTATCCATCCTAGGTAAAAACTTTCTTTTTTTGTGATTATTTGTAACTCGTATGAATCATCTTGGTCTATGCCTTAGCACTCTCATGAGTGACCTATTGAAGAGCAAGCCTGGATGGCTTTCAATACTTCTCTTGAAAAACCAGGTGATAAAGTAGGTGACATTTTCATCCAAACAGCTATTTTCGAGTATTTTTAAAGCGATGCAACGATATCGTCCGCGGCAAGCCGTCGGAACAGAAATAAAAGAGTTTCAAAAGTTATCAAAGGGAGAAAGAGAAAAAGAGGGATGGAGGCTGACCGTGGTGTACGGCGGAATGGCAGATGGCAGCACTCTTTCCGCAATTGGAAACACTCCCGTATTAAAGGCAATTCAATAACTTTTAGCACGAAGCCTGTGTTCGTCCTGCCGCCTGCTTGCAGAAACTTCAATGGAGTGAGATAAATGGAATAGGATTCAATGGACATGCGAGGGAAGGCCGAATACAGAGGGTGAGCAGACGATCGAAAACATGAAGCAGGCGAATGATTCACGAGGGAAACAAAAGAGAAGCGATGTCCGCAGGAGTGCGCGGAGCGATGGAGGCGGATGAGCAAAGCTTCGCCCTGTGTTTTGCTGGAGAGGACAGATGGATGTTGGAGTGGGCGCGTGGCGGCGGGGGAGGGAGTGAACGCAGAGCACGTGACGGGGATGGTTTTGGGAAAAGTTTGGACATCACGGTGTTCCCCTGAAACAGAGATCGGATGGTGGCTCTTCAAAGTTCTCCATCGAAGCGCTTTTCCGATTAACACCTAATCAACGAAATAGGATCTACATCCACATGTAAATTTCAAAATGCAAGTTGCTATAAGAGCACAAGGCAGGAGGAGTTAGTTCATCAGTGGTTGGAGGAGTGAGTAAATTTTAAGCGTCGTGAAATATCTCATTTTTTGTTTTTTCTTACATAATGTTTTCTTCGCTTGTGAACCAGATTTGTGGGAGAGAAATGGTGTGCCTTATATTGGCAAGTTAGAGTCAGTCACTTTTCCTTAAATTCTCATTGTTCATTTGTCTTACGATGTAATATGGGCTGGATTAACTTACCATCTTGGCAATTCTTTTACTACCGTATAATTCACGCGTTGGTTACGATGGAGAAAATTTTAGTTTATTCAAGGGTATGCCGTCAGTAAGTTAATTAGACTCTGGTACTAACTTATTCTCTTGCAATTTTCCAAAAACTAAACAGTTCTAAAATTCTCGAAAGAAATGAAGTTTGCTGTGTACTCGATTCATCGGTCATTTGCAATAATTAACATTCAAAAGATTCTCTCTATCAGAGTGAGCAACTCCTCGTGCTTTTCCGTAACTGAAAACGAATTGCGAAATGTTTAATGGGGACCACACTGTATAATAATTCTTTTTCTTTCATTTTCTGTCAAAGCTTTATGTTTAGTTTTAATTCTGTGTTCATTATTGCATGTCTAAGATTAGAATAAATATGAAACAGAGACGGTATTTTATGTAAACCGACGAAGGTGGTCCTCTCTCGGGTTCTTACCCTAAGAACTCCGGATCTCTCAACTGCATTTGCCCTTGAGATGAATTTGAAGATTTCAATACCTAAGACGATACCACAACGCCATCTTTCATCTTCGTATTTTTAGGGCACCATTAAGCCTGCTGTTCATTATCCTCTTCAGCATTACTGCACTGTTGATGATGTACTCAAAGTTACAATTTGTATAGGACACTAATGTGATTATAATGATTAGTGCGTTTTAAGTAATTGAATTGATGCTTTCTGGGCTTAGAGATTTATTTGGTTGACCAGTATTCGAGAGTGAGAAATTTAAGTTTAAGTTTCGATCTGGTTATTATTGTGGGTTTTTGTTGATGAGTAATGGGCAATGAATTCAAATATTGATTAATCTGGATCATGGGGGAGCTAATACGAAAGAATTTTAACTCATTTCCAGTGGTAGAAAAGCTATTAGAAAGGGAAATTAGTGTGGACTAAGCGAAGCAAAGCAGAAGGAAGGCAATAGGGTCTGGGAAATGGACGGTCTTCTTCCGATTCCTTTATGGAAGTTAGATCAAGACCTCTCGAGTCAATGTGTCACCTTTGGTCATATATTAAAAACGAGTGATGAAAACCTATGTGGTTCTTAAAGAGAAATAATGTGAATGCACAGGTCTTAAGCACTCGGATGTTCTTATCGATTTTCAATGTGAGCTCTAAAACTTACTTAGAATTTGCTTAGTGGCGCTAAGGTATAATGCTATTTGACTTTCTTTGTTAATCCATTTGAATGAATTCATATTTTTTAAATAAAAACGGATTGAGTCAATAGAGACTATGTTAGCACTGTAAAAACGCATATAATTGCTCACATGATATCAGTTTTTTTGGGAGAATTTCGGGAGGATCCCATGGATTTTTAAGCTATAAAAAGCAAATTTCTTTTGTTCTTATTCCATTAATATTGAATTTTGTGAAAAGAACTAATTTCTGTATAAATATCAATTAAAGTCATTTTGGGTCGATATGTTACATGAAAGTAATTTCATAAATAGGATTTAAGGCTACGAATTCAGAATATTAATCAAAATGATATGTGGTTGGTATCTCGTTGTAAGCTTCTTTAATAGCGGACAACTGTGCGAGAGCCAAGGACGGGAAAGGTAATCTAATAGAATACACTGCAAAGGATCGGTGTAATACGCCATCCGAATAGGCACGGGTCACCCTTGTAGCTGCGGCGCATTCTCCTGTTGCGGTTGCGGGTATTAATCAGTGCATGCCCGTATTTCCTCGCCTCTAAACGTTCGCGTTACGTCCCAGTCTCCTCAAGCCCAGCTCCTCCCGCGACTATGATAAAGCCTTCGTGTCGAAACAACCCCCCTCCTCCAACTCCTCCCCTTCCCCCCTCTGAGGTTGCTCTGAGGGAACTAAACGGGTGAGCAGAAGAGACTTGCGAGGAACATTCTCTGCACTATCCGAGTTAAGATAACACAGCCGGCTCCTGTACGGAAAGGGTCGCACGGCATCCCCTCATGTAAATCTGTATTTCAAGTGCTCAGAACGAGGTACCCTCGAATCCAAGCCTCTGGATAGTCAGCTGGATCCATTACATCCTCATTGCTCTCTGCGAGGCTTTGCGTAACGCAGTGTTATGAAAATCTCTTCCAAAGGCAGGACTGCTGAAAAAAGCGATTCCGATGGTAAGTTTTCGCTTTCCCATGAAGCCATTCATCTAAACGTTCGAGGAGTAATAAAAGAGGTGTATATTTCACAAAGATGCTCAGATAACCAGAATATCTGTTTATCTTTGCGCTTAATTCATTTCATAATGTGTTTAACCTCTTTCAGAAATTGCACGCGATTGGTTATACATACCCTTATATATTATGGCATTGTTGAGGTTCTGGAATTCTTTGGAGGTGTCTTTGTTCTACAAAGGTTGGAGTAAACGCAGAAGGTATGAATTTCCATTGGTAAAACCAAAATATATATTTATTATCTGGTAGTCTATCTGATTTGTCTCAGTTAGGTGTACTATGATTCTTGGAAAATCAATCTAATATATGAAGGAATGTTCGATTGGACTGCGACCAGCACGAGTGGTAACTATTGACGGAAATCTTTAAAGTTAACTAATCAAGGGATTTTTATTTAAAGATTTTTTCCAAAGTGCGTATACTTTCACTGTAAGAGCGTAGAAATTTCAATTTTATTCCATAGCTTTAATGAGCATTATCGTAAAAAGGACAATATACAACAAAGAAAGACACAACTTTTTCTCTTAGCTACAAAAACACTCTTTAAAGATACGAGTATATGTTCTAGAAGCTTAATTCGTTATATTCAATACTTTTTTCTTGATAGATGTATTTTCAGTCGCTAAGCCGTTAAAATTCGTAATAATTGTAATTATTTAAATTTAGTTTAAGTTTAAATTAATCTTCTGTTTAATTTGAAAAGGTAAATGGCGGGTAACAAAAAGAGTTATTTATTATTTTCCACAATGTAATTCAATTATCACGGAGCATTAGGTTAATCATTAAAGTATCATAGTATTCAGGCCATTAAGCTCAAATTCCATCTGAGTTTGGAATGAAATTTTACTAGAAGTTGTTCTTAAGCCTAAATGGTGGACATTGATTGTTAAAACTCACAATCTGAATCGAATGTCTAGTTATCTTTTGCCTCTGTTCTTGAACAACTTCTACTCAATGTACCTAAGTGAATGGGATCTTCAATTCAATAGCTATGATTCGAAGATTAAAGGATCGGTTTCACGAGAGATTGCTTTGATTATTTCGTCTCTAAAAATTACAAAACTTAAATTATGAGTACAATATCTCACATGACTTGTTTCGACATTCAAATTAAAACCTCGATTTCCTAGCTTCCATTGATGCCCAATCAGTTCACCAAAACCCTCCTGATCAGTTTAAAAGAATTTTCATATACTTATCGAATGTCGTGTTGCAATGAATTTCAACTAGATGGCTCTGGTTTCTATTCCGGCGTTGGCAGAATTTATCAGTGGTAAACCCACACCTCAAATTGGGTGTGCTATGCGGAGAGCATTACGAGTGGAGCATGCCATCCGTAAGATTGGACGCTAAATTGTGGAGCCCTTTTAATCTTTTGTTAAGAATAAACTAAAAGCGTGGCCGAGTTTCTCTTCACCCTTACTTCATTCCCTGAATTTTCCACCCCTAAAATATTACTCTCCCATTCTCAAAGGCGCAAATCATCTCACCTGACGGTGGCTTCCCCTATCAGCTACTACGTACTACTAAGAATCCTACGAGACAATTTCGTTATGAAATCACTTCGGCTCAGCTGACTCAGTATAGTGTTCCCATTCCACTCCAAGTTGTTCCCTGCAACACAGACAAAATTGATGGTGGCGCTTTACAAATGATTCACCCCTATCGTTTCCCCGAGATTTTTATCATCTTAGTAATGCTGCTGAGCCTAAACCTCATTATTGCTCTCAATTAAATCTCTCTGTTGGTTCGAGAATCATCGAATTCCCTGCGCTGGAGTAACCCGGCTGTTAGGCATCCAATTTTTATTCCATTTCACCTCCGGCTAACTCCTTTTTCACCCCTCAGTTGCGGGTAGAATGATAGATTCTCCCACTCCGACTCGAAGATATTCCCCCTGCCCCCCCCCCCGAGGTACCCTTCTCCACATTTCACCCCGAGTTTCATTTTTGCCCATTCATCCGCGGGGTCTGATGGGACCGCACCAGTTGAGGGAAAGCCGTCACCCGCGCTCAAGACGCTCTCTTTGCGCTGACCTTGGGAGGGGGGAGTACATCAGCGAGCCCCTTGAATACGTTACATTCCACTTAACCTCACCATTTTCCCCTAACTTTTACCTCTCTTTCTCGCCCCCGCTCCACAACCGCACACTCCACACCACTCGCGTCCCTTCCGAGCGGGATCCTGAGCGCCGCTGCGAGACACTGGATGGCTGAGGAGGTCACTACTGCCTCTCAGGAAAACTGCACTCTCAAAGCGAGAGAAAGGGTGGAAGTAAAAGAAGAAAATCTAGCGCGTAATCATGGAATGGTTTAATACATTTGAAGCTGTCGCGTAATTGGGCACGAGCCTTTCTGGAGGCTTGTATAGCAGTTTTCAATCAGTCTGTTCACCGAAAAGTCATTTTAACCATTGATTTATCATAAACTAAACAATATTCGGATAGTTTTAACTTATTAATTAAATTTGCTGGTTATATTTTATATCTTGATAGGATGAAAGTGAAAATGTGCGTACCTCAGTGGCAGAATAGTCCTATTCAATTTGTCACAATTATCCTGGCCAAAATTGTATGTTTTAGTTTATGAATTCCCAATAGCTGCCTTCTTTTTTGTTTTTAGTCCGCAAGTCACTGCTTCAGTATCATTAGAAAAGATTTGCCAAGAGATGTTTTTATTCCACGTAAACGAGAGGAGCTCATGTTTTCCGCTTGCACTTTTAGCAGCCTTTCTGGAAAAACAGGGAAACCCAAGAGTAGGCTCACTGTTTTTGCTCCTCAGAAAGTTGGTAAGTGTCTTTGCAACGTTCTCGAACTTAAATAGAAACGTTGTGTACTGTTTATCTTATATTTATGAGAGATGTCGAATTGAAAATATCATAAAATTACTCCTATTATGACATATTGCACAAGATTTTAATGGTACGCTACATTACTGTCACAATATATGTGTATTTTAAGCAGATTAGGTACAAGTTTCAATGATTTCAAATTAGTACTTCGCTAGCATCAGCCATTGTACTTTGAAGCTTTTCCAGTTCGCGGGTTTCTTCCTCTGGTAATCCAAAACGCTTTCTATAGTGTTTCTGTAGATTGGGGAGCAGGAAATAGTCACATGGTACTAAACCTGGACGAAAACAAGTAGAATGCACATCACAATAGTATCTACGATAAATTCAGCAACTATGTTTGCGATATGCGGCCGAGTATTATCGTGGAACAGCATCCAAGCTTTTGCTTTGAGATGTGACCTTTTGCTACTTACGTGACCTTTAATAATTTATTTGTAACCCTAGAGCATGCTCCATTTACAACTGTGCGTGCTGGTGTAATATGCTCATACACCATTCCCTACATACCAAAAAATGATATGAACGTAACTTTCCTAGTAGAAGCTACCGCTTTGGCTATTTTTGGTGTTGGTGACGCTGGAGATTTCCACATAAATATTTCCCGTTTACTCTCAGAATTTAAAATGATATAGTCAAGTTTCATCTTAAGTGATAACTTTCAACTTTTCAGCTGCAAACAAACCTGCATATAGTACGAACGTCCGGTTTTCTTGTGTTTGAACAGTCTAGGGACGTACCACCCATAAAAACTTCCCATGCGCACTTTTTCTTTTATCATCAGAAAAATAGTGTCTAATTTATTTTCAATATTTCTTGCATTTTTTTATGTCTTTGGCGAAATTTTTACACAACGGCAGCAGCAGTGTTAATGTTTACTTCCGTAAGGATAATGGCTCATGTACCGTGTCCTTTAAATTGAAATCGATGGTTTTTCCTCCTTTAATATTTGAAGCTATTTTCTATACGATTTCTACTATACGATGAAAAATTCTGAAATAGTATGAACCTGCTGTTTGGAATGTAGCGCCACATGTAGTTTCCATCTTTAATGTTTCAAAATTTAATGTAATGTTTTCCACTGTTTTTATCTCAAATTGCATGTGTCTATTTGTGTTTGTGTGTGAGAGAGAGATACACGGGTGGTCTGAAAAGTTTCCAGCCTCAAAAATTTCAGAAAAAATGTTTTGTATCTTTGTTAGGTGTGAAAAAATTCTTGTATCTTGTTTGATCTTTTCAGACCACCCTCGTAGATAAATAACCCGTTATATCGACAGGTTCTGGAGTCCCACCAAGTCCAAACTGTGGCCATGTCCCCGAATGACATGCGATTATAGCATCATTCCTCATTCGCCTCAGTTAAAATTAAATGATTTAAATTTTTATAATAATATTAATCATAGTTAGGGGTGGAAAAAGAACAATGAAGCAGATTTTTTCAGTCAGATTAAAAAATCGAACTCGAGGGTTTACTGCAATGAAATCGGTCGATTATCCTCTCAAGAAACATTCATGGTGCATTGGAGATTTGATCAATTGAATTATTGCAACTAACCGGCTTCAGTGTGTCCCACTGAGTTTTGTTATCAATAAAATCCCTTTTCGGGAAACAAAACTTGTATAAATTGTGTTAAGCTCTTTATCCAAGTATTCACTCTGGTAACCAGTACCCCGCCGTATTTTATCATATGCTGATGTGGCTCAGTTCAGTTCCCTCTTGAATCCAGTCGACGGAGGCTAGTGTATTTATCAGCCTCAATCACGATTGACCACTGCTACCAGGTTACATTTTGATGCTATATTCATAGTATCAGTTATCTTTGCAATTGAGTTTTGGTGGGAGTCCCCACAAATTACAATGTACTTTGCTTCAGGAGCACTTAATAGATTAATTGAGATTTAGAGCTAGATAGTCTCCATGCTTTGACAAGATCTGCTATTAAGACGATCGGCTATTGTTGCAACCACTAAAATAAAGGTAATTAATGTGATATTCTAAAACATGCAATATTTTTCCAATTTTCACGGAATTTTCTTGACGCCTCGATTTTTACGGGGTAAGTTGACGCACGAGTGCGGCAATCGTGAAAGGCATACGAACATTTGCCGAAAAATAATCCTAAAATTGTCGCAATATTTTTACTTAAATAATGTATAACCATTTACTCCCCAATAGTATACCAATGCGAGAAAAATCTGCTTTATCCAAACTGGTTGTGTTTTTATATGCATTCTTTTTTATGGTAAGATAAGTCTACGTGACGTAATGAAACAAAATTAAATTATTCTCCACCCACGTGGAAATCTTTATTTGAAATCACGAGGCAATAATCTTTAACTTTCACTCTCTAGCTCGAAGCCTTCATGGCTCAAAGTAACTATTGATTTACAAACAGGGTCTATTGAATTCAAAGCTCTCTTTGGGCTACTATTTCTCTCAATAGTGAAGAAGCACTGCAGTACGAAGAATATAACTACAAGTTTTTGTATAATTTTAATATTTGGATGCTGCATATATTACGTGGAATAATTCTATGTCACCCAACCCAGGGGTTGTGCGGAGGAAATATGTAGATTTGAATACCAAGCGCAATCAAAGTCCTCATTATAGGTCGATACTCTACGATTAGGATCCAATTAGTGAACTTCTCGTCATTTTCAAAAGAATGATTCTGCAGAGGCGAGGCTATGAGAGGCTTGATCTTGAATTGTAGCTTGGATTATATTTTCTAAAGTGCTCGAGAGTACACCCCGCATTGATTGGATTGATACGATGTAAGCTGTAACATTTTTGAGCCTCCTATCATTGGTAAGTTTAGAGCAATGATAGCAGTTTCATTGAAATAGCTTCCCGTGTATTACGCAGTTTGTTTTCCATGAACATTATTTGAGTAAAGCTAAATAATTTCAAACAGTAGGTGTAAAAGCAGAAATGCACCATTCTGGTACTAAGCAAAGATTGCCTCCATTATAAATAAAACCTATATTCCTTTATGGCCTATTAGGTTTAAACGCTGATCATTAGAAGATTTAAGTCAGCTCTTAACAATGCGTCCATATTTAATAAGTTTATTTTATAGAACGCCTCTCATTACATCGTGCACAGTTTTTGAATTCCTAAACTCTATCGATATAATTTTATCGGGCCTGAAAAATCTTTTCTTTACAGTCAAGGGACTCATGATCTTTGATTCGGTCCATTACCTGAGTTATACTAGACAAAGATATTTATTCTTACTCATGAGAATAGGTTAAAAATCAAATCAAATTGCGCCGCCGAAGTGTGAGAGAGTAACAGTTTGTATGGACAAGGGCCCTTGCATTGAAAGCTGTGTAAGCACTAATACTCAAGCATTTTGATGACGTGAATGAAAAGTATGATTCGAAGCCAAAGGATTTGAAGGGAAGTGGAATTATTACGAAAAGGGGATTGAAAGAGGAAAACAAGATGGAAGGGATTTGGAATAAGATTGAAAGGGAAACGGATTGGAGGAAGTGTAATAAATCGACGTTTTTGATGGAAAATTTCACGGTTGGCTCTGTCAATACTACTCGAAGGGATTTTGAGAGGAGGGCGAAGGGAAGTGGGGCGTGTTGGGGCCTTGTGGGGGGGGGGGAAGGGAAAATAGGGTGGGGCAGCAGTGAGGGGGAGGAAGCGGAGAGGATGGGAAGGAGAGTTGCAGCGTACTAGGGGTGGGATGAAAATGGATTTCGGACCCTTCTGCTTTCGGGGGGAGGGAGGAGGAGAAGTAGAATAGGGAAGAGAATAAGGACGGGCGCACTGACGGTGGCTGGCTAGGAGGGGTACGGAGTGAGTAAGGGGGGCAGGAGGTTTGGGAGAAAGAAGTGGATTGAGGGATTGAACGGAGGAAGATCCTTGAGAAAACTTCTTGAAACATTTTCCTCCATGGTTTACCGCGAAATATCTGATACGGAGTGTAAATTTTGCAAGCCATTATCACATGATATTTGTTCAGCCGCTATGGATATCCAATGGACAGAAAGTGCTAGAATGTATAGAATAAACAATGCTCTCAAAATTCTTTTTATTTGTTGCCATGCACTCTGCGTAACTTGATAGCTCGTCAAATCTTTTGCTATCGAGCAGATAACGATGCAATTTCGTCCCAAAACCAGGGGTTTGCATTTAATACAGAGTAAATCTATTTATACGAATCGTTAGTGACATGTACGCATCTAAGCATGGTCATGACTACTGGTCAACAGTCCTAAGATTAGTTTTACGAGACTTTCCTTTGATTTCTTTACCATCTAATCTCTTATTCTACTAAAAATTTCTTCCCCGAAGATCAGATTTATCAATGGTGATTTCAAATAGTTAATTCGATGCTTTCTTTTTGCTCATTTTCCCTCTCAGGATGTTAGAGCCAGGTTATCTTGTTTTTTTTAAATATGTCCGAAATATTGGCTTTTCATTTTTTTCATATTTTGGATGGATTTATTTATGTCCTTCTTAGAATATCTTCGTCTGTTATTCCGCCCGTCATTTGGCCATCAATATCTTAAGAGACTGTATGTACATTGATTATGATTTTATTCCTTTTATTACTAACTTTTTGATGTCTTTTCACGAGGAAGGAGTATACAATACGTCTGCGTATATGTTAAGGAGGTTCTCGGTTCAAGATCAGTTCCATTTACCGCTTCTTAACAATCTTTAATTTCAGCAGAAACCCGTCTAAACCTAATATACTTAATTGAAGTAATCGAGGCGTTTGAAAGAGCCGGAGACGCCGATCTGATAGACGCCTCGGAAATTCCGAGATTCGACGAGAAGGACGTCAAAGAGGCAATACGTCGCCTCCGCACGAGGAAGGCCCCCGGAAGCGACAACATTCCCAATGTGGTCATTCGGGAGCTTCCAAAGGCGGCGGTGAGGTACCTGACAAAGCTCCTAAATGGCTGTGTCAGGATTTTCTACTTCCCGACCACTTGGAGAAGAGCGATAATCGTCTGCCTGCCGAAGTCGCAGAAATTGGAGGTGGGTCCCGGAGAATTCCGGCCTATCTCCTTGCTCGACGGCTTCGGTAAGATATGCGAGCGACTGCTGCAACGGCCGCTGACTGATTTCGTCCGGGAGAATGACATCCTCCCGGAGGAGCAGTTTGGTTTCCTTGCGCAGCATTCACAGTCCATCAGCTGGTGCGAACGGCGGATTTCATCACGGACAGCTTCAACAGGAATAGGGCGGTTGCTGGGGCCTTCTTCGACGTCAGTAAGGCGTTCGATCGCGTCTGGCATCCGGCTCTCTTGTTGAAGATGAGACGACTCCATTTCCCACCTTGGATTGTTCGGATGGTTCACTCCTATTTGAGAGACAGGACATTCACCGTGCAATGGCTCGGGGCGAATTCAGGGGTGCGTCGGATCTCCGCCGGCGTGCCCCAGGGATCAGTCCTCGGACCACTGCTTTACAATATCTACTCCCACGACATTCCAACTCCACGTGGGAACCTCGAGATCCTGTCTCTCTATGCCGACGATACGGCCCTCCTGTGCTGCTCCTGGCAGAAGGTGACCGCGGTGCGAAGACTGCAGAGCGCTGTGGCGGATCTCCTAGAATGGTACCGCCGATGGCGCTTTGCTGTTAACGCACAGAAGACGAAGGCGATCATCTTCCATCCGGGAAATGGTCGGCCGCCAGGAGTGAACCTAACTGTGAATGAAGTCGCCCTACCGTGGGAATCCGAAGTTACCTACCTCGGAGTGCTGATGGACCGGAAACTCCTTTGGAACGCCCAAGCGCTTCGTGTACGCAGAAAGGCATTCGCGGCGCTTAGTCGGCTTCGGCCGATTATCTGCCCGCCGGTCCTGAGTATGGACACGAAGCGTAGACTGTACCAAGCGTGCGTACTGCCTGTCATCACGTACGCTGCTCCGGTATGGTCAGGAGTGTCGCGAACGAGTCTCGCTTAAATTCAGGTGGTGCAGAATTCTGCTCTTCGTGACATCATGGCACGCGGTCGTTACGCCCGCGTTTCCGAGATGCACGAGGACGGAAAGCTGGAAACCCTGGACGTCCTTCTGCCTAGAATATCTGGAAAATTCTTCAGAAAAGCGGCAGAAGCGGAAGTAAAAGTAATTCGCCGGGTTGGCGACATAAGGGTCTGGCCATGTGACCACTACAAGCGCCCCATAGGATCCCAAGACGAGCAAGACACCCTTCCGGCAAAGAAGAAGCCAAGGCTGTTCTGAGCGGGAATAAATCAAACGACTGACAACGCAGAAGAATTCTTCCCGCCTTAGTAGCCTTGGAGGCTGGAAAGGCGCAGTGTAAGGGCTACGCAAGAGCCCTTGCAAGAAACTGCTCTAAGGAACGCCCAAAAACCCTATCATTATTATTTGCATCGAAAAATCTAATATCATAGAAAAAACTTTTATAATTTTTGCTTCACACCAACTGCATGCCAAAATCAATCGCATTTGATATTATGCAACCCCGATTATATGTAGATATTGATAAATTTTATTAACAAAGATCATACGAATATAGAGGTGATAAAATAGTCAATATTCTTGCGAAAAATATTTTTTAACGGAAATGTTTTTACTACCTGTATAATACCATATACACAGTAATCAACCCATAGGTCCGTTTGGTAGGTAATGGTAGTGTGTATGTTGTACTTCACCGGTCGGTAAATAAAATTCACATATCAGGAAAGGGTTCAATCCTTTCCCTGTGCCAGTTATGATTTCACAGGAAGATTTGGTTCAAAAAAATCATACAGCTGGGGTGGAGCGAGGTCAAGCGAGCAGAATGGCTTGCCCGGTATCGAACCCAGGCAATCCGGTCAATAGTCCAATGCTCTATCACTGGATTGCTCTATCGCGCACTAATTGAATATGAGCTGAAATTATAACGCGTTTTTTCAAACAGATAAAATATACCATTAGATCTACATCAAATTATTCAATACTCAATTAAAAACGTTACCTGCGTCAGCGATACATTTAATTTTTGTGAGCGTGGCAAATTTTTGTCGCTATATTTAATACTACAAATAATTATTAACATGGTGGTGAAAAAAGTATTATTTCACCATAAATAACATTGAAGTAAGGTTTTTTTCTGACAATGTGAAATATCCGATTTTACATAAATTTTTGAAAGTGAATATGGTTAGCACGTGGCATTTAAGGAAAATATCTCAAAGATACGAATCCCTCTCAGTTTGCTAAAGAAACAAAGCAAACCATTGCCTATCTTCATATTCTTTAACTAAATAATTATGGCCACATCTGAGGTTCATTCGTTAGAATTTGTCGAATTTAAATATTTTAACGTCAGCATATTAATGCTGACATTTTTAGACGCCATGGCACTTTATTCCCTCGAAATATCGACCTTGGCGAGAGCAGGGAAAAACATTTGCGGAAGTTAGGAAAGAAATAAGGAAGTAAAAGCTCCCTCATAATGGCAGACGAATACGAAATGCTTGAAGCCAAAAAAGAGAGCAAAGGTGTCTTGCCTCGTGAGAGGGACAACTTGGGGTTGACCCGAGAGTACTGGGAATGAAATGTTGAGGAGAGGACGCAGGAAAGAAAACGAGAAAAGTCTTTTTGTGGAATGCAAAGAGGAAGGGTTGCATCTATTGAGTGGAGACAGTAAGATTTAAGGTGGTGAAAAGGTAAGTGAGAGGCATTTAGGGGTTTGAGGTTGGGGATGGGGGAGTGAGGCAAAAGTAAGTCATTGGAGGCTATAAGTGGAGGCGCTGACGGACGATGGAAAGGGACAAGTAAAAAAATTGAGCAAGGTTGTTGGGAGAGGATAGTGAAGCGCTGAGATTTATATCCTAAGTGGGTAGTAGCGACGAAGAAGACGGGAAACACAGGGGCTCGAATGGGGAGATAGATGCCACTGGGATGGAGTACAAACTTTCTCCTATCTTTCATCATTAAATTATTCGTAACCAACATTTTTTCTAGTAAACTAAGTTACTTTACAAAGAATGATAGCCTTAACTACTTCATTTGGGTTGCTTAATCGTCCAATCAGTCGATTTATGATAAACGGTAATGTTAATTAATCTCCAATGAGCTTATCCACGTTTCAAAACATGTTGGTGCTTACTAATATTTCATGAATCTATATGATTTGATTATTGAATGAAATTTTCAATGCATTGCGGTACGGCGTCACTATAGATATTTTAAATGATTAATAGATATAATTGAGTTGGTGATTTTGTTCGTGCATGAATGTTATAGGTTGGGTTTATAGGTTACACGAAGTAATCTTTCAATTAGAACCGTTTTTGACAGCTAACTAATATCGTTTGCATAAATATTTTAGCGGCCGAGTATCATTAAACCTTAAGGATACGCTGTTAAAGTTCCTTGTATTTGAGTACCATTCGATGAGCAACCTGCTCGGTTTAAGGTTCGTTAGCGTTTTACTATCTGTTAAAACACCCTTCAGTAGCTTTGCTTATACTTAGCCTCTCATTTAGGTGCATGTCTCCTAATGGTTATAACCTCGTAACGATTGACGTATTAAGCTACTAGCACATGGTTCTTTTGTGATAGCATTATATTACATTAAATTTATGCGAGCCAATACCCAGAGATCAAGAGTTTAAATTATATAAGACCGTTGAAACAATTGACACATTACCGAGTGTAAAAGGCGTCCTTTTTTGGGTAATATAAATAATTTCTTATGACAGTCCGGATACAAGGACGAAAACGAGTAACCCTGATACCATGAACATCCTAACTTGAATGTTTTTGCTCACTAATGACACATCATGGAATTTGATGCAAAAATTAACTCAATACATATTCACCCAATAACACTTTAAAGTTGACTAATGGCAAAAACAAAGTTCGTATGACGTAAATATTAAGATTTTCATTTCCAAGTATCCCAACCATAGAAATAGGATTTATGATATACAGGTACTTTATCTTGTAGATGAATGCATGATGGAGTTTTTTTATTTCTTTACCCAGGAAATGAAAAAGTAGTAACTTAGTGATTCCACTGAGAATTTTTTCAGTGGAATCACAAAGTTACTATTTTTTTCATTTCTAATACGAAAGGATTCCATAGAAGTTACGCCGGAAACCATAAATTCTTAGCACAGCAAACTGAGATGAGTTAGAGCAATAGAATTAGCACAAATGAGTTGTCGTTACTGAATCAGATGAATTTCAATAAACTATTTGGGTATCTCGTTATAATGCAACAATTTCAGAGTGTAAAAATCATTCGCCTTGACCGGGATTCGGACCCGGATCCCGGTCAAGGCGAATGATTTTTAAACCATTAAATTGTTGCAATAAAATGCATATTAGCGAATGACTCCATTAAAAGTTACTGTTGGGGCATCTCCCGCAGTTTCTTTGGAATCTTGTTACAAGAAAAAAATAAGTGTCGCTTTTTAATTTTGTTAGATTTACGACTGTTGTTTACACTTCGAAATATATTGGTTCTGTTATTCCCATGGCATATTCCTTAAAATCTTTGGTCATTAAATTGCATATTTTCCACTCGACGCTGGAAGAAACAATGATAATTATATGGAACACATGAGGAGGGCCAAGTGGAAATAATTAGAGTAAAAGGGCTGTGGGCGCGCTATCGGTGAAGCTAAAGAGTACCAAAGGAGGGAACAAAATTGCTGTGTAAGCTAATTACGTAAATCACTTTCCATGAGCGCATGGTGCAAAAAGCTATCTCTGCTCTGGCAGGTAGAATAACATACATGAGCCTAATCATGGCTGGGGTAACATGAGGTGCAAAATCAAGAAGAGGTTCTACACTTTGCGATAATCGAACTCTGTCCGCCTGACTGAGAGCCCACAGTACTTTTTTTTTCGACCGTGGAGCATCGAGCGATTTGCCAGATGGCTGCATGGCTAATGAGGCGGAAAGTTTGGGCAATCACTGATTAAGCCATTCATGCGATACATTATTAATGCGGCAAGGATTCCGGATTTTCAGGTGATAAATATTAGTATAATCAGAGTATAAAGCGAGCATCGGATCCGGGCGATGCCGGCGCAAAAACGCGATTTCTCAGCGGGTTATTCGGGCGAAGGATGAAGGATGGCGTGGCGGCGGGTCGGTGGGGAGTGGTGGTGGCATGGGCGAGAGTTAGTGAGGGCGGGGAGGTCCAAAGGATGATAAGGTGAGCTCGTAAATGGCCCGTATAAATGGCGGCCACCGATAGGATTCCTCCGTCCGCGTCGGAGATTTCTGCGCACAAAATCTGTCCAGGGAAATGCATTTTGAGGTGAGGTGGACCGTGGGAACAATATACGAAGTCCAGATACGGAGAGCACAGCAATATTATAAATTCTTCTCGGTATGATTTGATGATCGGTCAAGTTAAGCTTTTCCTTGATGGTCCAAAATCTAGTCCGGGTTTAAGTGACTAACCTATAGTTTAGACGAAATAGTATAGTATAGTATAGACGAAATCCTATAGTAGATACCTGCTCTGACAAAAGGGAACAAATTGCCAACCAATGGCTATTTATCCTTTTTATTGCTAGATCGGAATATTTGGCATAACCGCAAGTTAATGAGGAAAAGCTAGTCATTATAATCTACTAAGTAACGAGACATTCAGCTAGCACACATTCCCACCTCTAAAATTTCGTAAGAACTCCGACCATGGGAAAACAAGCGACCATATAACTTTGTTTTCCAGGAGATGAGGAGTTTATAAACCACCAGTGAGTAAAATGGAGGGAGCGTAATGCTTTGTTTATTACGAGGATAGGCTGAACACCAATGCACACATGCATGTAGACCACAAACAAAATGATCTTCAGAAGCACTGCTGGTGCCATGTGGAAGTAAAATTCCCCGTCAATATGCGTGCGCAGGTATGAGGTCGTTTCTTCCATCCAGCATATTTTGAGAAGCGGAAGTACGTATGGACACGTGTTCTGGTGCTTTGTTGACGCGAGTGAAACAGCGTGCTGTTATCGAATTTTTAATTGCTGAAAAAGTGACTCCTACTGAGATTCATCGTCGTTTAAAGGCTGTTTATGCTGGCAACATTTAAAAGGACAATCACACGGTATATTGTTCGAGCTTTCGGCCCTCTCAGAGGCCTTCTTCAAGTGAGACTCTAAACATATATATATATATATATATATATATATACATACATACCTATATATATATATATATATATACATACATACCTATATATATATATATATATATATACATACATACCTATATATATATATATATATAATATGTCCAGGAACCAATGATGAAAGGCAGCAGTTTCACCATCAGGCACTAGTGTCACAGACCCGGCATCTGCTGCCATAACTGCGGGCGAGAGTGAAGTGCACGGTATCGGCCGCAGTACTACGATGTAGAAGCCAATGGGAAACCACTCCAATAGTCTCCCTAGAAGATGCAGCCTTGCATTCAAGTTATAACGTGATGGAACTTCTACAGGTGAAATCTTCCGGAGGTAAAATAGTCCCCCAATCGGATCTTCGGGTGGGGACTCCTGGGAGAGGAACATCCGCCAAAGTAGACAAATGCAGGATCGGGATATGGAACGTAGAATCGTTGGGAATGAGCGAGAAGTTGGAAATGCTAAGATGAAGATGGAAAGATTGAGAATCGACATCGTAAAAGTGAGCGATAATAAGTGGGCCGAGGCCGACGACTTCTGGAGCGACGGATACAGAGTGATTTACTAAGGAAACGATCAGAAAGTTGCAGGATTGGGCATCACATACAAGAACTAATGGGTAAGAAGAGTCAAATCGTGCTGGCAAATACAGTGAGAGGATTCTGATGATAAGATTAAGGGAGAGCCTTCAGACACGGTGATAGTGATGCTGCTTATATCCAGCCATTCAGAAAAGGAAATAGAAGAAGTACATGAAAAACTGAATGAGGTTCTAGGAAGAGTAAATAGGAAAGGAAAACCTCGTAGGAATGGGAGTTTGGAACGCTGAAGTCGGTGAGGGACGAAAGGGAAGTGGCGTGGGATACTTCGGATTGGGAAAACGAAACGCTGCCGGAGGAAGACTGAAGGAATTCTGCAACGAGAAAAACATGGTAGTGGTAAAAACCATCTTCGACCAACATCCGAGAAGAAGATACACTTGGAAGATGCCTGTAGATAAAGCACGATACTATATATATATATATAAATTGACTACATCCTTGTCAGGAAGAGATATAAGAACGAAGTTAAAAAGTGTAAGAGCTACCCCGGCGAATATATATATATATATATATATATATATATATATATATATATATATATAAAGCAATCACAACCTGGTGATCATGGATGGCAGACTGCGATACAAGAAAACGAAGAAAGTGACCCAAAACTCCAGATGGAACACAAAGATACTGGAAGAAAAAAGCGCAAGAGAAATATTCACCGCGGCCATCGAAAGGAAAGTAGAAGGAAATAATGATAATACCAGCACTGACGGTCGATGGCAATAAACGAAGGATGTAATTACCAAAACGGTAGATGAGCTCCACGTAAGGAAGGCGAAAATATCTAAGAAGCCATGGATAACAGCTTAAATAAGATATCTCATAGTCGAAAGAAGAGAATAATAAAATCCAAGAAATGAGAGTGAAAAAGACCTATAGAACAGTTGCGGAACCAGGTTATACGAGAGTGCAAGATGGTAAAGGAATAATGTATAGAAAGCTTCTGCGAGGAAATAAATGACCAAATAAAAAAGGGAAAGAGCGAGATGTCATATAGACTAGTGAAGAGGCAATTCGGGGAAAGAAAAATAAAATTGCAAAACATCCTAGCCGCTAATGAAAAAAGACTGATAGAAGATGAAGACATTGGGAATAGATGGAAAGAAAACATTAAAGTACTCTATCAAGCTCCCAAACCACTATAAGATGGCTCAATTTAAGATGAAAGCCTGATTGATAAAGACGATCGGGGTTCGCAAATATTAAGAGGGCAATTCTAGAGAGCCGTGACAGACCTGAGAAAGAACAAGGCACCAGGAGTTGAAAAAGTAAACGGAGAAATAATCAAGGCACTCGGGGTCAAAGCGAAGGAGTCTTTCTATGGAATAATCAAAGTTAGCTACGACAGCTAAAAGATAACAGAAGACATCGAGAAAAGTATAATGATTGCAACACCGAAGAAACCGAAAACAGATAAATGCGAAGAACACAGAACACTGAGCCAGGTGACTCAAGAATCAAAAATCCTTACTTGGATAATTAGCCGAAGAAAAGAAGGATAGAAGAAAACCTCTCGGAAAACCGATTCGGATTCAGGAAAAACCGAGGAGCAAGAGAGGCAATTCTCTGGTTGAGAGTTCTGGCCGATAAAATGTGGCACGTAAGTAAGCCATTATATGTGGCATTCGTGGACTTGAAGAAGGCCTTCGACAACATCAAACGGAACAAGATGCTCAAGATACCAGAAGCGCTAGGATTGGGCTACTAAGGCAGAAGAATAATCTATTACCTCTACAAGAATCAGGTAACAACCATTCAAATGAAATCAGAAGGAAAATAGAAGCCAAAACAAAAAGAGGTGTTCGACAAGGAGGTAACGTTTCGCCAACACTGTTTAACGTTTTCTAGATGAGAAAATAAAGGAAGCACAAGAGTTGGGCACCAAATGAGCCAAGGTGAATGGCGAAGAAATTAGCATGCTGCGGTGCGCAGATGACATTGCAGAAGTAGCAGAGACGCAAGAGGACCTACAAGCAAACCTGAATACTATGAATCAAGTACTTCGGAAACATAATATTAGCATTAATTAAAAAAAACGAAAATCCTCGGGTGGCAGAGAGAAGCTTAATACAAATATCACAATTCGAGAAGTGAAACTACAGCAAGTGGTATCCTTCATCCACCTGGGAAGCAGTATAACTTGGGATGGAAGAAGCTTCACCGTCATCAAGTGAAGAATAGCCCAAGGAAAAAAGGCGTTCACTGAGAAGAGGCTGAGCACAGAGTTAAGCCTTACGATTATAACCGGAGGACTGGGGCGCGATGTGAGTACTAGGTTCATAGATCACGGAGCTAAAAAAGTTGCTTTTCTTTGAAACCGCACTTATAAAATTTTATTATTTGCTTTATATTTTGAAAAAAATTACTGTTGTTTTGCTATTGAACATTGGATTCAAAATTAATGTGGTGGTCAAATTCATATACATCCTAATTCATTTCGTATTGCCACATTTCTGAGAGTTAAAATAGCGACTTGATTAGTTTCCGATTAATCACCATTGTCAAGCAAAATTCTTTATCTACGTCCCACTAAGAATGCTACTAGCTACGCCCTATGACAATAAGAGTACAAAAATTTTGGTGTCAATTATGCGAGCAGAAAACTCCAAGTGTATACCTAAATTATATCGTTGACAAAACATATTCAGTCGCAGTAATGAACTTGAATTATTAATAATATCCATAAAAGGCTTGATCTGAAAAATGTGTGCCAATTGTAAACAAAACTCAGTTAATTAAGTTAAAAACATGAGTAAAAATGAGTGAATATTGAACATTTTGAATTCGCCAATATTTCAGCAGATAAAAAATTGCCATAATTCGATGAAGAAAAAATAAAATTAATACAGAATACAAATAATGTATATATAAGTACGAGGATAAGTAAAATATATATTTGATGTGAGCTAGAAATGAGGAGAACATATAGATTAAAAAATAGTCACGATGCTCAACTGAGAAAATGGTTGAAATCATCATTTACTAAAAATTAAAAAAAAACAAGCAAATTTGATGCACAAAAACACTTCTCTATAGTATAAATGCAATATCCTGTTAGGAATATTTAGTATTTCTGTTAAACAATGATTCTTTTTAGTTACCATAACAACCATCAAACTCATGCTATAATTCCCTTTTACGAAAATAAATAACAAATTATTAGTATTTTCGCGTTTGGAACTAACGGTTGATGCCAATGTTGAACGATTAATCCAGCTGGTAAATAGGAATCCCTATAGGGCAATACGACATGGAATACTTGCCACTAATATCTATATATATTTATGTTAGCTCTGCATAGGTGTAAATGTAAAACAATAGTATTTGACATATAGTTTTAATTACAATAACATCCGTAGTATAGCAGAATGACACATATAATGGGTAACTATTAGCACGAAACAAAATTTAAATTTGAATCATATTAATTGTATTTCAACATTATATACGTGTATTCTTAGAATGCCTACAGAGGTATATTAAGAGTCCCACCCAAAACAATGTGAACCCGAAGGAAATGAGCAACATAACTATGATTTCGTAATTCTTATTTAAATAACTCACTCCCATATTTGTATAAAATTAATAATCATGGCTTTTAAAAATTTATTTAGCCAAAAATTTAAAAATAGTCGGAACACCTTCTTGAAAAACAGAAAGATAAATATTTAAATGTGTATTTATTACCAATAACACCGTTAAATATACGATTATACTGAATAAAAAAGTAAAAGAACATTTAAAAAAAAAGCATCATTTCTTTAACTATGCAAACTATATTTACATTAAAATTAGCTTAAATCAATTCCCATTGTATAAATAATACACTTATACATTATACAATACACTATATACATTATATAATATTGTTTCGCCGTATCAGAACAATTCCCTACATAATCAGTCCACTTCATTAAAGGATAGAGTGTGCCGGATTCGTGCTCATGATGCATTTATTTGACCATTGGAACAAATTTTTGAAAATGAAAAGCATTCAATAAGAAATTTAAACTTTTCTTCAAAAATAGGTATTATTGGAAAACCTACTATTTTCATATTACGGTTAAGACGCCAATCAACTGGCCAAAAATGCGATCAAAACGTATCGCACTGGTCATTTCATTCTGTAAACGGAAAGTTAAAACATCAATTATATTTTATGAGAAAAATGCCATCCGTTGAATGCGTTGCGTAAGCGATCGTCCCCACGATAGCACGCTGGTCGTTAGGGGCATGCTACCCTTAAAATTTGAGGCAGTAAAATTGGTAAGCAATCGCCTTTTCTTTACTTCCCAGCGCCGCCGTATGCGCCTTTCTTACCCTTCCCTCACGCGATTTGCTTTCTCGGCTCTTAAAACGGTGCACGGAGCGTTTAGCGTGTCGAGTGATACGTGCGCTCGATAGATATGCCGCACTACCGCTTGCCCCTTGGTCGGGCGCGTGCCTCGGCCTCTTCATGACATCCATGTGGCCACTAGCCCTACGTCCCAACCTTTGGGAAAATTTCACCCCGTCACCCACCGAACACTGAACGAAGAGTACGAAGAAAAGCTTTCCTTTAAGTTTTACTTTTCGCGCGTCTTTTTTCTTAGGGAAAGATTCCTGGGTGACGCAAGCGCCCTTATCGTCGCTGTGAACTACGGTGACAAGGAGAAATGATCGTTGAGTCGGCATCGATATACCATTGACATTAATAATAATAAGGAAAGGTGGTGAAGGAGTTTCCTCAATGACAACTTTCCTTTTTTTATTGCGGAAGCAAATACAAAAAAAATAGCATACAGAAAAGTTGCATGATATGTTGAGGGGGTTCCTGCTCTCGCTTAATCCCCCTTTAGTGTTCTGATATAATTAACATCAATTACACAACATGAGAAAAAGAAATATCAAACAAGATGACACAGTAGCATTAAATTACAGAAGTAATGTACAACCCAAATTTAGTACAATTAGAGATGATAATTATCATAAGAAATAAATATATTATTCTATGATAACACTTCAGTTTACAGAGTCATACAAGATTTTTTTTTCCTTTGATCGTACACGAGGCAATATAGTACACGTTAACTTAAAATAGCAATTACATGCAATTTTATTTACACAATAAACGAGCAATACAATTACTAGTTTTATCAAGCTTTATTTTACCAACTTCAAATGTCACTACAATTATCAAATTTCATTGCACCATTTTAAATAATTGATCGTTGTTATGCTTAAGGCAAATTGCCATGCCAATAAATTGCCATACCAAATTGCCAATACCATTGACATTGGTAGCTATGCCAATATAGAGGTAAGAACTTAAGAATCCGCATATACTATATACTAGCTTTCAGATCATTCCGAATTCCAACCCTTTACCGCCACCTTTAATTCCCTACCCAGAATACCCTGCAACGTTCCTAACCCCCGGGCTTCATAGTTTCCGTCCGAGACCTTCAAGTGTGAACTGAAGAAGGCCGAAAGTTAAGTCAATCTAAAAAGTGAGAGTCCTTTTGCATGTTATCTATTTTATTTTGTGCTCTTTTGTGCCATTCAAATGTTATATTTATATATACGTATGAATGCATATATATATATATATATATATATATATATATATATATATATATATATATAAACATATATATATGTATGTATGTATATATTTATGTGTGTGTGTTTATTTTTTAAATATATATATTTGTCGGCGATCTTTTGTTTCTTATGATATTTTAAATTATTGTTGCCGGTGAATCTTAGCAGCCCTACTGGCAGCATTCTGTTAGATGAAACAAATACTACTCTGCAGGCTATGAATTTTTCATGAGATAAACGCTAATTTTCTTTGTTCAACTTGATAAATTTTCCTTTCCCTTCATTAATAGCTTTGATCTCGATGGGTGGTGATTTAAAACCCAAATTTCAAGACGAGGCAACGGAAGAAGAAACCATTAAATCCATATACCTTTGGAGATGAATTCCTTTGTTTCGTTTCAGTTCATCTTTGAATCATCCGTCGCAAGACATAACTCCATCTCTACGCTTTCACTCTCACACCCAAAGATATCTCGTTTCTTCTTATTCTCTTTAACCTGATTCCACCCAAGGGTTTGACTCATTTTCAAAGGAATGATAGCATCTCTTGCTCTAATGCACATTTGCTGTCTTATTTACTTGTAGGTAGTATTTGAGCCAGAATTTAGAGAAATTCATTTTTAGTACATTAAATTACTCAATTTTTAGTGAGCATTAGCTTAAAATTTCTGAAAACCGTATTGAATACATATTTTATGGTATATACTGGTATATATCCATATTTAAAAAATTGGCTTTAGGTAATAATCAGTGATAAGTTACGATTAGTCTTAGAATATCAGCAGTCTTTGCAATGTTAAATAAATACCGGTAAATCAAAATTTGCTCCAAAATGATACTCTAATCAGTCAAAATAAGTAAACAAAATATCTTTTCCCGCTCTCTAGTTCCCTTTGTTATTCACTCCAAAATAGTTCTTTTTATAATGACTTTCTGGTAAATTGCATATTATTTATGCCCTTTTGGGGTCGCAATGGTAATGCAGAAATATTTTCTTTCGCTTAGAAACTGAAGAATTTATTTCCGCTTGAAAAACAAACTTAACACATTTCACATGCATTCATGGTAATTGTCATTAATTTTTGAGTTACGAGGGTAGCAAAAGTACCCAACCAAACAAAGAAAACACAAAAAGTTTGGAAAAAATGTTTTTATATTTCAACATATCCTCCTTTAAGCTGTATACACTTTTCTCAGCGATGTTCAATAGGTTTTTTCAATAGATATTATTTTCAATAGGTTCAATAGATACCCTTTATATAATAAGAACTGTCTTACTCCTCAAAATAGCCATTAATTGCCTCTCAATTTCTTCACGGTTGGAAAATGTTCCCTCCGAGCTATTTTTTCCAGTTTACGTACAGAAAATAATCCGAGGGGCCTAAATCTGGCAAATAGCGTGCATGAGGGAGCAATTTAAACTTTAATTCATGAATCTTGGCCAATTGAATAACTGATTTCTGCACTGGTGCATTGTCTTACTGAAACAGCACTATCTTCTCAGCCAAATGCGGCCGCTTTTGATTTATTTCTTCACTCAAACGTTGCAATAAGCATGCACAATACTTGCCGTTGACGGTTTTTCCTTCTTCAAGGTAGTCAATGAAAATTATCCCACGCTTATCCCAAAAAATCGACGTCATGACCTTGCCTGCAGATGAAACGGCCTTCGCCTTCTTTGGAGCCAGTTCTTCCTTTTGAATCCATTGTTTTAATTAGTTTTTGGCTCGAGACTCATGCTTCATCCATGGTTATAAAATGGTGAAAAACTTTTGTTTTGTTGCCGTGAAACTTTGCTAAACACTCAGTTTAAACATCTTCACGACACTGGTTGTGCTCGAGTTTGAGCAAACGTGGCACCCATCTCGCACACAGCTTTATCCTGCCCAAATTTTTAGTTAATATGCAATGTAACGCACGTTTTGAAATGCCTACTATATCTGCTAGCTCGCTCACTTTCAGTGGACGATCATCCAGTATCGCTTTGTGGATTTTCTTCACCGTTTCTGAAGTCATCATCCCATTCGGTCGACCAATGGGATGCTCGTCTTGACAGCTCGTAATGTCTCGTTTAAACTCTGGTAACCCAATATTTAACTATTGTGAACAAAGAAGCAGGCTCATCCAAAGTAGAATCCAGTTCAGCTTTTAAATTGGTTGAGCTGAGGCTTTTCAAATAAAAGTATTGTGTCACATAACGATGACCAATTTTTTCCATTGCGACAAATTCACTGAAAACGTGAAAACTGAATTGATATCAGCCAAATAAATACCAAGCAACGTAGCCTTTTCAAACTTGAAATAAGTGATTTATAGTATGCGTACTTTCTAATAGAGTGAAATTTTTGAAACAACTACCACCATCTCTAGGTTAGGCTGGGTACTTTTGGGACCAAACTCGTTTCGCTCTGCTGCCTAGTAAGAAGAAAAAAAATATTTATTGATTCAGAAAGGTTTTTATCGTTTATTTAAGGAGGTTGCCTCCTTAATTTTTTAAATTTAAGGTATATTGCCTCATGGAAATAGCGAGTGGATTGAGGTAGGTTTGAAATTACCTGTTCTTGAATATTAGCCGGCACTGCGTGTCACAGTTTATTTTCCATACAAATTTCGTTACCAGGGTAAGGAAATTTGACAAGGATAAAATTAGAAAACCGTTATTAAGTCTAATTTTTTACTTATAATATCTACACGTATTTTGTTCTACTATAAATGTTGTCGTATGAGTGAGAGAGATATTCAAAATATTCCAAACTTCAAAACCTATTAATCCTTTGAAATATGAACTCCGTGAACATCAACATAATGAAAGCAGAATTCCACCAAAAAAAAGCTACTTATGAGTTTGAAGAAAGTAATAATGAAACAGATAAATTTAAAGCAATCAAATTAAATTACCTGCAAAATCAATTCCCAGTAAAAAACTGATTACGACAAACTTTGTTGAATACTTGAAGATTTCTATGCTCAACATGAATGAACTTGTAAGGACTTCACAATGGCAAGGGTACGTATTGAAGTTTTCCATGATAAGTTGCAAAAGCAATTGACAGGATGAAGCACTTGTATTTTCCTTAAAACTTGAATGCCATCAATCGGGTTTCTAGTTACAGAAGACTAAAGGAGTCTAAACCTAGATCGTGAAAGTATAATATTAGTGGAAATAACAACTGTATCCCTGATTCATCAATTCGCTGATAATTAAAATATAAAAAAAAATATGGAATATTTAAGAGCTGATGTTTTAAATGCAAAATTATGTGTATGACTTTAATATTTTCAATTTTACTGCATAAGACACGGCTTTATAAACAAATCTGTGAATTTGAATCGTTACAATATAGTAAAAATACATGTATTCTAAATTCAGGTGAGTGGGGTGTACTCATTAGCCCATTTGATTCCAAAGAGAAAACATTGTGGATTCGTGCAGTTAACTACAAGCGAGACTTTATATAAAAAGCAAGAGCTTAAGGACATCTTAGATATTCCGACAATGGTTACGTAGGCCTCTACGCCCATCAGGGCAAAATCAAACGCGTTAACAAACAAACACTAGTCATGGCTCAACCCCACCATCTTTGTGTCAGCTGTCAAGCATGATACCCGTTCTCTGGATGAATATGAACTCCCTTTGATATCATAGCTTGATTTTATTATGAATGCACTCGCATGCGAATTTTTACTACTTCCTTCTTTCATAATCATTCATTATCAGTAGCTGACGCCTCTTACATACGGCCTATAATTGTGAATTTAATAAGAACTGCAACGTCATTTACATTCCTTCATACATTATTAATGCTTGGAGTTTGTTCCTTTCATTCCCTAAATTTGTTCTTTGGAAGGAATTTCGGAGAATATGCAACTCATTTTGAAAACGGTAAAGTGGGGCTCACCGCCAAACCTGACTATATATTATATTTATCGCGGGAGTAATTTCTGTCGAAATTCTTCCTCCGGTACCCTCCCCCACCCATCCGGTCACATTCCACTGAACCCCTCCCCGTCGCTCTATTCTACCCGATACCCCTCGACATCCAACTCTCCCTCCCAACGCCTCCCCCTCACAATTCACACCCCTTTTACACGCTCATCTTTTCTCTACCCTCCACTTCCACGAAACCACCAACCGTGAGTCCCTCCCACTAGACCACTTCCCACTCCACCACACGCCAACCCCCTCCACCTCGACTCTCCTCCTTCCCCACACACCAACGTTGCCCTTCCCTTCCCTCTCTTCGCACCCCCTCAACCTTCACCCCAACCCGCCTTTGCCTTAGCACGGCGCCGTTGACGCCGCTGCGTTGGAATACAAATCGCTGTATTCCGGGCAAATTCAGATGATGCGGGGGAGGAGTGAGGTCGGGGAAATGGTAGGGGGCGAGACGACGAAGGTGGATGGTTGGGGTACCCGCCGTGGTCCGGGGGCATGCGTGCGTGGGAGGAAAGGGATGGTTGGGATTTGTTTGGGGGAGGGGGATCGAAACCCCACGGCTCACACTCTTGGGAGAGGGTAGGGAGAGATGGAAAAAATGGCAAAGATGGAGCGTGCCTGTCTAACGAGAGCGTGCCGGTCGGATAGATGTCTGCCAAGCCTACGAATTATTTCCCGGCGTGATCGAAACACGCCACTCACTCTCTTGTTTCGAGGAGAAAAAAGCATCAGCACACCTTTCGACATTTTTTTTGGATGTGCGTCCAACGCACTGTAAACACGTCGAATGTGGATTGTTCCGTGAAAGAGTCATGTGTGCTAATGCAATTTCCGTCGGTATGATAAATATCGCTAAGTCACACATCTTCGTTTGCTCCTTTTTGATAATTAACTGGCAGCGAGCCATGGGATGAAAGAGACGGGACAGGCTGAGTAGTCCTCTAGTAAAATTCAATTTTTATGGAATATGAAATCCGTCAAAGAGCTACCTAATCCTGCCATCGAGTTAAGATATCGTGGTGGTTTGCTCTAAGGGAATCCTGCGAAATCCGTATGTCGTGAATAGCGAAGTATGTCGTGAATACTCTAACATGATTAACTGAAATGGATATTTACTACAAGAATATCTTTTCTTTCAAATTTTTCATATTCGAACCTCCATGGCCAACTTCGGGGATCCTAATATTATTCATCTTGAAATATATGTATTTGAATTTAAAAATGTATTTATAAGTATTTAAATTTGCATTAATGCTGAACGCCTGGAAAAACTTAGAAAGAGCTTAGCTTAACAGAAAACCTCTCGATTTCTGGCCGGCTGTACGAAAGGAGAAGGGAAATCTATTGAAGAGGAAGCACGGGGAAGGATTCAGGTGAGTAAGGGAGGCGGGTGGGAAAGCGAACGAGGAAGGTTGTATCAGAGGTAGAAGGAGGGGTTTTAAGGGCATCTTATTAATATTCTCTTCTTGCGGATGTCGAATGTGGCCCTTTACTGATGCAAATGGGAGCGGGTACCCAAGGTGCTACACTTTGCGGTAGTCACGTGAAATTCGGGGAGGCAATGGGTACCGCCGTGGCAACATCGGGAGCTCAGTTTAAAGCATCGTGGAAAGCCTTTCCTCTATCCCCCAAGGAAATAATAGGGACGGGGTGAAAAGCTATTTCCAAAAGCAACGGAAAGGTAGTTTCCTCCTATGGAAACACATCACTGGAACGCATGAGCGTGAAATGCAGAAGAAGAAGAGAGCCGGGAAATTTCCGTCCAGACCTCTGGCCACTATGCACTGCACCCGAAAATGTTCCCATTATAATTTAATGCCTTGGAGTTAAAAATCTTATTTGAAGCTCACAGTTCACAGCGCTGATTTAAAATAACTTTCCTTCCTCATCCTTATATAATGTGGAGAATTGACGGCAATATAAGTGTATATGTCATTGATTGGCTACGGGAAAAAATTTCGTTACTCAATCGTTTCAAATGAAAAAAAACCTAAAAGCTAATACGAGGTTTTTATTCAAGTTTTAATTGATACTAACGTTTCTGAAAAAGTAATCACACCAGGAAGTTTAAACTTCTATTTCTTTAAAACAAAAAATTCTTATGAAACTTTGCATTTTCGACAACGCTGACCCCATGATTCTATGACCACGGAGAATGAATGCTTTAACTTTGCCCACTGGTAAAACCACTTGAACTTTGAACTATTCCATCCACGAAAGCATATTTATGGCATTCTTAACACCATTATAGCTTGCCTCAAAATGTTGATGAATTTCCATTGAGGTGAGACTCGAAAGTGAAATCGGGTTACCACACGCTGTTCTTCTCCATCTTGCGGCCTATTTTTGAGTATTGAAAACAGTTTATCACTCTATATGAACCCTGTAAATTGTATGATTCAGATACCAAAGTCTCAAATTTATTAAAAGTGCGCACGTATATTAAGTGTCACTTCCCCGTACTTCCACGTACACTTCCACGTATGTCAAGTTTTAATTCAGTCCACGATCGCATTTGGAAGCTTTCACCTATCATTTTCTTCTTCGATAAAATAAAAACGTTTTTCACATACAAGATTTTATATACTCTCACATGAGATTCCGTTTGACCTCAGTATTCACCTTTCAGTCACCATCGACGGTGAGTTGGAGTTAGTTAACCGGGGAGTACGATTGAGTGGTAATTGTTCAACGTTGAAAGTGAAAATTAAAGCTGAGATAAGCCCAACTTTCTAGCAGCCGAATGAAAAATCTGGTGGGAATTAAAGATTTCCTTGCATTCACATATTTAAGCCATGTTACTATGGTGTCCAATGACCTTCATGCTGCACGTCTTTACACAGAATATCAGCGAAAGTTACCACATTAATTTAAAAAAAATGGTACAATGAATTTATACACATCTGCTATCTACCGACTGTATTTGTTGACATAATATTTCAATCAGGGTAGACCAGATTACAACGAAAAATTCCTTTGAAAATCTTATTTATATGATATATTAAATACATGAAAACATGACTAAGTATGTTGAATTAAAAAAACATTGTCGTCGAATATCTGCACCAGTGAAGACAAAATGAAATTTTCATTTAACATTTTAATCGGTTTACGTCATTAAAATTTCAGAATTGATAAAATGGGATCATTGTATATTGATTTTAATAACCCCATTTTATTCCACTTAGAGCGCCTTTCCGTTCCGAGTTTCTATTATTAAAAGAGCTCTAAAAGGGCCAATATAAAAGCAAGTTGGGGATGTCCGATTGGAATTTAATTTCAAGCATTTTTAAGGTAAACATAAACGTACACTTTTTCCAACATACCTTTACAAATTTTTTGTGTGTAACTATATATATAGCAGAGAAAATAAAAAAAATTAGAAAAAGTTTGTCCTGAAACGGACGGTAACCGTTTTTTGTCTTTTTCTTCTGCTGAAGGAAAATCATATGCATATGGGATCTCGATATGCATCGATACATAAAGTTGTATATATATACGCAATATGTATGTTATATTATATATATATATATATATATATATATATATATATATATAATATGTACACATTCATATATTATTATTTATAAATATATATATATATATTTATAAATAATAATATATGAATGTGTACATATTATATATATATATATATATATATATATATATACACACACATACATAATTTCGTTGAAGTAACAGAGAAGTGTCGAATAAAAGACTCGGACAGCAGCAAACACTAAAGGAAGTCATAAAAGAACATTCACGCATTATTCCTTTATTTCGACGGAACCGTCTTCCTCAGAAGAAAAAGTAGTATTACTTTAAAAATATATGAATATATGATATGATTTCTCCGGTGTGTACGGATCCTAAAAGAACAATAGCTTTATCGGCAAATATATTGGAAATCCCAAAATAAGTGAGGTAGTTGAAAAGTCACTAGCACCGTAAAGATGAGCCGTTGGGCAAATTTTGGCCTCCCAACTACCAGGTAAAACAACGTCCTCAAAAGTGCGGCCGTTTCTGTTTCCGTATTTGTCCGAGAGTAATTCAAACCTTTTCTGTCTCCCTCGCAGATTCTTGAGGGGATGAAGGCAGGTGTTACCCTCGCTCTCTTGTTTTTACTTCCAGGAAAAGGAACCTTTTTTGCCGCAAAATTCCTCCCACGAGTGTTGTAATGTGTGCACCTGATCAGGAAAATAAATGAAAAATCTATTCAGTATTGAAAACTCAGACGATCACATTTCTTCTGAAAATAAAATAACAGTGTAGTATTTCCAGAGAAAACAAATTCTAATTCACAATGTTGAAAGAAAAACGGTCATTATTGCCATACGTTAGCCTTCAGTTTATCCACTTCTTCCTGAATATCGTTTCATATTTAGGAGAAATATAATAAAATACCTACGTGTAAAAAATACTACACTATTGTAATAAATGTATTGTGTGGAATATGAAATGAACGTCTCAGAGTATTTTTAGTGCAAAATTATGATAAGTTCAATAGTGCAGTAAATGTTATCAAAGCTTCAACGATTACCACTTAATATCAAATGCTGTGACAAAAAAAAGCAAAAGAATATAAAGAGGCAATTTCTTGGTTCAACTGAATATCTGTGTGGTGCTACTTTGGACAGAAGATCTTTTTTGGAAATGAAAAAAAAGTACGTGATGTTTTTTGTCGGAGGAGCACTTTTTAATGTGAGATGTGGTGAAATTATTTCACTACAATTTAAAAATAATTAAATGGTCATGCATTACGTACTAGATTGCTACTAAGAATGCAAAATTAATTTACAGGGGATTTTAAAAGAAAAACGGAAAACATTGTTAGCAACATTTGGATATAAAATGATACTCAATCATATTCTATGTAAATGACACACGTTGGTAAAATTTCTAAGTGGATTATTCAATTCAGAGTGATAGCACATTTTTGAATCGCATAATTAATCATGAAAAATTTGATTGTTATTAATGCATAATTTACAATATTAATTGATACAAGTGAGCAACTCATTATCTGTCGGTTTTGTTACTTGAAACGCGTGCAGTTCGTGTACTTCTTCATTAGATGATTAAAACGCTTCCCACGAAGGCATTTCTCCTCTTTTTAGAATAGGAAATAAAAGCATGGGACCAAGACTGTTTTCATGAGAAGGATAAGGGGCACACTTTTCATTGTTTGTTTCATTGTTTCAATGTTTGACAAAAATATTGTGAATGTAAGGATTTGTATGGTGTTCATGCAGCATTCAACCGTTTACTGCGAAATATGCAATTTTATAACAACGGATGTAACAAACGACGAAGCATTTTAACTTTGCTTTCATCTCAACAGATCGTCAACCGAGGCCTGTGTAATGTTCTAAAAGATACTTATTTGGGACCTATTCTTTACTTAAGCAAAGATAGAAAATAGTTTCAAATTTAAAAGGAGAAGAAAAATGAATTTCAAAAGAAGGTGGACCCGGAGCTCCAGTCACTGCTCTTACGGAAGTAAACATTTACACAGCTTCTGTCATTATAAGAGAAAATTGTCCAATAGTGTTCCATAGAATTCAAGTAAGGATTGAGAAAAGCTTTTGTAAAACACACCGAGGAATCTTGGTAAAAAAATAATTCCTTTCTATACTCTTATCTAGCTCCATGTGGCCTTTTCCTGTCCTTAATTGTGATGAATCACAATCATGATAGGTTTTCCATCATTAAAAGCAGGTGGAGGCAAGATGAACATGCTTCAACTTGCAACGACTGCCGCTATATAATCAAATTAAAATTTGTCAAAATAATATTTTCAATAATGTACGTTACAATTTAAACTAACGACATCATGTGAAATTGAATTTTTGCATAGTAAAATATGGGAAAAAAATTTATAACTCATCTTTATTGAACAGCCTCTATGTATAGTAAATATTTGTGTAAAGGCTAATACGATTCTTCCTCTTCTTTTGTCTGAAACGAACATTTCCTATTCTATTTTCCAGCCTTCCCCATCTTCCTCGGTTAATGTCTATTCAGCCGGGGGAGGTTAAAATCGTTAAATACTGAATTATAGATTGTTACAAATAACTAATTTTCGGAGTCTGGAAATCATTTCCCCGGCGAAAAATTACCACCGCCACCTGTCACGATCAATGTTATCTCCTTGTCTCTACGGCTTAACTTTGGAATGATTTGACATCAATGCACATGTTTTAAAAGCCAAATCAATCGGACGGTTTAACTTGCTTAATGCATTGTCTCAAAATGACAGTTTAAAAGCTTTCTGACAGGTTGGCAGATAAGTTAAAATCACAAATATTCGTAGGTACTGATCCCATACAAAATATCAATGAAACGTAGGAAATAATTGCCATACATATCAAATACGGAAATATACCGTGATTATGTGCAACATTTCTAAATTTGATTAATAATTTATTTAGCAAATGATAAGTTGGATGATAGGTTTTTGATTTATTTCCATTATAAACGACAAGTTATCATATTATGTTGGCATATTCTTGTCTCTCACTTTTGAAGTGCTCAACTTGTTAACCTAATAGAGCTTATATCTTTAAACAATGAATTACTGAAAACGAAATTGATGTAAGCTAAATTAAACCATCTCTCCATTAATAAAATTTGAATAACAGGCATTTAACATAATTTATTCGAGAAAGTAAGAGTATTTTGCATAATAGAAGAATTATTTCATTGGAAAACTGGAGTAAAATATCTTAGGCAAGTATTGCGAAAATCTTTCGGCTAAAATTTATGAACATAAGTGCATTCATAATGCTTATTTTGCATGAGCAAGAAATCTTATATCTTTATTCTCCAATTCTTAAATGAAAGTGTAGACTTGTAGAAAATCCTTTCTTGTGATCTGCATTCAGTGAGGCAGCTATAAAGCTGTACCCAACTTCTACCTTTGAAGTCTTTCTTCTCAAGAACGTCCTGCGAGTTACCAAGTGTCTTTGCTTTCTCTGACAACAATTTTGTATCAGCTTGAAGGTTGCATGAATATGGTAGATACTTTAATTTTCCTTTTGCTTTTATTTTAAATTTAATTAGCAAAATCTTAGATTAGGTTCCCGCCTCCTGAATTCCTTTGTGTTTTTTACTTTTACAGTTTTCTTCCCTGATTTTTTTCTTGCTGGCTGAAGGCTAGAACACGTAGAAAGCACGAAGATCTAAAGTAGGAAATATTCTTTGAGAAGGAAACATTAAGTGGGACTTGGGGGAAGCACGATTAATTTCACACATAATTATAGTAGTTTTTCGATTCCGGTAAAAACAAACCTTTCACCACCACACCACCGGTGATTCATTTATTTCGTCAACATCAGAAAAAGCCAATAATATTGGGAAAATTAATAAAAGATGATGGCTTCAGAATTATATTTGTGAAGTGAGATTTTGTGATCTTCAGAAATTCGCAATACCACAAAAAAGTCGGTCGATTAGGGAAGAATCTCACGCTGGAGGAATGCTCGAAGACTTCCTCGACTGAGGAACATAACCAGGGGCGGACCGATGCAAGTCTAAACGACGCGGGTCGGGAGGACCGACCGTCCGTAATCCGATTGTTGAGAACATGCTCGAACGGCGCTCAACTCCCTCCGTGGTACGTACAACCTCGGACTGTCGTGCTCCCCGGCTTATAATTAGCTCATGCTCCGCATTCCTCCGTCCTCCTACCTCGGGCCTGTGGGCTCCGCCGCCCTCTCCCAATGCACTTCAAAACCGTATTCCTCTCCGACCCGCACACGCATTCCGCCGCTACCGAACGACGAGCCCCGGCAGGCGCGCCCTTCCTCGACCCCTCCTCGCTCCCTCCACCGAATTAGTTCTCTATCCCTTTCACCCCCGGGAGAGAACCACTCGCGATCGTCTAAACCCACCCCTCTTGCAGCCAGAGTTCCCCTTTTTCCCTCCCCTTCGTTTTCCGGACGAACGGAGACGGAGCGGTGAGGCGGATAAGGAGGTGGGTGGGAGTGAGAGGACGGTGTGCGTAGGAGGAAAGATAGGAAGAAAGAAGAAGATTTCGAGGCTCTTGCCTTTCTGTTCCCCAAACCTCCAAAACCCTTCTCCCTCCCGCGCACCAATTCTCAATCAAATATTCATACCCCGCATTTAGGTCGCACCATGCCGCGCGTTTTACAAACCCCTCCCCCTTCCGCCTAAACCCTTTTTCCCCCATACGCTACTCTTTCCTCCATCGCCCACCGCCGTCAAACCATCACCCTTTCCTTTCATTCCTCTCCCCTCCCACCCCTCACTCATCCAGACTCCAAAAACATTCCCCGCGCTCCCGCCGCGTCTCCCCTTTTCACGGCCAACATCTTCCTTCTGCCTTCCTTTCTCTCTCCTCATCGCATCCTTTGCTGAATTCCAAAGCCAATCCTATGGCACAGATTAGAAGTCAATTGGGACAGGCGGTGGCGTTGGATGAGGGGGATGGAACGAGGGCTAAGGGGGAGTTTAAGGGGAGACAGTTGTGTGGTGGGACGGATGAGAATGGGGGAGGAGGAACAAAAGGATTTTGAAGGGGCGTTGCGGGGAGGGACGTATGGGAAGGGGACAAAATTGCAGAAGGAGTGAGGTCGGCTGGCGTGCCCTACTTTGCATTCCTTACTTCTTATACGGGGCCTTTGTGATATTCCATTTCCAATTTCGTACCTATGGTTAAAGAGAAAAATGTTTTAATGTTTACCTCGCTTTTATATAAGTATATGACCAAACAACCGCAAGAAAACTATTCTTGTAATGCTGGTCTCTCATTGCTTTGACTTTTTGTATTTGTGGCAAAAAAACCGACGCAATACAAATGGTAGGTGATTAATAGATTTCGAGTATGTTGAAGTCCCTTCCCGTCTCAAGGAATGATATTAAGAAACATTCGTAGGGCAAGGAAATCGAGTGCTCTTGCTTTTAAATTGGTGATTGTCATTCACATCTCTCTCGATCATTTTCATCACTGATTGAAGTACTTCCATAGTGAGACGGCTACGGATGAACAAAGTAAAATCAGGCTAAGCGCGAAATGCTGAACTCTATGGAGCGATCCATACCATAAGCGTCAGCTATACTATGTGCTAAATGTTTTAAGAGGAAATGATCTTCATAATCTGGTAAACCTTTAAAATATTAGAGTAAATTAACACACATGATAATGATACTTCCGAATTTTTTATCACTGAGCAAAACTCGAGATATAAATATCCTTTATGTGGTGTTCTATCATCGTGGTGGAGTCGCCTGTCATATTCAATTACTATCAAACTAAAAAACAACATTTCGATCTGCATATGTTAAAAATAAGCCAATACATTGTCAAATAGAATAGAAACTTCCTTACTTCATCTTTCCTGCCTTTTTCTCCGAGGTTTTTGTAAAGGGAGGATGGAGATAGGCGTTGTTGACGGAATTTTCTAAACAGTGTTGTATGAGTGGAAATAAATAAACATAAATTTGTACGCATATATGTATATTGATCAAAAACTAATTGAAACACAGATGCACATAGAAAAGACACTCACGAATATGTTTGACACGTATATACGTGCGTGTGTATTTACTCACACACGAGTGTCTCCTTCGAACAGTTTTTCCCTCATCCCATGTAATGGTGCGGATCAATATTCAACCGAGCTCTCCTAAAGAAGCCTCGGCTCTTTGAGAAAACTTTTCACGCGAGAGGACTCTGGTAACATTGTAAAATGCACATGGAAAGCATTTTACGGAATGTGAGCATGCGTTAGATGAGTGGTACGATAATAATCCGAGGAAGTCAACCTTATGAATGCATGTTAAGTTTATGTATACACCATGTAGATATTCGGTTCCTATTAAATCGGTTGGTATTGAACATTTGAAGTTAATTTTGGCCAAATATATGTGAAAATATGCATCGTAATGATATAAAAGTTTGAAGAAAATTTCAATATCAAGGCATCGCCAGTCCTCTGGATATACCCACCATTCCCTGAAACATGTTTTTTACTATTTACGTACATCAATGATCGACATTGGAAATCCACTGTTGCACAGCTTTAGGTGTGTTGCCGGATAGCATAAGAGGGACATGGAACGTAGGGGTTAATTTTGTTGAAGGGTCGCATTAGGTGTTAAATTTTGAAGTATGAAATCTTTGAAGGGTGAAAGTAGAGCAACGGAATTATAAATGAAAACAGACATTTTGTTAGGATATCAAACGAATGAAATGGTCATATTTAAGAAGAAAAATAGAACTTCAAACGTATTCTTCCGTCCATCATTTCTCTTTTATTGTTGTTACAAATATCTATTCGATTATTAGTATATATCTGTGCAAATAATTTTTTACAATCCTTCTATAAAAAAATTATATATTTCACTTTTTCAAAAGCCCTGTGAATTGCGAAAGTGTTCGCCACTTCTGTTACATTATTGAAATTATTAATTTTCAGAGGAAGAAAAGGCTTATCAGGAATTTAGCCAAGGAATGGACGCCAAAAACATTAATCGCTGAGGGTAAAAATTTTGATTCTTAGAAGCCTCTCAAGCCCTTAAAAATACGTGCCATCAAACTTCAAATATATCAATGCAACAATTTCAGAGTGTAAAAATCATTCACCTTGACAGGAATCCCAGTCAAGGCGAATGATTTGTACACTCCGAAATTGTTGCATTGAAATGCACATTAGCGGATGAGTCCGTTAAAAGCTACTGTTACGGCTTCTCCCGCAGTTTCTTTGGAAATTTACAAACATATCGATATAAGACTGGATATAATGTATTCGCCAAATTATGTATTATCCTCATGAGTAGATAAATTTATAAAATATCGGAACAGAAAATACTCTCCCATATTATTGACCATGTATTCATTTAATCTGGATACTAAAAATTTGCAATTTTATTTATAATACACTTCGTAAATTATTTTCATGGCGTTTACGATAAAACCTATTTTTAAATCACGAATTATCCTCCTTTTATCTAATGAAATGAAAATAAAATATCTTTCTAATGATTTAGCATTTAGATAAGGAATATATGTGTTCTGCCAAATTTTGGACTGAAGAGTTCTTGAATCAAATGCAGAAGTTATTGGCAAAAACCAATAAAATACAACGAAAAAAATGAATGAATTTAAAAAAATCAATTATTTACCTATGTATATCTTAATTTATAATAATATATCTGTAGATAATTGTCACTGTGGATGGACGAACTTGAAATTCATTTTTCTTCTTAAATGTGAAATACATTTTTTCCCTCAAGTTGAACACTAGGGTTGAGTGCTCTAATCAAATGAAAAAGAGAAATCTTAAGTGACAAACGAAGTATAAAAAATATTCGAAATTTATTTAAATATTTTCGAATTACTCTCCCGTTACCACTCACCATTCGACGCCGTAGGTGAATTTCATCCTTTTGACATGATCTTTGATTCACGTAAATTGGTGTACTTTTTGCTTTCAATGGTGTCCAGAAATTTTTATCCCACAACATGGGGCAAGTGCCATTATATCGTCACTTTGGTCTTTGATTTGAACAGATCGTGGATTTTTAACTTTACTTAACGTAAAATATACTTTTTTCACATTTCCCTTTATATTTCACCGTATATTTCATTACTCACACGAATTGAAACAGAACAAAGAATTGTAGCAATCGTCTATCTGAGAAACTCTTATTGTAAAATAATGCGCCGAAGCAAGATCAATATCAAGTCTAAATGGCTTTGCTATTGGAATTAAAATCATATTTTTAGTTATTCGTTTTATTCCCTATTAAGTAAGCGTAGGAGACTCTGGATTATATTAAAATAAAATAAAACTAGTTTTATGAAAAGCAACCGGAAATTTTGGCTTATACAAAAAATACTGTACATTGATTGTGCGCTAATGCATTAGATATTTAGTAGAGTAATAGTTTTCTTATGAATGTGATCCCTCGTATTGGTTATCTATTTCAAAAGGATTATATGTTACCTTTTTCATAACGTGGTGGTACACCACAGTCAAACAGGACGGACAATACATGTGAGGACGTAATGATGTACTTAAAGCATTGGGTTAAGCGACTAACTGTCATTGGTAGTACCAATTTTTAAAAACTATTTTATTCCTATGTGATGCTCATTAATGTGATGGCAGATTAGATACAGGAGCGCAACATGCTCTCACTGTACACAATTAAAGATATGGATCTCACTTGGCACCCTCAAATCGTTCGCTGTCCATTTTATTCCACCGCGGTCTGCTACAGCCCACAGAAATTGAGTTCACAGCCCAATTTGCCCATACGCCATCTTCACTCCTTCTCTCACCTTAAACTCCTTTGTTCTCCCCTTTGGCGTAATTTTTTTCTCTCCCACCCTACCGCTTGGAGCTGTCCGAACTCTCACAATTAAAGGTCAGTTAATGATATTAGTACGGAGTGGGGCCGCCATTCTTGACACATGACACGTAAACCGCCTACCGCTCTCTTGAAAGGTGAAGGGGTATAGAGGTGGCGTCAGTGGGCAGGGAGGGGGGCAGGAGGCCACGACCATGAAATCCATTAGCGATGTTTCACGCGGGAGGAGAGAGAGAGAGAGGCACCCACCAACGCCTGCGGTGCTCGCGAGCAGGGTGAGATCGTGACGAGTTCGGGTCGGGGAACGCGGTCGGGGAGGTAAAGGGTGAGGCAAAGACGGTGGCTATGGCCGGGGGAACGGGCGCCGTCGGAGTGACTGGAGTTTGGGAGGTAGAGGTGGTGAGACGGATTGGAGTAGGGGTGGGTGGGATGGGAAGTGAGACGAGAGAGAGGATCTGGGGTTTCGAGCGTGGTGGTGTTCGATGTTGCCTTGCCCAGAGAAGAAGAGAGGGTGGGAAGAGGAGGCGCGTTGAGGGAACCGTTCCCGTTTCTTTTTTTCTCCCCTTTCCCTTTAATTTTTTCCCCACCCGACACCCTGCGCCATTCCTCTCCGTACCTCGTGATCGGCACACGAATGATCTTCAGTTTGCGGTCCGTTAGGGACGCGATCTGCAGCCCTTATAAACAACCCCCCTCTGCCTCACCCCAATTCACCCCGTTCACTCCCCATCTCTCCTTGATTGATTCCATCCCAAGGGCTCTCGAGTGGAATTGATTTCGAATGGAGGAGCCGTCCGAGGGTAAATTTACCTCAAATCGTAATCGCTTTACACTTGTCGCCTTCTACTTCGTCTCCCCTCCCCTTCCTATCCCACTCTCCCTCTCTCCAATTCTCTCCATCTTTACATCATTCAAGCCGACTCTCTCCCATCTTCTCTTACCCATTTTCCTTTTTTCTTCACCCATCCCTTATAATTTTCCTCTCTTTTTTTCTGCTCCGCGTCGGGGGCCGCTAAATGGGAAGGCGGCGTATTTGTTGGGAGGAGGTCGGAGGGAAATCAAGGGAAGGGCTGAGGTCCAAGTCGGTGTTGAGGTCGAATTTGCAGATTAAGTCCACGTCGCTCTGTTCTGTGCGGAGGATTCAGCACGCGCGTGAGGAGCTCCCTCGTGCTTTTTCATAACGAATGCGGAGCGGCGTCTTTCAGGAATTTCAACGCCGGCGTCGCGCCTAATCGGATCAGGCGTTTGAATGGCGGAGGAGCATTTCCCCACTGCCACGCACGGCCTCTCTAGTTAGTCCGCTTGATTTCGGGGCTCAAAGCAGGCGAAAACGTTGGCGGATGGACTGGTGTCTGCCGCAGCCACTGCGGCTATTGACTGCGCACGTAATTACGAGCTCTAACGGTCCATAGGGAACCGCTCGCATGCTTGAATATTTGTGCTATCCGGCAAAGAAACCTGGAACAAAAAATATGTTCGGAAAAATGCACCACCGTAGTTTGCACCAAAAATCTTCCGATTAAGTAACGACGAAAGGCATTTCGTGATAGCTGCGGGAAGTTTTTGAATAAGAAGAGAAGAATTTTAATTATGTTACTAGTCGGATAGAATAAGTGGAAAAAGGATTTTCCTGAAATTGCTTTGCCTTGTGGTTATTCAGCAAGAATCTTAATGAAAAAGTGGGCAAAGATAATTTACTAAGATTATTGATATTGAAATATTAATTTTATGGATATATTTTACAAAATACAAGTAGTAAATGATAAACAACAGGACAAGGACTTTAATGATTGACATTCAGAATTATTAATATATTATGATGACTTAATAAATATGTTCATACCTTATTTTTTAGCACTTAATATAAAGCAAATTGCGATACTTTAATGGAATTTTGAAAAGCCTGTATTCAAAGTACTTGCTAAGCATATAAGGTCATTATGACACACACACTTCGGATATATTTTAGTGCATAGTATGAAACCATATTCTCCGTAATAATGTACCCCATTTAGATAATAGACGATCATTGATAAACAAAAATAAAAGTTGCACAGATAAGTTATTTTATGAAAATTTATTGAATTAAACTATTCGATGGATAAGCAGGGTGCAGAATGGCAGCCGGACTCTAAAAATCATTTTCAGGAAATAAAGGTTATATCATGTGAATATCTATTGCTATTAATCGCTTCGTGCATACTATTAACTATCATAGATTATTAATTGTGTTGACCAAATAATATAAACAAATTTTCTCCAAAATAAACTTACATGCTCCATTAAAAATTTTATCTTAGTAACAGAGTGTATTACTGATAATTGTTATTAGATTGATAGAAACTCGATGGCAGACATATTTCATTGGTGACAGTAATTTTACTGGCACTACTTGATATATTATCTTAGTTATATGTAATAAAAATGATTTGCTCCCATTTTGATTAATACCGCCGCCTAGGTCTAAAGTATTGATAGTTAACTCCGCAATGCGCTACTTTTGAGGTAAGGTCCTTAACTTTCAACAGTCTAATATTCCGAACCGATTACGTACCAAATTCAAAGAAAATACTCAGAAAATAATATATGCCATTCATAAATTTGATTATGTGAAAGAACAAAAGGTTTGCATTTAAGCTACGAAATTAAAATACAAATCATGCATTTTATGCACTAAGATTCAAAGCATGTACTCGATAAATATTTCAGGTTTTTGTAAGAGGACATTGGTCTCTCAGAAATTTGAGGCATCCAAATACCAAGAAACGTCATTCTCTTATTAAATTTAAAAAATGTAATTCTAAATATCTCACTAGATGCCAACGTGGCTGAAAATACTCTTGGTACTTTAGTATGGAAAAGAAAACAGGCAGCCGTCCGTGTGACTTAGTGTCGATATTTCCTCGCTTCCAAATTGAATGAAAACGAAAATTGCGCCATTAATTCCTCTTCTCTTGTTCTCCACTGAAACTTGAGATAAGTTCTGCTGATTACTAGAGAAAAAAATTACTACTTTATAGACACACTATATCGGTAAGTTGCACAGTATATCGGTAAATTTATTTCATTAATTAAAAAAGTGTAAAACTGTTGAGTACCCATTAATTGTGCTTTCTTTTATCCATTCCCATCGCCACTTAGATGCCAAAATAAATTTCCTCCATCCTCATTATTAGGTGAATAAAGAAAAGAAATAAAAAACTTCTCCAATATTCAGCGACGAAGTTGCCCGATTCCCCGACCCGTCTCTGCGGGGATTCCAATTCGTCAATGCCTCGAATTCCTAGTTACGCAAACACGATTCCGCCTACGGTCCCGGAACCTCCCACGTCATTTGCACCATCCCATCCAAGCCTCCCCGCCTCAGGAGAAGCAAGAGGGGAAAAGAGAGAAGGTAGTAAAAAGAAAAGGGTGAGGAAATCGGCCACGCCTACCTCCTTTCCAGCAAAGCACGTCCCGTCCGAGTAAAGAATCCTTCCTTCCGCGTCTCGGACTAACGGGAGGAAATCGCGGAAATTTTTCTTCTCCCACTCTCACCCCTTTTTCTCTCTCCTCAAGAAAATCTGTCCCTCTTTCTCCTCCTCTTTCGCCCACCCGTGCCCCAGTATCCGCCACCCTCCTCCCCAAAAAACTCTGCCTCACAAGAACGGCGGCGATCCCATCCCATTCGGGCACGTCTCGAATCGAAGGACAAACGAGGCGACCAGCCATTCCGCGGGGCTCCCCACTCCGGGCACCCGGAAAAACAATTCCGAACTCGGAGAATTCTAATCGGGTGGGCTTTGCCTTTTCTTACCCGGCTCCACTGCCTCCTACCCTTCGTCCCAAAATCCTCTCCCGCACACGCACACACAGGGTCTTTCTCTCCCATCCCCCATGTCTGATTCCGTGGCTAAAAATTTCCTCCATCCCCATCTCTCCTACACCGCTTCCCTCCACACCGGACGAATTGAGAAGCCCCTCACCACCCCGCAAGCTACCTCCTGTTCCCCATAACCATCCCCCGGACAAATCCACCCCCTTTTTCCTAGCAGCATGCTCACATGAGCTCACACACACTCCCAACGGATGCAGGGCCGAGTTCCGCACCCTCAAGCCCCGTTATCTCGGCTTCCCCTAATCACGGTTGGGTCACTCCTGCCCCATGTCTCCGTCTCATCCCCTTCTACTCTCTCTCTCTCTTAACCCCCCGCTTTCTCTCCCGCTCACTCAATTTAACTGTCGCGGCACCCCCGTTCGTGCGGAATTATCCTACTCCACGTTCGACCTCCGCTGGGAAACCGTCGGAGTCAACTCGAATCCGAATGGGCCCACCCCCTCCTGACCCTACCACTTCACCCCTCCCTCCCCTTACGGCCATTTCCGCAACCCTTTCTCGCCGCCCAACCGTAAAAAGAAGAGGAGGATGCGAGGTCGGAGGAGGTGGAGTAAGGGAAGGGCTGAGGTGAGGCAGTGGGCGCCGGTGTGGTCGGGTAGGAAGGAATCGGGGAAACGATGAGGAAGGATCTCAAACGGAATACCATGTCCCGAGTATTCCGGATTCAGGCGGTGATTGCCGCGGGAATGGGGAGGATGGGACGGGGTGCGAGATGGTTGGAGGGGGCCTGGTTGGAAGCGCATTGGTTTGAGACAAGAGCAGAAGGAAGGAAACGAAGGAGATTGAGCGCATGCGCCATAAGAGACCGCGGGGGATGGGTCGCCTATTCAGCGAAATCATAGAGCGGGCACATTAATATTCACCCAGACATCAGCATCGTTAGATTTCAATCTGGAGAAGATGGGCTACTGGATTTCTTTTTTTTCCCAATTCCATTCCTAATTCCTTTGTCTCATGAGCTCGTTTCTCAACCATTTCATTAATGTTTCGGACCCGTTTATTCCTTGATTTTCGTCTTGCTGTCTTCGTTCTATCTCGTCTTCCTCAATAATTTTCAATGATGCGTTGCCTCAGTTGCGACAAGTTCATTTTCGCCTACTTTTGCGATCGAAAGACTAACATTTAATAAGGGTATCTACATACTATGCATCAATCTACTAAGTGTATAACATATTCTGTAATACCTGCAATATTTTTTAATTAGCTCTGTACTTCCATATCATTATTTTTATAACCATAATTACCTAGCCAGTTACAAATACATTCAAAGGCATTCATATTACTCTTGTTGAATGATATCGTCAGTTTTCTTTATCAGCAACACATTTTTCTTATAAGACTGGGATTTATGGTACTATAATAAAAATGATGCATATTTTGCTATTTAAAATATAGAATAATGGAACCAAATTTGAGATGATATGTGGATTCAATTACAATTCGTAGGCGAACGCTTGGCAGAAAATTGAAAGTAATCGAAGATGCTCCTGAGGTAGTTAAATATTAGACACACGAATGTGTGTATCGGTACTCAGGCCATCATCTTCAGCAAGGAAAGTATACAAAATAATGTGGTCTTAATACCTTTATCTACCATTAAACAAGACTCAAAGTTAAATAAAATTGTGTGGTAAAGGGAAAGATGAAGGAGAAGCAGAAATATCTTCATTTAATACTAGAATAAACTATGATGATCACGATAGAATTTGGATTAAAAATCCGTTTCCTTCTTTCACGAATTAACTTAATATTTTATAATGAGAAGATGATGAAATGATTTGGGTCTATAGATAATTGCAACAATTCCAATCCTTTTTGGCATTGATTACAACTGCTAACCATAAAATTATTATATTATAGCCCACTAATTCTTTACGCTTTTATTTTAAATTTTCTTAGATTTATTTCCAGGTTTCATTAAAGCAAAAGGAACTTTAAATGGTGCACACAACCCAAGTTGACTCCGAAAGGGCATCATTCAAGCAAAGGAATAGGTATGCATTTCTAAGCTTCTCACTTGTTGAGAAAACGTATTTTGCAAAGAAAAGTATCCATTGAGAGTCAGCCTTTTACAGATGGAGGTAAACAATATTTCTTATGCTGAACTCATTAATTCTATTCGATCACGTCGCTCAGTATTAGTTTAGCTAAGGCTTTCTTTCAGTAAGGAACGGAATTTAGAAGTCATTTAAATGACCTGATATGGTCATTTAAGTCAAACTTGGTGATTTTTATTTTCACTTTACATAATTAGAACAATAAATACATGAGAGTTTATTTATTTGTACATTTCGTTTCTTGTGCATTATTAAATTATCATGAAGAATCGCTGAGAGTCAGAGAGATGGTATTGTTATTCGTTGATCGTTTCATATACACAATGTTTTTGCGTGGACGTTACCAGTACATATACTGGAAATGTTCTGCATTACACGATATATTTTAATGTCCCTAACGAAATGTTATAAATGGTATTATTTGCACTTTAAATTGGCATTTATTGAATCAGTTTTTACCTCAAAATCAAATATTACTATTCCTATACATTTCTTTCTCAATATACATCTTGTATTATTAATATATATTCTTTTTCAAATCATCATCACTAGATATTTTTTTAAACGTTTTATGATGCATTTAGAAATTAGTTTCTGAAGACAGCGAAACTATATGTTACGTTATAATTGATTTTTATACTAATCTTAAAGGTATTTCATTGATACAATCGGGAAATATCTTTGTTATTCATAAGTAATCTTATAAACCACATTAGTAATGAAATAAAATAGACCCAATTATTTTCTAAAGCAACTTATTCCACCAAAAAATAAAAAAATGCTGTTGAGTTGAACTTTTCATTACAGAGTATTGGAAACTTAAACTGAACTTTTTAAGCCTTACGAAACATTCATTCAACGATTTTACTTTAGTAATCCAGCAGTCATTCATGTCTTAGTATTTTGGCTGAAGTAATAAAAAAGGGCAAAAGGGGAAAAAGTAATAAAAAAGGGTAAAATGTCCGATTTACTATTTTCTTTGCTATTTTAATACTAAAATATATTAAACTTCAAAGTGCTGCTTAAATAAATGCTGACTTTTTGCTGCCCTACATTCACAAGACGGCTCCAGGGCTTTACGGTCGGCCACAGGTCTCACTACGGTGGACTAGCCACAGCACTTTGTTTCTGTCGGCCGTGAATTGGTTTTATAGAATGTGAGCAAAAGAAGAAAACCGTCGTTGGATAGTGGAAATGGAAGAGATATTATTCTTTCTTAAAAATTTTACGGAGGTGAAACTTTAGAGTAGACGGAGTCACGGGATAGAAAAAGATGGCAGGAAAAAACACCATTTAGTAGAAAAAGTAGCAAAAGAAGGTTTCATTTAGCTCTATGTAGATGACATTAACGTTCCGCTTTGTACAATTTGACGGATTTCCAACTAAATCAATGGGAAATATTAAATACGTATTAAAATTAAAATTTACTTACCAGAAAATTTCGTTGATAAAATGGTTGCTTTAACACTCTTTTAATTTAACTTCTCTGCTAACTTACTTTTAATTAAAATGAATAAAAGATAGTCAGTTGACTTGGTAACCTACGCCGAAAGTCACAAATGGTATATTGGAGAAAAATAAAGAAAGTGGAAACAAGTAGGTCCGAAATATTCAAGTCTGAGCAGCAAAAATAGATAAAAGTACTTTTATTGAATCCAAATACTGCTAGATTGATCATATTTCATGTAATAATATCTTTTACTTACTACCTTTTACTACCTTAGGCACATTTATTACGTTTTTCAAGAGACGGAATTGAAGTGGATTCATTTGCTATGTTTTTAATTATTCATACTTAATTAAGATTCATACTACCTGTCGTCAAGAATAATACGAGGTCTGTTCAAAAAGTATCGCGAATTTTTAATATTCGCGGGTTACATATATTTCATTTTAGATTTTTTGTGGCGTTATGCTGGTACTTATTTCTCTCACTTATGCCGAAAAGTTCGGCCATTTTGGATGTTCAGTTAATTGTTGACAGCTATTTTACTTGAACGTGTTTTGGCTTTTCTTCGATTTTTGCCTGTTCCCAAAAATGGATCAAAGAATCTGTATCAAATTTTGCGTTAGAAACACGAAATTACGTGCACGGACACAACCTTGGACCGAAGTAACGTTTATCGGTGGTAAAAAATGTTCTCAGAGGGCCGAGATGATGTGATCGGCGAAGAGCGTGAAGGACGCCCGAGCACGTCAACAACCCACGAAAACATTGATGAATTGAAGAAAATAGTATCGGCCAATCGTCGAATCACCGTTTAAGAAGTTGCTGAGGACCTAAACATATCGATTGGCATTCGATTTTTACCAATGATTTGGACATAACACGGGTTGCCGCGAAATTCCTACCAAAATTCTTCAATTTCGACCAAAAACAGCGACGCATTAACATTGATAATGAGGTCTACGATGACCCAAATTCGATCCAGAGGGTCATAACTGGTGACGAATCATGGGTATATGGTTGTAAAGTGGAAACTTAAGCTCAATCATCCCAATGGAAGCTGCAACACGAGCCAAGACCGAAAAAAGCGCCCAAGGGCCGGTCGAATGTGAAAGCTTTGCTTTATAGTTTTCTTCAATTATAGGGGCGTGGTGCATCATGAGTTCTTGCCACGGAGTATGACGGTAATTTAGGAATATTACCTGCAAGTTGTGCGCAATATGTGCGAAGAAATCCGCCTTAAACGCCCGGATTAGTGGAAGAACAAAAATTGGCTTTTGGACCATGACAACGCCCCTACTCACGCATCGTTACTTGTGCACGCGCGAAGGTTTAGCCAAAAACAACACCCTAATGATGCCATAGCCACCGTATTCCCCAGATCTGGCCCCCAGTAACTTTTTCTTCTTCCCGAAACTAAAGAGGCCCATGAAAGGACGACGCTACGCTACGATTGACGAGATAAAGACTGCATAGAAGGAAGAGCTGAAGAAGATCAGAAAAATTTATTTTTTGAAGTACTTCGAGGATTGGAAAAAGCGTTGGCACAAGAGCATAACGCTTCATCGGGATTACTTTGAAGGGGACATAATAGATATTAATGAATAAATAAATACTTTTTGAAAAAACACAAAAGTCGTGACACTTTTTGAAAAGACCTCGTACCTAGATAAAAATGGTTTCCACCACCCTTACATGATTTTAATTAAATATTTGGTGATTTGAATTTGATAGTATAGCTACAGTAAAGGTGTAGCTGGAAGCGGTAAACAAATTTATAAAGTAGAATAGGAAGACAAGTTGCTTAGAAGAAAAATGGGTACAATATCAACCAAGGGATGAAGAAAGGTGCAAATAAAAACCATAGAATAGTAGCTTGGAAGAGAGCCATGAATTACAGGCAATATGATTAGGCAAATAGCCTAGAGGAGGAAAAGGTAGAATGTAAACACTAAATTTGGTTAAAAAATGTACCAAGGGATAAAAAGCAAGGTGAAGTGGGAATACTAACAACGCGAGAGAACCATGGTGGAATTCGTGAAGATCCGAAAGTTTTAACGGGGAAAGGTGTAACTGGCGCTTTGGTTGGGAATATGAAAAAAACACTATGAGGGCATAAGAGGGGAAAAATACTAACAATATTAAAGACACGTCAGGAAAATTATTAGTTAAACAAAGAATGATTCACGGAAATTATATAAATACATGGACCATCTCGAAAGTACCGATACAAGGCCAGAAAGTTTACACGCAGACAGAAATCATGTCGTAGGTAGGGACGGATTAAGACAAAATACGAGTATATTTCATGATAGATAGTTTGTTAAAAAACAAATAAAACATGGGGATAAAAAGCATGCCCGTGGAAGCTGTTACCGTTTCAGGAAAACGTGAAATAAGGGATTTTATGCGGTTATTTGCATTCATAAAAGAGGAATTTGGCAGGAAAATTCCTTCAAATTATTGTTATTTCAATTTCAAAAAGGGAAAGGCAGCCATACCTGTGGACTGAAGATATATAGCATGGATTTTGCTGTCAGCTATTTAGGATCATATAAAGGAGGATGGAGAAGTGTTTACACTATGTAAGAACGGTTTGGGTTCAGAAAGGGCAGAGGCACCTGTGATGCCATGGCATTAGTGAGGACAGTAATAGAGTGCAACAAATCGCACCATTCTTGTCAACTTTATAGTTTTATAAATTTCAAGAAGGCTAATTTTGCAAGATTTTGTTAGACTAAATTGTTTAGAGTTAATGACTTTATGAATATATTGCAGAAAATAGAAGAGTGAAGGAATTCACGACAAGACTCACGCTAACTTGACAGGAAGAAGTCTATAGTAGTGCTGGGTTTCCGGTTATGTCTATTCATGGTTGGAAAAACTGCAACATTAGTTAGTCAGCAGAAATAAATAACTTGCATTAAACGGTAGAGTTCCTAATAATAATAGTAACTGCATAAAAAATAAAGCCTTGGAGGTAATTAGCTTTTTTTACATAGTAATTCTTTTTTCTAAAACAATCCAGGATATAGATCAGAAACCTGGTCCATCCCAGGTTTCGCTTAGAATCTTGAATAAGGTTCCAGTACATTAATGATATCGATAATTTGACAACTGAGTTAGAATAGAATGATAAGAGGTGTTAATACAATAGGCGAGTATACTTTTCCAGACCAAAGAGAGACTGGTTGAAGCTCGGGTTCACTCCTAAAAGCTCACAACATCCATGATGATTGGAACCCGTGAGCATTCTAAAACAATTCAGGAGGTTAAGGGAATAGAGTTGGCTCCCATTTTCTGAATGTGTGAAGTACAACTATCGTGGTTTTAATCCATCTAGGAAATAAGAAATTTTTATTGAGATGGAGGCTGGATGTGTCCTTGCCACCGAAAGGGTTTTCGGGAAGCCAAAAACCGTCAAAAGACCCTCTCTTTCACTACGGCTCGGTGTAGGAGAAGCAAAACATTTTTGTAGAACAAAACGGGACTAAGCTTTTTGAGGTATGTGGAGGGAATTGTGTGCGGCGACAGAATGGGATAAGGTGGGAAACGATAAATGGTCGGCGGGCAGGGGAAAGAAGAGTTTGGGGTTGAAAAGGTTGGAGAAGGGGAAGGAGAGACTGATTGAGGGGGACACAAGTGTGGATCGACAGTGGTAGGGCGGGGAGGGATTTGGGACAGTCATCTTGTGTTTGAGTCAGAAGAGAGGGGAGAGTAAAGGTATGAGCCTGGTTCGTCATGTCTCCTAAATCCCTTTGCACAGTTTGGGGTTGCATGTTTCCGGGGACGAAAACACCCCCCTTGGGGTTCAGAAGAAGGGATCTGATGCCAACATTTGCACGATGAAAGCGTGCGTAAAATTTTATCCATGCTCGCTTGTCCGCGGGGGATGTTTTCCCCACATTTCCTCCTCTCCAAACCCCTCGAGCCGAAGACAGAACCACTTTCGTCCACCTACCGACACCTCAGGACCACGCTCATCCCTTCTCCTCTAGTTCTGCTTCTCACCGCGGACACCTCCCTTTCCTCTCCCACGCACACCTGACAAATCCCCCTTGTGCTGACTAACCCTCTCTTGCCGGTCCCGTGAAGTAGCGACGGCCAATCTTTAAAGTTCGGACTAAGGGACGGAGTTGAGTGGTTTGTTCCCCATTCAACATACACACCGGGACCTATCAGACCAAACTTCTGAGAGCGGAACCACGGAAAATCAATGACCTTCGGCCGCACAAACCAAATAATGTTACAGAATAAGGCCTACATCATCAGGCATAGCACGATGGAGGAGGGTAAGAATTATGTGGTCATGCCATTCATTTCGGCCTGTACGAAACGATTTCGTCTATGAAATTGCCTGACATCCATTATTGAATTCGTCCCTCTAAAGATGCCCATGTGCCAAACCCGATACAGAAATGGAAGATAGGTCGGAATAAAAGGATTATCGATAAATTCAATTAATTTTTGCAAAAATAAATAAGGTGACGTTTATGGAAGAATTATTAAGAGTCACAACGCTCAAAGAGACAACGCACAAATTTTGACTTCAAGAAAAAACGATGCCCGTGGCCTATTACCCCAAGCATACAAATGTAGGCGATCACCCTGTGGATGGCTACTCATAAATACCTAAAATAAAATCTGACTAGAATACTGATATTCATTCCCAAATGAATGACGAAGACTTTCACATTTTTAAATCATTCCAGTTAACCATTGAAACATGAGTGATGATTAAACCGAAGTAAGTCGCCTGGAGCATGCTAAGATTTAATTTTGGAAGCGTACGAAATTAGAGCAGGATGCAAAAATAGCCAACCCACGTAATATCCCCCAATCTGTAAGTCGGAAACAAGGCGTTTTGATCTTAGAGCAGTGGTGATTGAAGCATTTGATAATGAATCTCTGAAAACGGGCTCCATGGAACAATCTGAATATTTCTCATAACGCAGTTAGGCACATAAAGAAAATAATTTTCCTGGATACAACTCGACTCAGGATAACAAAGGGTTTGCCGTGCTCAGATGAAGGGGATTAAAGTTAATAGCTACATGGGTCATACTGAAGTTGCCTGTAGAAACAAAGTTACGTAACTTCATTGAGGACATTAGGCCCCTAAGTTAGTCTTAACACGAAATTCATTAACGTCCTAGTCAAAACTAGATGAAAAAGAGATGATGAGGATCGTAAATTTTCCAAAAAAAGTCATGAAATTTTAGGATTATATAAAGGCAAAAAATAATAAAATGCATAAAAGAAATTAGATAAATACCATCGAATAAGTCGTCAAAAAAGAAGCATCGACCAACGAGAGTTGTATTAGGTGGGGAAGAAAGATAACAAGTGATGAAAGAGGGCTTTGTTGTAGTGTGAATTGCATAATAATTCGTGGAGGGAGGTTTCATCGGTAGCATCGAATATAAGCTCTGCTCAGAGAGTGGTGAATAAAACGTGTGTTTAGTGCGAGTAGTAGAATGAAATCATTCGCGGAAAAATCTAATAAAATGAAGCTATCTATATTAATGTATTTGTTAGCAATAGAAATAACCTTAGCCAAAGAATAAAGTGCGCACGAGATATGAACAATATGCAATAAATTTAAAAGTTTGTGCTTAATAAATAGGTGTCATTGGGGGAATCCAAATACTGTAGTGAATAAAGGAAATGATGAGAGTAAGACAGAAAAAAATGGTTGTGTAAAAGTTAAAAGCGGTGATTGCAAAACGAGTTTTGAAAGAGCAGGCGATAAAAACCTTAGGTTTTTTCCAAATAACTCCTTGGTGAAGGTTAACAAGATGAATGCTTGGATATACTCCAGTCAGATTTAGCTTGGTGTGTATGTGTATGGCTGGTGCTATTATATGTTCATGTCAACCAGCCAGATAGCAACGATCTAAGTGAAATGAAATCGGTCAATTCAGTTAAATCATATAGTATTCCGACAAAATTATCTAAATTTAAAAATATGGAAGGGAAATGCTGGAAGGGGTGAAAAATATCAGTATATACTTAACTGTAACAACGACGAGAGAGAATGCTGGTCTGATGGATTCGCCACGTCATCCCATTCGGAAAGGGAGAAATTTTTATAAAGTGTGCTAATATGAAAAGTATACAGAGAATTTATTCTCTTTGCAACAGTAAATGCAATTTAAAATAAGCAAAAAGCATACGAATAAGATCACTTACCAATTCCTGATTGAATATCAACGTAGTTAAGCTAAAAAAGGGAATGTTGACACCTCTTCAGAAACGAGTATCAAGTCAAAGGAACCTAAGGAAGATAAGATAAATAATTTTCAACACTTGAGTGCCAGAAAGTACACAAATATTTTGCTACAATTTGCAAAATACTGCATAATAAAAGTTTAATTGCACGTCAGACGTTTTATTTTAATCCTACGGTCATTGATACAAGCTAAAAAAAATTCAAGGCAGCGAAATGAGAATTGATATGAGTCGAGATAGGGAAGGTAGTATAGTACGCAGGGCTACTCTTCTTTCCCCGTGCCCAGTAACCACGCTTAGGGATAGAAAAAGCTGGAAGAGTAGCAGTCAAGAAGGGAAATATGGCGGGTGGCACTAATTAGAGCAGTTGATTTTTGAAACCCTTAAATTTTAGCTAGATATTAAGTCAAAGGGCTGGATTCATTGATCTGACTGCAGTGCAGTATAAGTTGGAGAGACAAGAAATTAGGATGTATCTTCAGAAAGGTAAGTTAATGATTTTACTAAGATAAGACGGCTATGGTAAGTATCGATGTGGGAGGCGATTTTTAATCTATTGTAATCCTTAAGCAATGATTTTTAAATTATTGAGGAGAATGACAGTTTTATTGAGAGAATAAAGCTTTATAACCTACATATTTATACTATATAATATATTTACTATGCTATATTAAACTATATTTAAAAAATATAATATACACATGTATAATAATTAAAGCAAAATTAAATATTGGGGGAATTTCGACAAATAATTTCAAAAAAGTCACATAGAATTAGTTTATCGCAATAATTTTGAGTGTAGCATTTTAGGTTTAAAACGGGTTTTTAATAAAGAGATGATTTTCTTATTAAGGTGGTAAAAGAAAAATATGATGAGAAGGTGAAGTTTCCATGGATAAAAAAAGTGAAATGTGATGGTGAATGCTGAGACTTCCTCGGTTATTTTCGAAGAAGAAAGGTATATTTGATGGAAAGAACTTGTGTGGTGATTGGCCGATAAAAAATAATTTGACGACATTAGAGTAGTGAAAAATATATAATTAAAGTGAATATAGATTATAAATACATAAACAGAATTTGTATGCTTCTTATATTTTACCATTGATTAAAAAAGACGATAGAAAATAAAATAATTATATTTTTGTGTAATATGAAATTAGAATAGAGTGATTAAAAATTAAATTGAAGCTTGAAAATGATTCAGTCCTCGCATATTAGGGTAACTAAGGAAAATTGTAACAGACGCTGAAATGAAAATTGCAATAGTTTCGGTTAATGATATATTTGACTTTCAACACCAGTGCATTTTTATTTGTACGAAGGTTGAAAAAATATAAAAGATAATATGGTTCACTATTTTGGCAAAGAAGCTGATCAAATCAGTTACTTTTGCAAAATTATATTTGGCCAAGAACATTTGAGAAGTTTTTTATGCTTAGAAAAATTATTTTACATATTAATTCTCTCTTTTAGCAAGAAGAGGAAGACTAGATTTTCCGATGGTAATGACATTTAATGAGGTGACTAACAGCTTAGTCTTTTGCTCCGTTATTGATTAATCGATAATTTGGTTGGGATAGGGGATTAAAGGAATGGAAGAAGGATGGAGAGAAACTTGATACCGGCATTAGCTTACTCTTAACGACAGGTGCCAAAGGGGTCAACAATTAAATTCCCTATATGATAAACAGCGTAATCCACTTCAAGTGCTCTGAACAGAGCACGCCATGCAGGGATTGATTTGCCACTGACAATGTCGCCTCTAGGATTCGAATTAAGCCCCTCGGGATGTGAAGCCAGTACATTAGCCATCACACCAGGCTGACTCCTCGTGATAATATTTCAGCAGAATATGCACAAGGAAGTATCATACAATAGCTCATTGGGAAATTTATCTTAGTCTAAATTCAAACTATTCATCAACTTGTATGCATTGAAAAGTTTAAACTTGTAAATTTTATGTGCTTTAATCTGAATTCCGCAGATACAAAATTTATGGTTGCAGTTAAAAAATATATAGCCCAGATCTGCTTGGGAACCTTCTTGATTTAATAAGGCAACAGGCACCTGCGTTTGTATAAATGACTCAGAAAGGCATTTGAACTTTTTGTTAATTTCTGTAACTTGGAACCACCTGATTTGGAGGAACATTTTCCGGAAGTGCGCAAACTTTCTCAGATGATGATCACCTTCTCCGTATCCATCCTATTTGCTGAGAGGTCCTTCTCGATGATGAATGAAACCAAGTCATAATTGAAAAACATCCAAGTTCAGAATAGGAAGTTATTCATGCTTTTTTTTAGGAATGTGAAGGCTTTGGTCGCTAAATTAAGCTGGAAATCAACATCCTTTGATGGCGAAATAGAAATCTTCATGACAAAGAAATCGAAGGGTAAACCTGAAAAAAATGAAAATTACTTCCTTGAAAGAATTTTGCTGCCGGGCTTACTACTCAAAATCAAGATGACTTGGTGATACACTAGGACGCCGTTTTTCATTTTGAAAAAGGTCTCGAAATTCCTGTAAATGCAATGATAAAATTTTACAAATGTTAAAATTTTGCAATGCCCTAGTTTTCTCGCATAAATAATATTTAGTGCAGTAATATTTCCAAAAATTCTGTCCCAATCGAACATGCAATATAAATCTGAGAAAGTCAAGTAATCATAAAATTGAAGTAGAGAGTTTCTATTAAGGAAAAGTCAACTACTATAGATTTAGGTATGCGTAACTATAGATTTTTACTTCCCTTATTTTTTTAATGAGATTACTATGTGATTCCAAAGGATTTGGAAAATCCTTGAAACGTTCATGGGAATCAATGCAGAATTTAAATAGATTTTTGAATTACCTGATTTAAATCATATGTAATTCGACAATAGGCTTAATAAATCAAAATAATAATTACTTCGTTTACTCTCCCACTTTTAACTGATAAAGAAATGACAGTTTATTTCAAGTAATTTTTACCATACCGGATTGAAACCAACATTTTGTATTTCACCACCTGAACATCTAGTTGGTGCTGAATCATGAGCATAATTTTAGTGCAAAAAGCTAATTATGTTGGGTGACAACTTATTTGCCACTTTCACGCAAATATATATCATCTTTAACGATAAGATATTCGTAAGTTCTTGCTGTCGAATACATTGCAGTCACTATTTTTTAAATTATGCATCCAATCAGTTTGTTTACCATTTAGCATCATTTTATATATTTTAAGTGTCATTCTACTGCATCAAAACAAATTCAATAGAGATAAAAACAAAGGAAAACGTGAGATATATTAAAAAATAGAAAAATTTTAGAAATTATAAAAATATCTCAGAGATTTGAGTGATAATTGAGGCGTCACTTTATGGAAGCGATTCATATGGAAAAAGATAAAAACTTGGTTCTTTCTACCACGTATATTTTATTATACACGACCTAGTTTTCGACCTGAAAATTCAGCATCAGTGTTCTTGAAAATTTTCAACCGTTCCAAGGCATCTAATCTTAAGCCTTTTTTCTATAAATGTGGAAATTTAGGAACAAAGTCGCTGGCGTGGTTATTGTCTTTAAGGTGATGGGCAAAATGGGAAGAAGAATTTCCGTTTTTAAAATAGGCGTGGTGTTCTTTCACACGTTCACTGAATTTCCTCCTGGTTCATCCAATGTAAAAAGTAATCATAAGGGCATCATAATGACCTAATTTATTCCTCCTGTTTCCCCTTCCTGGACCACCCTCTGTTCCACAGCCCCTCTCCCCCCCTTGACGCCCTACCCAACCATCCTCTCCAACCCTATCACCATACCTAACCACCTTTTCCCCCTCCTTTTATATACACACACACACCAATTTCCCTTCTCTTCCCCTCCTCCCGCTTCGCAAACATTTCTCTGTCTACTATATGAAGCAGAGTGTCTTCTGTACTCTACTTGATGATGAATCTGTAGGTCGAAACCTAGGTCGTCTATAATAAAATATATGTGGAAGAACTAAGTATTTTTTTTCCAATATGATAAGCATGTTTTTTTCATTTACTATGAGCTAGTTAAAAGATATATCACCATGAGACTTTCCTCAGGGTTTCTCAAGATATGATAGCAATTTTTTTTTAAAACAAAACGATTTTGTGTCTGAGAAACGTATATTGTGCTTTCCTAAACAGAATTAATTTTGGAGCTTAATGGAGTGTAGTTTCGACTACTTAAATAAATTGTGTGCCATTACCAAGATACTGTTCACCTTTTATTTGAACTGAAAAACCTTCTAATGAAATATTTTAGAAGAAATGGCATAATAGAAAAATCCCTAGTTTATCAATTCCCTAGTTGAGATAAAAATGGAACTCCTTTAACTCATCTACCATCCTTTTAGATGGAGAGAATTTCCTGCCTGCGGGGAAGTGACGTCGTAAATACTTACTAAACCCTAACGGAAAAAAATGGAATCATTTTTTTGTTTTATTCTCTTCTCCGTAGTCTTGAAGGCCAAAATTATACGTGTACGCGGTCACGTTGTTTATTATCTGCCGCAAGCACGAGGTGTTTGGAGAAAGTTAAAAAAAAGATAAATAAACCCATCCAAGTATTTCGAGGGGGAAAAAACAATAAAATTTTCCGCATCAGTCGATTATAAGGTGGGGAAGATGGGTAGACATATTACGGAGTCATAAACCTGGAATCTCAGCTGCTCCCGCGAAGAAAATCTTGCCAAAACAAAAACACAAATCAGCGCTCCGCTCCGAGCCTTTTTCCTCCGGCCTTGCTCTCATCCTTCCGCTCTCTCTCCTCTCTCTCATCCCTCTCTCCCGCCACAGCCTCATCTCCCCAAACACTCCCCCGCACCACCGAACTTCGCAAACGTAAACCATCCGAGACACCCCCAGACACTCATACCCCTTCCGACCTCAGCCTCATTCTTCCCCTTTCTCTAAAAAAAACTCCACTGGCTCAACCACCTCCCTCCCTTTTACCATCAGATCGCAATTCGAATAGCTGGCGTTCCCAAAGTCATCACAAACCCTTCCTTTCTCCACCCCCATCTCTTCTCACCCCCTCTTTTCCCCTGACCTGTTCCCCTTCGTCGACGAAAATTCCGATTCTACCTTTCCCGGACTGAATTTCTTTCCACCTGCACACGCCTCCCTCTTCTCCGCCTCCCCTCTCCCCACGCTCTCTCTTCTCTTTCCCGATATATATTGCTGTTTCCTGCCTCTTCCAACCTCGCATTTCATCCCCGGGACAACTCTATTCCCTCCTCACGGGCTTCTCTTCATTGTTTTCCTTATCATCCTTGCCATCACATCCACTCCCTTACCTAATGTCTCCGTTACCTTGTCTCATCTCTGCGTTTCCTCTCGTTTGGCTCGTCCATGTCGGCCATACAGTACCTTTATCTACACTGATCGGAATAAACGGATGTATTTCATGGAAGTTCTTGCTGACAGCACTGGTGGATAGCCGACCAGTAGTGGTACGTAAAGGTGAACTACTAAATGTTTATAACTTCTTGAAATTATACTGCGATCTAATTCTAAAAAAAGATTGTACGGAAGTCATTTTATTTTCAAAAGGATTCTAATCCAACCACCTCGTATTTCTGTATTTATTAATGCCATGTTATTCATTTTAATTTCATTAAATTTTTCTGTGCTATTTTAAGTATTTTGAATTTTTTACGAATGCAGTCGTCAATAGTTATAAAATTTTCAAAGGGTTTCATGTGAGGACATAGAAGCACAGTTATTGCTTGGGCACACCACGAAAAAGACAATCAAACGTAGCTAAATTCAATTACGTTCATGCTTAAAATACAATTCGTAGAGAGAATTACATACTTCGCAAACTATATATGCTGCAGCTATGTATGTACCAATAATGAATACCATATCAATTAATTATATCTCTAATTCACCATCTTATTTCGTTTCAGCGTGCCGCAGTTCTAATGCAAGGGAAGTTACGATGCTATTTCATAAGCGTGCGTTCATTACGAAGAAGCAGAATTGTCAAAAGGGGAGGAAGATGTCTAAAAGTTTCCTTCCAAATATTTATCCTCAAAAATCATCAATCTTACGCAATGAATTGAGAAATAATTTTCATATTTCATAAGTGTCTCATGGCGACATCATCAATTAATGCTGCGGGTCTATTTGTGCGGCAAATCGGCGGCGAATGTTTTTTCTGTCAATTTTTTACAGAGTGAAAAATTATTTAATTTGTTAGAGAGAGAAATCGTAAAGGTATTCGAATTTTGTAAAGGGATAAAAATAAGCATGAAATCTGGCGGAATTCATCGGATTTTACCCGTGAAATATATAATGTAGCATCATTAATTTAACCACCCTCTATTTTGATCCATAATGTTGGGAGATGTTTTCATAGAGGGACGACATTTATCATATTTAACCATCCGTTAAAGTGAAGTCAGAATAGATAATAGCACACAGTTTCCGTTTCATTTAAATTCTACTTTACTCCACCCTATATTCCATCTCCACTCAAAAAATTCCTTTCTCGAAGCAGCTTTTTATTTCCAATATATATAGAAGAAGTCAAAGGGTTTTACATACAAGTAAGCTCCTCCTTGCTCATCTTTCAATGTTGCTTTTTTCTCTTCTTTTGCCTTCTTATTCTCTTTCCCGACATTCTTTCACTTCATATAGCTCCAATAAAAATGCGCTTCCATTTTGACAGAATGTTTCTTTTAACTTTGTCTAACCATTTTTTTCAACACTTTGTGTCTGTGTCGTCATAAAAATAAATGCTTTTTAGTTATTATTGCAAAAACTTTGCCAAGGAAAAATGTGTGTGACTATACCAGAAAATTTGTTAATAAATTAAAATACTACTTCCAACATTTCATCGAAGTTCGAAACAATATGAACGAGTGTCAAAATTTTACTGGAAGATAATACAATTTGAAGATAAGTTATTAGTTAGCTTATCTACTCGATTAATTGGCTAGTTTGTGCTAAGAAATTGTCTTTCTCCTTAACCAAAACGACTGACGAGGTATAATTGCTTCTGGAAAGATAAATCATGAATATAAAAAAACATTAATTTTCCAATTAAAAATATTTTAACAAGATTAAAATAAAATTAATTATGTATGTTTACAAAGCAAATAGTAATCCTTTTTTTTATTGAGGATAGAAAGAATTAAGGATGACTACGTATTTCTACTAGCACCTCAAGATTCATGAGCATAAATTACACAATCAATGTTTTTTCTCATTAATCCAACACATAATGCATTTTATACTCGTACATATTGGATAAAATATCTATACTTCAGCATAGCCATTTTTTACGCAGCTACTAAATTTTGATTCTATGTACTTATTTACTTTGTTTTATTTTGTCAGGCTTAGAACCATAAGAAGAGTGATCATTAAATAAGAATTTGATATTTTATTTAATAACGTATATTATCTGTTTCATTGTGAGACTTGTATTAATTTTCTATTTGTAGTTATTAGTTTCCATATTTTATGCAAACGGTGTGAGAATATTTTACCAGCATAATTAGGTTTCCTATGAGAAAAGGAGAAATATTTAATCTCGCACAAGATCTGTTACACCCCAAATCCAAATAAACCATTACTTAAATTCATATTCATTTGGCCTCCCTTAAGTCCGTTCAACATGTCCATTTGTTTTCTCTTTTTACCTCACTTAGCCTGCATTGTCTCTTCTACCACAGTATTCAACATTTCCCTCAATATTCCCCGCATACTCTTTTCCATCTATATTTGATTTCTCCTAAGAGCCTTCTCTCTTTTCCTGTCATGCTTAAAACTTTTCCTCTACTTCTTATTTCGCTACATTACACTTTTTACATCTTTCTCTACATCCTCCAACCTGCGTTTACCCTCTTGATTGAACAACAGAGTATCCGTTTCTCATAATACCACGCTCCACAATAAAATTTTCCAAAATATTTTATATACATCTTTCATTTTGACCCCTGCAATTATAACTTATTTATATAAAAGTTTCCATGCTTAGTGAAATTCATCCTTTGAAAATTTTATACTTTGACCATCTTGCTTTAATGGAGACACAAAAATAGGTAGTTACCCATTAGAGAGGCCAAATTTAATCTCCGACATCAAATCCATCTTTCTCGAAAGCATAAGTTTGTTTCGTTTGTTTAAATTTGGACTTGATCCAATGTCTATCTCACTAGTTCATTTTTTCACTCAGAAATGCTCTTGATTTTGCTTAAATCATTTGAAAATCTCAATGATTTGGTAAATTATCCCCTGGCATTCATTCCTACCTCCAGTCCTTTACATTACTCTCTCAAACTATCCTCCATGCATAATATGAAAATCTGATTGGCAATAGAAAACGCTGCTTTAACCCCATTTCTCACATATTACTGCCGATTCTGTTTCTCCGTCCGCATCCCACACCTGTTCAGTCAGACAAGACGAGTTTGAAATATCTGTTATTTGTCCCAACAATTTGCTTAATATTCCGCTGTATATCTTAATATACCTTCATAAATTTAGATTAATATACATTGCAAGTAGCCCTTTTGAAATGATCTATATTAATTCCTATTACCTTTATATTGCTAAGTCACCCTACGTGCCCCTCTTCTTTATAAACACTAAGAAATCGTCCGATAAGTCTTCGTTTTCCCTCTGCTGATTTTATTGATTTCTCGTACTGCCTTTACTACGCCGAAAATCAAACTCTGGCAATGGATTCCTATTATACAACTGCTTTAATTTTTTATGAGATAAGATTTTGACTAAACGGAATCAACCGGCTTAATTCCTTCCTCATAAATGCTTCGAATGAGCGCATAAAATCTCCCGTACTACGTTTTCCTACCTGGCCCTTGAGTAGTTTTGTAGGGATGTTATCTATCCCCAGAGGCTATTCCGATTTCATTTTCTTTAATGCTTTTTCCATCTAGCAATCGGGTGCCTTTGCAACTGAGCTATCTTTCACTAAACTTGATAGTTTATATGATATATTTCATTCCTCGGTTATTTTCAATTTGTCTGAATCTTTTTTTTCCCATCGATTTCTAATTTTAACAGTTTTATTTTCTTTAGTAATACTGTTTTATCTCATTTTCTCGTCTATACTATATTTCTACCAATCTATTTTCAAATAACTTCCTCATCCGTTTCTCATTTAGTTTTCTTGTTGAAAAATTCACATGAATATTGAAAGATATTCACTTGGCAGTACTTCCCTGCTGTTGTCTTCCCCGTTACCGAAATTTCCCACTCCTGTTGAGGGTAATCTGGTTGACCGAAAAGTTGATCTAGAGTTTTTCTTAAACATTAAATGTTAGCTATTTGATTGACACCTTACATTTGTAAAATGTTCCCATAATATGGTGGGCCATTTTTTTATCCCTACTTTAAGATAGGAAATCTCCATCATATTTCAATCGTTTTCTTCTTTACCCATGCCCTCACCTCCTTCAGAAATTATCCTCTCCTTCGCGGTATTCCTCCCTTTTGCCCCAGTAAAACGCCTACGATCTATTTCAAACGCCTACGTTCTATTTCATTATCCTCATTCTCTTTTTTATATCCTTGAATGAAACGTTATATTTTATGATTAGTAAGTTATGAGCCATATTCGCATACCCTTCCGAGATACTGTAATAGTGATGGGATTTACCTAAATCTATTTTGTGCATTTCTTGATATCACGACATTTTCTACAAGGAACTAAGTCTATTGTGATGTTTAAACTAGATATATAGTATCAAATCGATTTTTTCCGTAAAGAGCTATAGTCTTCTCTACGACCATTTCTTATCCCTAAACTTAGTAGTCCCATACTCCACTTCCATGTCTTTCATCACGTGAAATCGTTGTTGATTGCTCAATCGTTATAAAGTGCTGTCCTAAATGAACAGTGGCAATTACTTCCACTATTTGATCATAAACACAGCCAACATCTTTCCAGACTAGGCTGAATCACTTAAAGAATATAAAGTTAGGGCTAATAAACTTACGAGAATTCAAATAAGAATTGTGGGTAGCTAGGCAAAATATACCTGGTATTAACAAATTTAAGGTCTAATTAGGTATATTCAACGACAAAAACTAGCTGAACAAATATTTTCCAAAATACTTCGCCCTTTTTTAAAACTTTGGCTTTTATAATAAATCCCAATTCAAATTATTAACTCTAATTCCCTCTCCAAGTCTCTGCCCATTGATGGTCGTTCCGATTCGTTTTTTATCAAATTAGATGATAAGGTCTATTATCATTCTACTTTGACTCATAGTAAAACTTTCATTCGTCAGACATTCCAGTCTCTTTCAACACTTCATCTCCAATCCGTGGCTTAGAGTTTTTTACTTCCTTGCTCTCAACGTCTCCTCGGCTTTGCAGTTTGTGCAAAGATTCATAAATGTATCCCTTTTCAAATGATCATGTGAGTGTACATTTCATTTTTTTTAAATCTAATATATATTTCGGTTTTTGCTGCACAAATATTTATCAAACTTGATTTTTTTTCTGAATCAAATTCTAAAGATTTATTTAACGACTCTATTAAATTCGTTTTGGCATCCGTAACTTTAAGGGATTCATTATTTATGCTTCTATTTTGTTGGTAACTTATTATTCTAATAAAATATCTTCATCGCATAAATTATTAACATTATTACCGTCTCTTATATAAATTTACAAAGCCAATGTTAACAGTGTGGGTACCATTTATCTATTTTTCCTATCATTCTCAGAGGGGGATATCCTACTCACAGGATTTACTTTATACAAAATTTATTAATTCATTTTATATTATCGCGACATAACATTTCTCTTTCCCTTGCGTCTTCTGACTCGCACACTAAAGCATGCTCCAGTCTCCCACTGCAACACCTGATCTGCAACTGGTCGCCATACTTTCCTTCTACCGCACACACAGCCCCACCCGACCGAGCCGTTTGGGCCAACGGCTTCCTCGCCACTTACTCATTCGGTTCCTTCCCTTGTTTCCTCAGAGAAATCCACCGTCACCACCCCATACCCTACTCAACCGTCTTCCCCTTCCAAACGTTCCCTCCTCTCCCCTTCTCACTCTCCCCTCCGCGATCAAACGCAGGTTTTGTGACAATATATCTCTTCTTCCAGCGCCCCCAAAAACCTCGAGTACCGCCAAGTCCCCGTCTTCCATTTCTCTTCCCTCCCTCTCCAACTTTTTCCACACCCCATCTCCTCAGCCAGACCACGATCAAAATCCCGTAGGAAAGGATCCCCGCACCCAAGCGTCGCACCGCCCACCGGAGGCCACCCCTCTGCATCACATACTTCCCGCAGACCCTCCGTCAACACCTCACCCGCGCTTACATCCCCAAAAACAACAGCTGCCGACGGCCGGGGTCGACTGCGAGTCACGTCCCTCGGTGCGATCCGGTCGCAGTTCCGCATGCATCATTGAGAGGGACGATGGATATATTCCCTTTCGCCGTGCGCCGAAAATCTCTCGCGCCCCCTCGCATGGAGTGAGCGTCCGGAGATAGAGGGAGAACTCCGTAGTCTCCTCAAGGAAGTCGCACTCCTAGGATCTATCCTTTTTTTCGACCGAAAGGAGTCGGTGGGTGGGTTTGGAAAGAAGGAAAAGTGTGTCAAGGGGGAATGTGTGAGGGAGGGGTTTCTAAGTGGATATATCGCTCACAATTTTACTTCCAGAGGAAATCCAGAGAGAGCCCGAACAGTGCTTAAACTGTCTTAAGTGGGGAGAGGGATATAAATAGGGGTGGTGGGTGTGTCTGTGATAGGCTGAAGAAGGAGGGATGGTGGCACGGGAGCCACAGCGAGGGTAGGACCGAAACATTAGGAAAGGGATATATATGATAGGGAAAATAGAAGTGCCAAGCATATTCGGGGTTTTGTGCGTGCACCACTGTATTTTATATATATTAAGCCTGTGTCACATTTACAAAATAAATGGGTAATTAAATCTATTAGTTTCCGAGTTAGGTGAGACTTAAATGAAAATATTTTAATTGATACAAATGGTTATTTTGTTAAAAATATTTTATAAAGCTTGACTAACTCTGATGGAATATTAGGGATTATGAAATGTTGTCATTTAATAACGACACTGATTCAAAACCCGGATCGTGATGAAAGAAAAATTTTTATGATGTAAATATTTCAGTTCTAGCAATTACTTTCACATAATCGGTACACACGTTTGTGTATTTCATCGCAAGCTTAATAATCAATTTATGGAGATGGTCCCACTTTTATCGCAACTTAAATAAATTTAACTATTGCATATATTATCCTTTAAATGTGTTAATTAATCGGTTGGCACAAAACCTGTATGCGTGAAGCTAGGTAACATTTACGAGCGACACGTCAGCATAAACATTCATGCCATCAAAAAATATTGTAAACCTATATTTCGGCCCATTGGCATTGAAAAACCCGTAAAATATCAAATAAAATGTTGGATTTCAATGGAGAGGTGCCTAATAAAAGAATAGTTATTATAATTATCAACAGGACTAGGACGAAATAGCCAATTGGGAAGGGAGAATTCCCTGTTCATCAAAAATTGAGAAAATATCAGTAAAAACACTGTGAAATTGTCTTAAAAATATATTCCCACACGCTTAAAGACTATTATTTGGATTATTAGAGTATTTTTATACTATTTTTATTAGAATTTTAAATACCCATTGTAAAAGCTTATCATCGCTATGAGAAACTGCAGTACTTAAGACTTGTAGCAGCACCGAAGAGAATGAGATTGGATATCCCGCCCCTAGGAGCTAGATTTGAATACCGACCATAGAGTAGTAATAATTGATAATTAGCTGTTTATACGGACGAAAAGTAGAGAGAGCCTTATTTGAAGCATTTTTATAGAACATAGGTTATCGAGCCTTGTCTTCTTTGCGTATCTCGAATTTCTTTCTTGGGATTCTAGCGGTTTGTCTGGCCGGTTAAATGCGTGTCTACATCTATCCCCCACACAAGGAACAGCAAGGGAAAATTATCTCAAAATATGCAGACCTCCCTATAATAACTACTGCTTACTACAAACAGCACTAAAAGGGCACTCGTGTCTTGACGCCTAGGGAATTACATCATCCGGGTAAAATAAATGCCCTGCCCAGTGGAGAGATTTAAACACCCGTTTTTCCACCTCCCATAACGATGATAACAAAAACATGGTCAAACACGACAGTGCAAGCATTCTAGCTGCTACCATTTGTGTATTTACTATTTAGATAGAGCGCTTATAGAGCTTGTTTCCTCATGTTTTGTTTTTCCTTTGCAAACAGTTGTGTAAATAATTTCTCACCTCCCGACAATTAAGCTATTAATGACTACACTGCTGCTATGATTCCTCTTTTTGGGTAACAAGTTATAATGTGGATAAATTATGAGCGCTAAAATTTCCAATTTGCAATTCATAGGTGAATTCAAAATTTCATTGCAAATGACGTGAATCTTAGTGTTAACATTCTAGATGGATACGTTTGCGTCCATTAAAATCTTGTTTGCATATTTTTTGTGATTAATGAATGCCAATGTATTTCAAAAACTCCTCATTAAAGAAAATCATTTTGTTAGCACATTAAAAGAAGTTGGTAGATGCTCTGGAAGTGGGTCACATTTGTCACGCACCGTACTTAATTCCCTCTATTTTTTATCTCACATTTATTTTATACATTAACTATAGGTAGTACACATTTGTTGCAGCCTTTATAGTGAGGCCACTGATTTGATTTGCGTATTAATTCACTGTACTTTAAGTTCTCACAATGGAACATCACAGCGGAAGGTTAGCTACTCCTAATGGTTAAGTTGCACACTATTTCCAGCAGACGCATAGCAATTCTATCGGTATATTAAATGAGAAATCAACAGCTATGTAACAGGAAATAATAATTATTAAGAGTAATATTTTAATTAATGTTTAAGGATCCTTAGGCTATGTGCGATTTAAAGTACAATCGTCTTCATTATCGGAATCAAAATCTTATCCTCTAAGTAGTATTTTGAATTAAAAATTCAATATAACCTAATGATCTTTTAATTGGATTCCATAAATATTCTAAACAGTTAAAGTTAACTTATGGTAAGAACTATTTCATAAAATATTTTAAATATCTTTCGGTTCTCGTTCTAACACCTCCTTGGTATTATTTTCATCCTTAGGCGTTTACATTTCACGCACAAATCTACCTACAGGAATAATGCATATACTTTATTGATCAAGTGCCTTAATCGCAAAAAATTCAAATAGCAAAACAAAAAATGTAGATAGTTGAAAGCATTTTATTGATGCTTGTGAATTTCACTTGGTAAATTATTTTTTATTGCTAAAGTGTCACGTGTATTAAGAAATGAACATTGTATTTATTGATTAAAAATTTTACTCTAAGACGGGTTATGATTGTCTTAGGTTTTTTTTCCTTTTTAAAATTCTGCAAGTTTCTTTATCTCATTATTTTTATATAAACTTTGGCAACATTTTACAAGGAACACGACAAGGCTCAAAAGTACCAAGTAATTATTAATGTTTCCCTGGAATGCTATTTTTATGCATATAATTTATTTCTACGCATTGATTTTAATTTTTCTTTACGTGATTTCAAAGGACTTTAACTGAATTAGTTTTAGCGAGGGCAGTGCATACATGATTTTGCTCTGTTGATCTTTAAGCACTTTACATATCACATGTCATATTCTTGTAGCTTGTTATAAGCTGGGATTTTGGATTTTTGCGGTACCATTAATTATCGAGCAAAAAATCAGAGAACATATATATTCCCTTTGAATTTAGTTTAAATTCTCCCCATGCTTGGTGGGTCTAAGGCAATAGTATCACAATACCCCAATATAGCGAAAGCGATTAATGTCATATACATACCAGTGATAAACCCGACGGATTGTTTGATAGTTACGTAATAATAAGCCTTAGAACAATTGAATTACCCACTGTAGTGGAGGTGAGTTTTCGAGGGACATTTCGTTTGCCTATAGTTTCCCGGAAAGACCTGGCACACATATTATCGCTCACCTTTAGTGAAATTGGATTTGTCTAGTCATCACTGTAACATAAACTATCTTACTCATCTTTAGTTAATTTAAAAAATATTCTTTAGTTTTATCAACCTGAATTATTGGTATGTACGAGGGTCATCCGGAAAGTAGTACCCGTTCGTGCCGCATGAAGTGCTGACGACGCGAGTAGCCGCTGGACGAGGTCCGATAGCTTCAGTGGCTTGTCTGCCTTCTCTGAGCCAAGTTGCGTGACGCTAGCATTGCCTGTGTTGTTTCTGTGATTGTTTACAATGTTTAAAAAAATTGAGAACGCCGCCAGTTGTGAAGTGAGGGCAGTGATTAAATTCCTCAATGCAAGAAACGTTCGCCCATGTGATATTCATCGCCAATTAAAGGAGGTGTATGGAGACAATGTAATGGACGAGTCGTCTGTTCGGCGGTGGTGTCGCAACTTCAACATGGGGAGGGGGAACACACACGACGATGAGCGTTCGGGGAGACCGTCTGTCATTACAGACCAACTGGTGAGCTCAGTTGACGAATTCGTGAGGAACGATCGGCGCGTCACAATTGATGACATCTGTGAGCATTTTCCCAATGTTTCTCGAACAATTGTTCATGAAATTGTTAAACACCATCTGCATTATGCAAAAATTTGTGCAAGATGGGTCCCTCGCGTATCTCAATGAGCTGGCGGCGAAGGACTATGCAGCAGGAATACAGAAACTTGTCACACGTTATGACAAATGCCTTAATTTGCTTGGAGATTATGTTGAGAAGTAGTTTAAAGTATCCTCTTTCAAATAAAATTTTTTATGTTTGTTAATATTTACTTTTGTGTCTTTATTTCACGAACGGGTACTACTTTCCGGATGACCCTCGTAATACCGTAGCCCTGTGAAAAAATATATGATAAATCAAAGCAGCATATTTTTGAATGGATCCCTTGCTTTGAGTCCCTTTCCTTCGCTTTTTAACCTTGGAAACATTTCGACTAAGGGCGAATTTTCCCTAAGGAGCCTGTAGAAGAGGCCTTGAGGTCGGAGATCAAAATGGCCAACATATATCCATGGGAATGAATCGTAGTCCAGTGACCTTCCGATCCTTGGTGGAGGCAGGGAAAGGTTAGGAACTCCGTGCCCTATTCCGATACTCATAGCGGGATCGCCGAAAAACAACTCCCTTTAGCGTTTTTCCCTCCTATGCCCCAAATCCCTTTCCTCCATCTTCTGCGTCCAGTATTATTATTACTCAAATTTGCTGTCTTGGTTGCGCGGCTTGCGTCCATGAAACTCTTTGGATGAATATGATATATTTTGATAGAAAAAAACGAGAATACTTTTTCGGCATGCTGAAATACGATTCATGCCATTGGATAAGAATTACTAGGAGATAACACGTGAAAATCCTGCAGTTCCCAACAAACGCTTATGAAATTATTTTAGCAGTTGAAAAAAAACCTTGATTTGAGAATATGCACAATGTTCTTGGAGTCCTTTTTACGACTTTTGTGAAAAAAATGTATGCAAATGACTGCTCAAAATTGTTTGCTTGATGGACTGATTAATGTGTACACAAACAAAAAGATTTCAATTTGATAGATGCATTAATATTTTCACCATATAGTTTTATAAGTGAATACTAGCGGAAAAGAAATTTAGTACATCTAAATTCAAAGAACTGAACGAAATGCCGTGAAGGCTGGTAACTTCAACTGAGTCATCCACTGATGGGTATCGTAATGCTGAAAGTTCACTAGGCAAAAGTAATTCGCCTTGACAGTGACACGAACCCGGATTCGGTAATGTAGGAAATTTATATTTTAATATGAATCCTATGTGGCATAGCTCATTTAAGCACTCGGCCGTAACTCGAACGGGTCCAGGTTCGCCTTCCGGTTAAATGAATGATTCTAATGTTGTGAGTTTTATGAGTTAATTTGATATAAATCAATATTTTCCCCTCAAATCCAAGTTAAAAGAACTGGTTCTCGTCCTTACTAAAAATTACTATAGGGTTAACTTCATCTTTGGATAATAGCGACACATACTGATTTGAAAAAATAGCTATATTCCTGTTAAACAAGTCTCTAAATGATGATCTGATACTTGCTTTAGTTATATTCTTTCTCGTATATTTCGGAAAAAGTATTACGAAAATAAATATTTTCTATGTAATTATTCACGTTTTGATGGATTTGAAATCATTATCTTCTATGATATTATGCTTGAGCTAACCAACATTTTCATTATGTTCCTGAATGAAGAAGTTTTATTGCGCCATTTAAGTTTTTAAAGAATAACTAACTTTCCAATAAGTGTGACGTAAAGTTAATCAGGTAGGCTAATATCATAAATAGTTTCCTCGAAAAGAATTATGTTAAATATTTTTTGGTAGTTCAATCAGAGATGTTCTTAAAGTTTATCACAATGATGTTTTACTTGTATTCTACCTACGAGTATGTGAGACACATGTTCGAAATAACACTCTGAAAAATATTTTAAATTGTGGCGCATCTCTAAGGAATTATTATATTACGAGAAAATGCAATCCTCTATAATATCAGGCTAAGATATTCCGTTGGTATGGATTCACGATGCTTCGTTATGCATTAAAATAGGAACGCCAAGGCAAACTCTACTGCGTTAAGTCGTCAGAAATGGGAGCGATTGAGAGCTGGATCCTTATTTTCTGAGCAAACGATTTACGTCAAATCCTCCCGTCTATTTAAAGAAAAATCTGCCCACGTGGACTTTTGGTCATTTTTGTTGTAGAACTACGGCCTATTATTCCGATTAACTTGAATACTGCGAAACAAAATCGGAGACGGCGTATTATTCGTACATACCTCAAAATTTACAACTACTGTACGTTATCGAAGACGAGGTTGCTTAGAAAAGGATGCCAGGACACCAATATTTTACGATACCAATACAGACGTGACCGTAATTTAATGTACTTACGATAAGAGTATCAGAGCACGCTGAAGTTTTTTGAAAGCAGTCGTTGAAGCACGACTACGTAACTTTTTTTAAAAGTTTTCCGCTCTACGCATCATGGTGATATTGATTGTGGCGGCACTGGAACGAGATTTCAGAACTGTTGCTGCTCAAGTCTATTTCTTTTATTTCGACTGGGATCTGGTAAATGGAAGGTGGGCGTGGGAGAAGTAGAAAAAATTTCGATCGAGTAGATGAATCTCAAAGGTATTGTAGATAGAGGCGAAATGGTTAGAGGCGAGGGGGTAGGTACACTGAAGGGGTTGAGGGACAAGAGAGGGAAAGAGATATGTGAGTGAAGGATAGGAGAAACAGAGAGAGAGATAGAGAGAGGGTGGGGAGGTAGAGTTTCGGAGTGAGGGCAACAAAGGGATATAAGGTTAGGGTTGGCGGGCGAGGGACGGGGTCGGAGGGGATATTCCAGTAAATCGATCCCGTTGAGGACGCTCTGAGGAAATGTGACCTTACGGCCGACTCCACGCTAAGGGTGCCACGGAGAAAGAGTGCAGGGGTAAAAATAACACACCACTCTTTTCCCACGCAAGTCGTTTCGTTTAAAAGCCGAGATGGGGGGGGGTGGGAAAGGAGGGGTTTGAGGCAAAGGGAGTTGTTTCGAGGTGCGGGTATGGAGGGAGCAAAGGAGAAAGGAACACACGAGTAGGAGTAGCAGGCGCTAGTATTATGTGCGCCCCACGGAGGCGTAAAAACAAAGTGAGTGGTTGGGAGAAGGAGAGTCGGGGATAGATAGGGAAAGGTTTTCGCTTATCCTAGGTTTGTGTTTATAGATTCGGCGCGGCACGGACTGACTAACCCCGCATCCATCCATCTCGATGCCAAATTCAAACGTACTCCCATCCCTCGGATTTCCTGTTCCCATCCTCTGCCGAATAATAACCCACCTACGGGAATAACTAAGTGGAAAGTGTGAGTGAGAGCCCGCGAGTGAGTGTAAGCGATTACGTTCGAGATGCAAATTGAATTTCGTAATCCAAAGCCCAACATGAAGCTGAAGATTTGATCGAATCAAATCGTATTAAATCGCGCCCTCCGTAACACCCTACAATGACAAGTTTACATCCCTTTGCAGGAAATCGACATCCCCACGGATATCTCCTTAAAATTACTCTTCTTGTTCCAAAACACCTTCCGGAAGGTGGGAATTGATCTGCCAATTATTCCCAGTTCCCGTTCTTTAATCCTTCTGCTACCATATCAATATTTATATTGGTTAATGAACGTAAATAAAAACGTAGAATTTCTTCAATCCCCCGTTGTGGATCGAAAACCAATGAAAACTAATCATCGCGCTGCTTTAAATTGTGATGTGGATTGAGGCCGCGGTATGGAACTTAAAACGATTTCCGATGCCAGAATGATTCACAAGAGTGATATGCTGGAAGAGTTGAATTTTCTGAAAGAAGAACTTGATTTCATGACGATTTGGGTGAAAAGGTAATGAGAATGTGAAGGAGAAGTGTGATGTTTTACTGGCAAGGCCACGTAGGGAAAATGCACCAAGGTTTTGAATCTTCATCGCAGAAGGTTTACACTGACGAATGACAAAAAATTAAAGGAAGTTTCCCAAAGATTAGCAGTAAGTTAAACGAGAAGGAAGTGCAGTGTTGTCACTAGAAAAAAGCTACAATTGAGGTCCTTCATAGCACAAAGGTTGCATTAATAATGAGAAAGGACTCTTAGAAATGGACGCTTTAATATACTTATTGCACGAAAAAAATTATAATGTCTCGTTAAGTCATACCACTTGGAATTAGCAATGTTAATACACCTAATAATTGACAAATGAATGTACTCCTTCTCGCGGACATAACTAAACTAACGTAAGACTGTGATTGAAATAATCATTATTATCCTTTAATTCTATTATAAACACAACTTATTCACCCCAATATATCCATTAAAATCGGATATCTAAACATCTTCCACCTTACGCCTCCGTGATGAGTAGCAGGGCATAATTAAGCTGCAGGAGCACGAAAGCTTGAGTATGCTAATTCATTGTGATTCCGCAGGAAAAATTCTCTTTATTTTAGAAATGCTACCATTTCAAAATATTAATCCGAAGATTACTCATAGAAACGTCTGGGGTGTGGGGAATACAGTCAAAAGAAGGAAACAATTAAGGTGAAGTGAATGCCTCATCGTCCAAGTCCTCAGAATAAAGAACCCAAATAGAAAATGATGTTAAAATATCCACAATGCTGAATCAAAAGAATTTGAATCCATCAAATAAATGGCGTGGAGATTCTTAAATGAAAATGGCGAAGAGAGTTACTATATTGCTTTATTATTACCTAACTGTACCATTTGGGACTTTGAAGTCAAAAATCTAATTGTAAGTTGATTAAAATAGAGAACTAATCTTCCAGTTTTGTAAAAACATTTCTTACAATGAACAGAAAGTGTCACATTACTACTTGACATACATTTTTCACTAGAAGCCATTGAAATACCGGCAAGACCTTAAGCACCAGCAAAAATATTTGAATGAGTGTAATTCAGACTCAGAGGGAATTATTTTAGCTCGGTATGATGATGGCAGGTGAAAAAGCAAGAGGTTAAGGTCAAACGGGTCGATATAAGGAATCTTGTTTCACTCGCATAACGCGTGCTGACGATTGCATGATGCATCAGGAACGCAAAATTGAGTTAACCGAAAGTAAAATGTCAAGAAATCACCAATGGCCTCAATGGTTGTCCATGGAACACCATGCAACACATTCTTCAGTGGTAGGATAAAGATGCTTTTTGATCGATATGCACACATTCACGAGCACGCGAGGGGACGTTTCCCAGTCCGTAAATCAAGTGCGGATATTTCACGTGGCCGGGGGATTGAAAAACTGGCTCTCGTGTAACTATTTACGAGATAATAGGTCGTCTGTATGATGTGGCGTATCGACTGTGGGTAAATATTTATCCATATTTCAATTCCCATATTCTGCGTTGTCAATTAAACGTTTGTATGTGTGTATATATATATAAATGTATATATATATATATATATATATATATATATATATATGTATATTTTTTTTAAGGTAATCTACCGGTTAAGGTAGGTTTTTCGATGGACACAACTACCAAACAAATATTTTATTACTCCTAACAAAACACAAAATCCATCATCCTACTCTATATCAGGTCCCTCTTCATCTCTGAGTACTTTCTTCCTCCCTTCATCCCGTCCAACATCCCTATCCTGTTCCTTCCCTTTCCTCTTTTGCCCAACATTCTACCCTCTATCACAGTCTTCAACATCCCACTGCCGGTCAACACCCCCTTCATCCACTTTTCCTGCCTCCGTAGGATTGCTCCCAACAAACCCCTCTCTTCGCCCACCATACCAAGTACTTCCTCATTTATTTTCCTCTCTGTCCATTTCACCTTCTCCATTCTTCTCCACACCCACATTTCAAAAGCCTCCAGTCTACGTCTATCCTCCTGCTTCAATGACCACGTTTCCGCGCCGTACATAGCTACGCTCCATATCAAAGTTTTTACGAGTCTTTTCTTAACATCCTTACTCAAAGTCCCCGTCATCAACTCCCTCCTCCTTGTGAAAGCCTCTTTGCCTAGCGCAATTCTTCTCCTTACGTCCCTACTACTTTGACCGTGTTGGTCCAAAACACTACCGAGATACGTAAACTGTTCTACCTGCTCTAGTTTTTGCCCTCCTATTTTAATGTTAAGCTTGGCCTTTTTCTTTCTAGAAAAACGCATAACCTTTGTTTTATTAATATTGATTCTCATCCCATACCTGTCACACTGAATTTCAAATTCACTCAGTAATGCTTGCAGCCCCTTAGCTGGCTGACAAACTAAAGCTTGGTCATCAGCAAACCTAACTGATTTTACAAATCCCCCGCCCACTTTCATTCCTACCTCGAGTTCTTCCCATGCCTCTTTGATCATTTCCTCTGCATACAGGTTGAACAGCAACGGTGATAATGGGCAACCCTGCCTTACACCCCTTCCTAACACTGCCCATCCTGACTCCCCGTTTCCCACCCGCACCTGAGCCGTCTGAGACATGTACAGGTTGCGGATTAGCCTCCTTTCCCTCCAATCTATTCCTATTTTCTGCAATATACTCATTAGTTTTTCCCAATTCACTCTATCAAACGCTTTTTCGAAATCTACGAAACAGGCAAATACCTCCTGGTTGTGTTCTATATTCCTCTCGATTAATAATCTCATTACTGCAATGGCATCACGCGTACCTCTCCCCTTCCTAGACCCAAACTGATCATCCCCTAAGTAATCATTTGCCCTACTCTCTAGCCTTTTGTTTATGATCCTGAGAACAACTTTAGCTGCGTGGGATATCAAACTTATTGTCCTTTAGTCCTCACATGACGTATCCTTTACCTTTTTCGGAATAGGAACTAAAACTGATCTCACAAAATCTTCCGGCCAGATTCCCTCCTCATAAATACTACGGATCACCCCATATAGCCTCTTCCTCCCACATTTTCCTAAGCATTTTAAAAGTTCCACGGGAATGTTATCTACCCCCACAGCCTTATTTAGTTTCATCTCCCTTAAAGCCCTTTCTATCTCATTGTCTAGTATCCCTGGATCTAAGCTGTCTTCCTCCACGTCATTTTCTTTTTCAATGTCTAACTTTGTTGGTCTGAGTTCTTTACTATACAGTTCTTCTATATACTCCTTCCATCTCTCTTGGATCTTTCCTGCGTCAACTATTACCTTACCCGCCTTATCTGTAACTGCTATCGTTGATCTCCCTTTCTTACTTCCCGATAACGATTTAACTTTGCTGTACAGCGCACCGATTTCACCCTTCCTCTGCAGACTTTCCATATCCTCGCACTGCGTGTTCCACCATGCTTCTTTTGCTTTATTTGTTGCCCGCCTCAATTTATTGTTCAATTCTTTGTACTTCATTTTGCCTAATTCTGTATTCATATTCTTCCATTTTCGCCGCTCATCCATCTTTGTAATCATCTCATCCGTGATCCATGGTTTCCTAGTCCTTTTAGCGTTAACGGTTCCAATAGTGTCTTTTGCGGCTTTAGACAACCCCTTCTTGATCATTTCCCATTTTTCTTCGATAGTACTAAGCCGTTTACCATCCTCCATGATTTTCTCTACCGCCTGTTTGTATTCCTTCCTTTTCAACCCATTTAATAATTCTACATTCCATTTTCTAACTCGCCGCCCCTGCCTTATCTTTTTGAAACGTACGCTACATTTCATAACAACTAAATTGTGGTCTGAGTCCGCATCCGCCCCCGGGAAGCTGTGGGAATTTATCACACTTTTCCTAAACCTGTGTCTAACCAGGATATAATCTAGCTGATATCTTCCTGAGTCACCTGGATTTTCCATGTATACCTGCGTCTTTTGTGGTGTCTAAACCAAGTGTTGGTGATGACTAACCCCTGTCTCCTGCAGAACTCAACTGCTTTCTCCCCGCGGTCATTCCTCGTGCCTAAACCGTAGTCGCCCACCTCATCACCATCTCTTCCTTCGCCTACCGTCGCATTCCAATCCCCCATCACTATCAAATATTTCCCTGCAGGAACACACGCGATCATGTCCTCTAACTGATCGTATATCCTATCGACCTCTTCTTCCTTATGGTTGCTCGGTGGCATGTATACCTGAATAATAACTAAGTTCGTCGGTTCTGCTTTTATCTCCACTAGTAGTATTCTATCCGTTACCTGCTCTATGTTGACTACGCTTCTTCCTACCTCTTCATTTAATACAATGGCAACCCCTCGTTGGCTCTCGTCCCCACCGCTGTATATTATTCTATATTTATCACTCCAGTAATCCCCGCTATCTTTCCATCTCACCTCGCATAGACCTAAAATATCTATATTTCCCCTTTCCATCTCTCGCTTAACATTCTCCAGTTTTCCTGTCCTCATCATTGTCCTTACATTCCACGTTCCTATTCTAACTAATTTGGTCTTCTTCTCCTGCATCTTCTGTCCTGCTGCTGCTGGTTTTCCCTTGCAAGGGTTTCGTGGGATGACGACCGCGGAAGCCTTGCCTCCCCCGCTGCCGGGCACGACACACGGCCGATTGGGCCGAGCCCCGTGGTTGCCAGGACTCAAAATATCTCTATTGTCCATCATATTTTTCTAGGGAATGATAATTGAGGTGGTTTCCCGTTGCCTTCCTCAATAGTGTTTTTAACGTGACACCATCACTTACTGGCCGCCCCACTGGGGTCAGACGCCATTGCAGCCGCCTCACTGAGGAACAGACGCTGCGTGGACTACCTTTCGTCTGGCTCTTAACCTTCATATATATATATATATATATATATATATATATATATATATATGTATATATATACCGTAAACGCTAAAAGGACTAGGAAACCTTGGATCACCGATGAGATGATTACAAAGATGGATGAGTGGCGAAAATGGAAGAATGTAAATACAGAATTAGGCAAAATGAAGTGCAAAGAATTGAACAATAAATTGAAGCGGGCCAGAAATAAAGTAATAAGCATGGTGGAACACGCAGTGCGAGGATATGGAAAGTCTGCAGAGGAAGGGTGAAATCGGTGCGCTGTACAGCAAAGTTAAATCTTTATCAGGAAGTAAGAAAGGGAGATCAACGATAGCAGTTAGAGATGAGGCGGGTATGGTAATTATAGTTGACGCAGGAAAGATCCAAGAGAGATGGAAGGAATATATAGAAGAATTGTATAGTAAAGAGCTTAGACCAACAAAGTTAGACATAGAAAAGGAAAATGACGTAGTGGAAGATAGCTTAGGTCCAGGCATACTAGACAATGAGATAGAAAGGGCATTAAGGGAGATGAAACTAAATAAGGCCGTGTGGGTGGATAACATTCCCGCGGAACTTTTAAAAGGCTTAGGAAAATGTGGGAGGAAGAGGCTATATGGGGTGATCCGTAGTATTTTTGAGGAGGGAATCTGGCCGGAAGATTTTGTGAGATCAGTTTTAGTTCCAATTCCGAAAAAGGTAAAGGATACGTCATGTGAGGACTAAAGGACAATAAGTTTGATATCCCACGCAGCTAAAGTTGTTCTCAGGATCATAAACAAAAGGATAGAGAGTAGGGCAAATGATTACTTAGGGGATGATCAGTTTGGGTCTAGGAAGGGGAGAGGTACGCGTGATGCCATTGCAGTAATGAGATTATTAATCGAGAGGAATATAGAACACAACCAGGAGATATTTGCCTGTTTCGTAGATTACGGAAAAGCGTTTGATAGAGTGAATTGGGAAAAATGAATGAGTATTCTGCAGAAAATAGGAATAGATTGGAGGTAGGAATGAAAGTGGGTGGGGAATTCGTACAATCAGTCAGGTTTGCAGATGACCAAGCTTTAGTGTGTCAGTCAGTCAAGGGGCTGCAAGCATTGCTTAGTGAATTGGAAATTCAATGCGACAGGTATGGGTTGAGAATCAATATCAAGAAAACAAAGGTTATGCGATTTTCTAGAAAGAAAAAGGCTAAGCTTAACATTAGAATAGGAGGGCAAAAACTCGAGCAGGTCGAACAGTTCTCGGTAGTGTTTTGGACCAACACGGTCAAAGTAGTAGGGACGTAAGGAGAAGAATTGCGCTAGGCAAAGCGGCTTTCACAAGGAGGAGGGAGTTGATGACGGGGACTTTGAGTAAGGATGTTAAGAAAAGACTCGTAAAAACTTTGATATGGAGCGTAGCTATGTACGGCGCGGAAACGTGGTCATTGAAGCAGGAGGATAGACGTAGACTGGAGGCTTTTGAAATGTGGGTGTGGAGAAGAATGGAGAAGGTGAAATGGACAGAGAAGAAAACAAACCAGGAAGTACTTGGTATGGTGGGCGAACAGAGGGGTTTGTTGGGAGCAATCCTATGGAGGCAGGAAAAGTGGCTGAAGGGGCTATTGACCGGCAGCGGGATGCTGAAGACTTTAATTTAGGGGAGAATGTTAGGCAAACGAGTGAAAGGGAAGGAACAGGATAGGGATTTTGGACGGGATGAAGGGAGGAAGAAAGTTCTCGGAGCTGAAGAGGGACCTGATGTAAAGTTGGATGTTGTGTTTTGCTAGGGGTCACAAATTATTTAATTTTTAATTATTTCCATCCAAAAACCTACCTTAACCGGTAGATTACCTAATAATAATAATAATATGTATATATATATATATATATATATATATATATATATATATATATGTATATATGCATATATATATATATTTTTTTTGCATATGTATATATATACATGTATAATAATAATACTTTATTCATTTTGAAAAATGTTTCAACCATATTTATTGTCATCAGTATAAATATTGTTTAATTTGTAAACATAAGTTCTTCAATGGTATGAAGATTGCCACAAAGAAATCAGCCAATGAGTCAAGTGGGTGAACAAGTAAGCAGGTATATGCCCTAAAATAAGAAGCATTTAGATTCGATTTACCTCTTGTGGAGTAGTTATGGATGTTGGATCTTAATTCGTTAGGTTCTTGATTAACTTTCACATGAATAAGAACCTTAAAAATATATGAACTAAATGCAGCCATGATTCCATACCTAATAAAAAGACGTTAGCAGGAATCATGTGGTGGTATATTAGCAATATCGTATATGTATGTATATGTATGAATATATATATATATATATATATATATATATATATATATATATATATATATATATATATATATATATATATATATGTGTGTGTGTGTGTGTGTGTGTGTGTGTTTATTTATTTATTTATTTATATCTATAGACAGTGAGTTATATACATATCACTGTGGCGATCGCGATATACATAGACCTTACTGTGACGATCGATTTAAGAGTGGGATTGGTGGTATTCTCGCGACCACAGACTACGGGAAACATCGTACTAAATCTGAATCCGGCGGAGCATGAACATTCTTTTTCAGTGTTTGTACGTGTTTGCTTGATTTTATATGCTATTCGTCCTATTTTTTCTAAATTTATGTATATGGCAGCCAGTTTTCCTAGTGAATAATGATAAAAATTTATCGTATTAGCTTATTGCTTAATTGTATAGATTTTTCTATCAAAGTATCTTATGCAACAATAAAAGTAAAAAAATATGGGTGATCGAAGCAGAATAGAAAATCAATTTAATCAGAAGCTTTGTCATAAAATACTGAATATGATACACATTTAAAATGCGTGGTGAATTTGTTTGTTTGTGGACTATTTTTCACTAAACTTGAAAAATGCTTTTTGAATCTCAAAATACAATGGGTGAAAGAAGTGTTAGATTAAAGGAACATGTATGCGCATGTATGCATTAAATACAGCATTGATTCTCTTCGTCAATTACATAATTGTTCTTGAATAATTAGATTATATCGCCTCATAGTCGAATTAAAAAAGAACTTTTCAATGAAAAAGATGCATAGTAGTTTTAAATATAATATAATACAATATATTCAAAGTATATTGAATTTCGAGTAAAGTTCACTATTTTTCAAGTACTTATACCCGCTTAGGGTAGTCTATGGGATAGATATTTGGACTTCTGACCAAAAGACCTGGGCTCCATTCCTGACGCTTCTGGGCTCCCTTTGTCTTACCCAACCTGGGTTTTTCCCATAGAGGATTTCTCGCATCCTGAGTAGCCATAGGCAACTCAGAGAAAGGAACTCCCACCCCTACTCTGATGTATATATTTCACACTACGTTAGACTTAGTAATAGATGGGCTCTGCTCGCACATATCAAACTTACTTTCGGATTAAATACCGAGGGCAATTTTTGAAAATTTCTACTGATCATTTTCCTACCAAAATACTTAAATCGGTGTCGTAGTAATGAATCTATCTGAATATAAATTGAAATAATAATTGTATCTATAAAATGACTCAGTTACGTTCAATATGAGATATATTCATTTCAAAAAAATTTTGGAAGAGTAGCAATCTCTAATTTAAATAATACTTTCATGCCTGATTATCTAGGAAGTGCAAGGGTACTCTTTTATTTCAAGAATTAACGTTTGGCGCGCCAATACAAGTATATTCATTAAAATAAGCCGATATCATTTTTATGACTGTTTCTTTTTCAAATGGTTACCTGAAACTCTCTCTGCAACCAAGATATTTGTCTTTCTCCTTAAAAAATTCATGGAGTTAAATTGCCGCAGGAAACTTAATGCTTAGACCATCTTTCACACAAAGAAAGTGTTTTCAAATGCTCCATTAATACTTCTGTGCTTAAGTGGGTTTGAATAATTTATTTTCTCCCCCTTTGACTGAAAACAAAAAAACACAAGTCACATGAAGTGGTTTAATACCAAGTCCCCCGACTTCGAGTTTGATGGAATGTGGTCAATTTCCTCAAATTTACCTAAGATCAAATTTGGGCTAGCATTAAAAGCGGTCAATTTAAGGGAACAAATCTCAGTCTCATCACTCTAAGTTACATTTCCAAACATTTCTGCCTTATTTAAATATTGAAATTTCGCAAAATAATTAATCACTACTTACGTTTTGGAAGACTTAAGGACCCCAAAAGTTCCATCATATAACTTTTTCTTCATATATTTTGAACGTTAATAATAAAGATTACTTGTCTAATTCAAATCCCCTTGAAATGGAAGTGGGCGCAGTAGTTTCAATCGAATGTGGCAACTTATGGGAAAATATAACCCGCTCTTTTTCTTAAAGAAATCTTTTTCTATTCATTTTAATAATTTGAAAATAAATGAAACGTTTCGGTGAGAGAAATTTTTCCCCATTTTTTAAGTTTAAGAAGAGTAATTTTCACTAGGCGTACAAGCTGTTTTGGTATTTATTATCTGCACCGATGTATCAAAAAGTTACGTGCGCAACGAATTATTTATCGTCTATCAAAAACTCTCTGACTTTAAACAATTTTATATATTCTTAAGCAAAATTTGAGACGAATATACTGTAATAGTACCTTATTTTCATCTTAATAGACCCTATCATCATTGGAGTACTTATTAATAGGCTCATTCAGAAGTAGCTCTGTTGCAAAAACAATTCTTGTGGAGACCATAATCCACAAGATATTTCCTAATTTAATTCATTAAATTATCAGATATTGATGGCGTTTAAGTATGCATTCAATAAAATTACTTCGAATTATAAAGAGCTCTTCTAGAATTTAAAAAAGATTAATATCTGATTACATTTTTTACTTCATATAATTGCAACATGCTTTTGCATGATTGCTATCATTAATTTTAATTTTTTTACTATCTTTCAACTGAGGAAAATATTTGTGTCTAAACGTTTTTAAAGCTTATCTAGACCAGACTCAGACTTGGACTTGATCACTCATTAAATATAACTCCCTTCTGAAAACCATATCCCATTCAACGATGCAACATTGTGAGCCTCAGATGATCACGGAAATAGGTCAGAGCATTTGTTCACCTAGAGTTTAGTTTAGAATTCTAAATGATAAATGTTACGCATAGAACTGACTCGCTAATTGTAACGGTGGACTAAAAGTAATCATGTGGGCTTTACTACGAATTTTGTCAGAGATATCAACCATTTCCCGGCCCAATTTCGTTTCAGCATTATATGATCAGAGTTAGATAAGTGAGTCAGTATGCACCTATTTGTATTGTTCATCGACATCTAGCTTCAAAATTAAAAAGGCTCAGTTATTTTAAAAATCCTGTATGATTTACAAAATGTTGATGGATTGATTGTTTATTACATTTGTTGAACAAATTGCAAATTTTCCTATTTCCGAGGTGCTTCTCAGGAGGCAGCTCTGCATTTGATTAGTAATTCTACTAGTTTAATCACAGACATAAGAAAATTATGACCCGCTGGCAGTATAAAATATGATTAATACATAATAATATACAGAGACCCTAACTGAAAAGAGTGAATTATTATTTGCGATGCCATATGTAGAACCCTATAGGAATAACTTAAATGATCCTTTACAAGTATGTACAAAATAACCAGCGATGGTAAAAACCAACTAAAAGTAGTCACATTTGAGTATTTTTTAAGGAGTAATTTGCAAATGAGTGCTGAGTGATTTTTTATAAATGAGAGATTTGTATTAAGTTAACAAATTTATCATGTTTCCTTGAAACTCCTTATTTGTACAGAGTAGAATATTAATTTCCGAAGAGACCATTAATGGAGAATCCCTTGTGTAGAGGAAACCGTATTATCAGCGATCTAAATCGGAGGAATAAATACGATTGCAGCTAACTTCGAGGGATATTTGGATGCCCCAAAGGAGAGAGCAGAGGACTATACGAGCGGAGAAGACTCGTTTGTACCAGCTACGCTTCGAGTTTCCTGGGTGGAAGCGGCTTTGGACGGGATCATTGTTTCCTAGGGGAAAGTCGGAGTGCAAAAAGGGGTCAGAGGGAAAAGTAGAATAGTCCACAGCAAGTGGTATGGCTAGAGAAATCGAAGGACGCTTATGCCGCCTACTTTTGTTTTGGTGATTTTCTCTAAACCCATTTCAAGGCCAAATAATAGTTATCAGTGTGCTTAAGAACGCCCATTGGAAAAAAACTAACTTTTTTTATTGCAACCTCGTTTCCATTGATAAATTAAGCCTCTCCAAATATAGGGACGTGCCTGAGAGGGAGGCAGTTTAAATAAATAAACGGTTGCAGTTTTATTTTGAATGACCCATAGGAGAACTCATAAATCCACCTCAAACTCTTCGCTCGGATTGAAGTGTTTTCCTAAGAGGGTACTTTTTTTAATGATACTCTCATCACATGAATGAATATTCGTAAAATATCTCTGATAAAAGGGCCAAAATGCGCCCGTATTCCTCATTCAAATGAAACTAATATGATGCAGACTCGTAGGTTTCGATATTTCATGAAATATTAGTATTTACAAGGGTTACACGGCCCTGAAAATAGGTCAAATGAGAAATGTTTCGTTGCACTCTCCCATAAATCTTTTTCAAATTGACAAACAGCATCCGTTTCCCTATTTTTTCCCACGATTTCATTATCTAGCTCAAACTATGCTATTGGGAAATTAAATCCAGCAGTTAAATTTCGTTCTATCGATATGACAGCTGTAGAAAGTGCAACACTGATGAATGGATTGTGGTATTTCAATAATATAATTTTGGGGATTTAATACAAGTCATACTCTATGCACGGCATTTTCTCTCACCCTGGTAACTACAATGCAAATAAATCTGACGTATAATCAAATATATGCAACGTCACTCAAAACTCATTGATCTTTTTTATTTGATGAGTTCCGATCAAAATTTTTGTAACTTTCAGACATAGATAATATTAATTTAGTTTACATTGCATTTCCGGCTAATTGCTCCAGAAAGAAACGTTTTTTAATAAAATATGAATCTCATGACAGGAAAAAGTTTTATTATAAAAATCTAAAAGACATTAGCTTAAACTTAAGAAATCTGCCACCTTGCAATCCTGGAAGAACTCTTTTCTCCCCATTCCTTTGATCGTCTTTTTGTATCACAATTGACATGCTTTACCCATGTCTCATTTCAAGTTAAGATACGATCTAAGAGTACGTTACCATCTTTGTCACAGGATTCGAAGAAAGTCAGAGATGCAGCAACACGTTGATTTTTGCTGTACTCCTTCAAGATTTTCGGCACCCATCTGGCACAAAACTTGTGATAGCCAAAATTTTCCGTCATAAAATGTGAAGCACATGAAGCAAGAGATCCATAATCGTAAATAAACGATTTCTACGGATTTTTTTGTAGATTTTAACCGCCAGCTCATCTGTCACAAAGCTAGGCCGACTACTGCGGTCCTCATCGTGAACATTAATTCGGTCGATAATAAACTCAATTCATCTCTGCCTCTCTTCACCTTCATTCGTTATTTCATCTTCGCATTCTTCAGAAAGTTGCCAGGGGATCGGGATTGTTGCGGTGGCTATCGTACTGGCTTCCCACCAGGAGGGCTCGGGTTCAAATCCTGGCGGTGTAGAATATTTTTCAGAGGATTCTCGATCCCGTATTGAGGTGAGTTGTGGAGGGCACTTTGAGTGAGTACGCCGTCCGTCGGATGGGACGTTAAACTGCGGACCCCTTGGCGCCTTTCTTAAACAGTAGGTTAATGCTGACGCCGGGTTTCTCTCCACCCTTCTCCATTTTCTGTCCATCCCCTACGGCGAAAATTACCTCAGCTGTCGGTCGCCTCCCCTAAATAATACTATTACAAAATTGCCAATGAATGTCAATTTGCTCGTGGTTTTTTGTCTGTAAAAACGAAATCACAGGTCGCACTTCGCGGGATTTTCTATTGCAGCGTACATTCTTACAGTTTGAAGTGATCAAAGTAAAAGAACTATAGTCTGCAAATTACCACAACAGGATGCTTAATAAGATTAGATACATTTAGGCTAATGGCTCTTGAACCAAAACACCTTTCTCCCGTAGCGCTGTCGGACAAACTTTATTTTATTCTAAGCCCTTACCATTCTCGGGGGAAATGACAAATTATATCTGTTTTACACGTGATTTCTCGAATTCTATTGAAATTTTCCCTCCCCTCTTAAATCGATGAGCCCAATAGCATATTTTCTACCTCATTTGAAAAACAGACAAAATTCCAACTAATTTAAAGGGTTTTCATTTGTAATTTAGCCTTCGCTCCCTTAGTGAATCCAAGCCTAGCTTCTCTAATAATTTCGATAAGCTACTCGGTTGGTCATAACGACCGTGTGACAAATCTAGCTCCTTTATGCTGCAGACAATCGAATTCGGAAGTCAATCCGAATTCATGAGGATTCCATATTCTAGCAGCATATTCTATATATACTCACACATGCATGTATGCGCATCTATTGAATTCTTAACTAAGGATATCGTTTATATAGCTAATTTTGTGACAGCACTGTCGTCGAACTATTTTAAGGAATTATTCCGCCTGTGTTCTAAAGCATTTCCTGCGTATGCCATTTAATTAAGGACACATTCAATTCTTCAAATTTTATAAAACTCGAAGCATAAAATACACATTGCATAATTAAATGAAGAAAAGGTTTCCGATGGAGTTTTCATAGTCAAAGATACCGTTGAAATTTAGGTGATGCTGTCTAAGATCATCGTCAGTATTTCAATCCTAGGATTACTAAATTTGAATACCAGCAAAAATGCACTTTCTAGGGGGAATAATGTGGTAGTTTCCCGTTGCGTCCCACATCGCAGTACTGCGGCCGATGCTGTGAATTTCACTCTCGCCCGCAGCTAAGGCAGCTGATGCCGGCAGACCATCTCAGTCTGCGCCACTAGTGCCTAATGGTGAAACTGTTGCCATTCACAATGGGTTCAGGCTAACTTTTTAGAAGGAGTCTATTTTTCTCGTTGCCTAGTTCCTAAATACCATTTTTGTGTTTTTTCTCTTAGTGTGTGGTTGTTTCGTTCCGAAAAACCACTCACAAATTTTTTAGCTTAGCTGGTCCCGGGGATCGAACTAATGACCTTCGGCTCGATGGGCAGATACGCTACCTCTGGTCTACCCTCACCCCCAAAAGATACCATTGAACTTAGGTGAGGCTGCCTAAGATCACTAACCAGAATTAATCCCAGGACCTGTTTATTATCATCATCTATGCCAACTTGAGTATCCAAATCACCTAAAGCAAGGGCAATTTAAAATCAAATATAAATAAATTTGTTGATAACAATTAAGTTTTTGCGCTAAATTACAAAATATTTCGCAATTAAAATAATCAGAAACATAAAAAAACTATGATAATTACAAGTGAATAGCCTCATGAATGAAACAGGCTTAAATGAACCTTACTTCTAATCTTTTCGGGTTGCGTAGAGGTACCGTCACTTCCCTCTCCTCAACTGAAATTAAGTTGAACGACTGAGCCATTATAATCACCGGAAACCTGGGAGGAAACAAAAATATGGGAGTTCTCATTCCTCTCATTTCTTCCTTAACCACAACCTCCAGCAGTTTTAATTATCCATGCTCGGTTGTAGTAGCTTAAAGTTTAAAAGGGAGGGAGTGGGGGTGGGTTTATGTATTACTTGGAAACTCTTGAGGGGTGCCGACGCAAAGTGCATTTGAGGAGATATGTCATGGACGTGGAGGGAAGTTTTCGTGAGGTGCGGGGGTGGATCCAGCCTTAAGGGGCTGTGACACAAAGGGAGGAGGAGAAGAAGGGGATGAGGGGGAGGAGTATGAGGGTGTGACGGCGGCGGAGCCTTACTCGAGGAATGGTAATTAATTCGTCCGAGGAGACAGAGGAAGTGCCCCTATTGCCGAGGAATCGCGTGAAAGAGGCCTCTCACTTCTCCAAAGTCCCGCGAAGTTTCCTTTTGCATAAAACACAAATGAGCTAATATAGTATTCCTTTTTCGTAACAACGGCGTTAAATTTCTTCTGCTACGGTGCAATATTAATTAACGTTATTTGAGGTGCGGGGATATAAAAACATTCCCGTACTCCGAGTGCAGCAAAGTTTCGGGCAAATCGTTGTCGTTACATATCTAAGTGCGAAGGCGTCAGATTAAAGAGAATAAACATTTCCCCGCCAAGCACCATCTCGGGGGTGGGGTACGTAGGAGGGAAGGAGGAGAGCGTGAAGAAAAACTTAGCGCCTCCCCTCCCCAAGTTGTAGTTCAGGACTCAAGCAGATAAAAATGGAATGTAAACAGCTTCTCATTACATTTTCCTAAAGTTTTCATCACATGCATTTCCTGAATTTATTATTTTAAACTTTTTTCTTAAGATATATTGAACTGCCTGATCTATTTAAATTATATGGGTAATGTGAATTATTGCGCTTAGTAATAATATCCTATTGAATACATAATGAATTCAGATGATCAAAATAATTCCCAGTGCACAGTTTAGCATGGGCAATTATATTTACGTAGCATTGGCTGCGTAAATTCATATTCTTGTTTTAAATATGTGGCATTGTTATATGTCACACAGAAATGAACTAACTTATTTTTTTGAAATTCTATATTCATTCGAGGACATTCACGTGGCAGGTTTAGAGAGAATTTATCAAAATGTTATAATGAGGCTTATAATGTTTCATATGAAAATGAAATGTGATATGCAATAGAAAGTGAAATGCCCAGATGAACTCTTTATTCCAAGTGTGATGGTATGACAAGCGATAGCATTGCATTTAAAACACATGCTTGAAATGAAACTTGAATAAACAACTAAAAATATTAAATACTATTACAATGAAAAATGTTTCTAGTGCATTCGATAATAATAGGTAATGATGAAAGCTGATTTCATTTTATATGTTACAGGGGAAAATTACAGACAAATATTTTAGCCATTTAAAAAATAAAAACTTTTAAATGAAGTGTAATGACTGTGCCTGGATCTTTGATGGTTGTCAATATTATTAGTAAATATCAAAAATACTCCTCTAACCTTAGTTAACCAATATCATTATTTGATTTTACACTGTTTCCAATATATTTTATCATGCCTTCTAATCCCTTCATACCCTTATTAATGTCCATTATTATCTTTTATTTCCTTATTACTTCCATAGATAGTTTATACCTACTCATCTTCAGTCATCGGCATCACATGACCTCACAACATCTCTCTAGGACAATTTTTTCATATTCATCTCAGTGTCCCTGTCATATTTAATACTCTCTTTGGCATCGTTTGCGCTCCGTTTATTTTTTGAGTTTTTTATACCTAATACTCAAAAGTCTTCAGCCTACGGTGTGCGCAAAATCGGGTTTTGGGCCCATCAGACCTTACCCTCCAGGCCACTCTTCATTCAATTCATATTTGGCAAGATATGAAACATGCCCACAATATCTGACATATCCGTGAATTGGTTTTAAATTCCCACCCACCTATCTACTCTCTATCTAATATTGTATTCAGAAATTTTGTTCATTAATATTACAATCAAACGCTCGATTTTATTTCCGGTATTCGTTCTCATTGAAATTCAAGAAGAAATCCTACTGGATCTCTTTTTTTATCTTTTTATGTGCTCATGTCTCTTTTTTAAAATAAATTTGCTTTTTTCAATCTTTCTCTCTTACATCACTGAGAGTAATCTGTCTTTTCCCTCATTGCCTGAGTATTACATTTAAAAGTGTGTGTGACTTATTTCGCTGAATATAAAATGTCACCTATGCCATCTATCTTCCGTATTTATCTTACAATACAACAAACTGGGTTTTTATTATCCTCTTTATTTAAATATTTTTCATCAACTTAAAAAGATTTTACCCAATTTCACGCCTTACATATATATTTCCTCCGTATTCCCTTGCTACGTATTCAAATACGAATCTTTTGCCATCAAATTCCTTAGATTTGGTGTGCTACTTTATTTACTGCATTTTCTTCTCCTGAATTCCATACTCACGTTATTAAAATTCCTTAGTTTATTTATTTTGTTATGCATATGAGATTTGCTTCCAACCGAATTTTTGTTGCACCAATTTAAAACACTATTAACTATACATCAAAGGTGTTTTGCTATTTCACCAAAAAAGAATGCAATGACATAATTCAAGGTGGTTAATTTTTATCAGTTCCATTTTAGATCCTGCGTAGAATTTCTCTAAAATTCCCTTTCAAATTCCTCTCCATTTTATTGCCTGTTTACGACCAACATTAGCAGCCTAAAATGGCATTTCACACCTGTGGGAGGGAAGGAATTTATTACGCGGTTCCAAAATTATTTCATAATATTGAAAGTACTGGTGAAATGCAACGATATTTTCAAAGTCATTCCAGAGTATTAGCTATCAATGCACCCTTTCTTTTACATAATTCTGTTGCTTTCTCATTTCTTACATTCATTCTACTTGGATCATTCTCCATTACTTCACTCCTATCTATTCTTTCACCCATTTTTGCAATGCAAAACCCTAGAATAATAAATTTTCCCCATAAATCATTCTCTCACAATTGTATACTTTCGTTCCATGCCGCTCCTTCTTAGGTACGTTCATATTTATATGTTTTACAAGCATATTAATTATGTGCCCAAAATAATATGTTTGTATTTTTTACATACATATTATTACTTATCAATTACTCATCTGTCAAAAGTATACATGAACCTTCGTACTTATTTCATGATCGATATTAGATTACCATACGTTAAACCTCGTCTTAAAAAAAGATCAGTTTTCTAGTTTTGTGGATTAAAAGCAAACATTATTGTTTCAACTTATTTATTTATCGTCTTTTACTCTAAACGTATACTATGGTGGAGTAGATTTCTTGCACAGTTCCATCATGGAAGAGTAAAAACCCGGGGAATGTCCGGGGGGGTGGGTCGCGACGAGTAACCTAGCCGGTGATAGATTCGTGTGAGCTGCCTATTAATATTTTTTGAGTGCAGAATAAGGTCAGTGAATCGAAGAATATAGTGTAAAGGATATAAAAACCTTGGTCGAGATATAAGTGGAGTTCCTTTGTCAAAAATTATTACTTTTACGGGGTAATAAATATATATTAAAACTGAAAATACTGTAGAAGCATTCAGATTGGTTATTAAAGTGAATAATAATGGCGTCCATGTTGCAAGTAATGCCGCTGACCTTATGCATGAACATGAAATGTTAGATATATTTTTAAAGTATGATGAATTGTACGGGTATAAAAATTAAAAGTTCGAATATAAAAGATATAACTGAAAGTACAAAGGCAGGTTAAAGAAACAGAAAGTTGGCTTAAAAAAATACAAAAAGAGGCACTGCTAAAAATAACATTTACAGGAGGAACAGACCCAATTGGCCTAGTGGGGATGTATCCATCGCAGTCAAATCAAAATTCATTAGTCATCGTTATAAATGTAATGCTATTGAAAGAAATTGGCTTGCTATAAAATATTATATTCGGAGGTTTTTATTTTTTTCATTTCAAAGCCCTCCTGATTATAACATGTTTTGATATTCCAGCAAAGTGCTCTAATCAATATTTATATTATTCAACAGCCAGACAGAATATTATTATATTTGTGGTCACTGTCAAATCTAATCTGTTGTCAATTAGCTCGAGAGACTTCTGCGTAGGAATACTGGCTAAAAATCGCGATTTATGTAAAAAAGTTTTTAATATATTCACTCAGTAGACTTTAAAAAAATCAATTAACTCGCCGATACATTTTAAGTGTTTAACAATGATTATCACAAGCAATAGAAAATAAAATATTTAAGACTTTTAGCAATCATCAGACTACTTTTCTTAGAATGAAAATTAAGTACATGAAAGTTATCAGAGAAAAACTACTAGTAAGAAGAAATAATATCTAATTATAGATGTAAATTTTCTCATGAGCTTTAACAGAAGTAAATAACGAACTACCATAAGTCAGCTTACAAACTTATATTACTCATTTAGAAAGCACTTGAAAAATCTTTGATACTATACAAAGTAAGATAAACAAGTAATTTACCAACTAACTTATACGCGATGGTACTAAACCAAGGTGATATTAGATATACCTTGGATCGAAGACAAGAAGACGAAGAAAAGTTCACTCAAATGTTTTTTAATGGTCATGTTGAAAATAAAATAAAAGCCTCAAAAGAGATACATAGGATATCCAGAAAAAACAAAAATGAATTTGCAAAGCCTAGTATATATTTGAAAGCGTCCAAAAAACTTTATGCAAATAATTATAGAGTATATTTAATCGTACTTCCCCTAAGCCAGGATAATAAAAGTACTTCCAAACGTGTATTACTTAAAGAGAGAAGACGACAAAATCGTTACACTTAGCCTGAGCAAGGCCAACAAGCTAAATATTCTTATCATAGCGTCTAAAACAAATAATTTACGGAAAAACGAAGCACTAAACTGTAAGCAATCTAAAGAGTACAAGGACGATGCACATTTTTTCCATAAAGAGAGAGAAAAACCTCCCTTAAATGTGAGAGCAAATGAAGCCCCTTGTGGGAAATTCATTTCCACCAGCGTACTTAGGTAATTTGCTTGGGTAACTAACAACGCATATTACTTTATGACCATTTCCCATAAATCACAGAAGAGGGTTCGATAACTTGTTAACTTCACGCATCATTTGTTCTCAGAAAAATTTGTAATGTAAGGTTTGAGTAATGAATTGCAGGGAAATGTAATGAAAAAGATTGATGTTAGTTTGCTTTGGTTAAGCAAAATTTATACCACGCTGCAAGCATTTTGGATTAACGGGAGAAATCACCAATTAAGATATTGGAATATTAACAGAAGAAAAATTGTTAAAGATTGATACGAGGAACAGATTAGTGTGCCAGATATACTGAAGGTATTAGAATGGGAGCCCCTAGAGTGAACAAGAAATTAAGAGAGATATGTATTGTCAAGACTAAGACTAGAGGACTGTATTTGGAGAGGTACACAACGAAAAATTTTGCGAATGACACCGAGTGAATTACTGTAGCGTCACTTTAAATTGGTAGTTTGGACGACCAAAATAAATAAAGGAAAAGATACCCGCACTGGAAAATTCAAGTAATTTTGCTTACCTTTCGCATTTCATATTCGCTAGCGAAACCGAACGACACAAAATCCACTTCCTTCATAAAAAATCAAATATTTAACAATTTGACTTACCCATTATTATTGAATGAGAGAGGCATGTAGGCAATTGAACCTGTGTTTATATATGTGCAATCAAGTATTCATATTTAGGTTCAGGTGCATGTTTATGCATGAATTACTGGTGGTCTTACAACTCCACCACATGACCTTGTGTAGTATTGTGTAGTTTTAGATGTAGATGAACAGGAGCAGCCCACGTGTAGGCCAAGAGGAGGACAGGGAGTCGGGAAATTGAGTTTTTTCCCAGAAGAGCCACGGGTTTAGGGGATTTGGCGACCGAGTCCCCTTTCAGAAGATCAGCGGTTTGCATGTGAGGTCGAGAGACGGTATGAAAGTAGGACTGTGTTGGCCTCAGCTTAGAAAAGGGCTCTCTGAATGCAAAGGAAAGCAGTGGGTTACTGCTCTAATGGCAGAGGTTTCGAGGGTGGGTGGCTTCCTGGAAACAACTTATCAATTCTTGCGGATTCTATTTATCCCCATGTATCACTCGCCTCTTCTCGCTGGTCATATCTTTTGTTGTTGTTTGGCCTACACTCTCTAGTCGCGCGTCTGTTTTTGTTATCGCGAACAGTAGAGTCTATCCTTTTTGTCCAACGATGGCAAAAAGAAGCTGAATGACGTGATTTTCAAGGCTTAGGGGAACACTGAGCGCGCTTTTAAAAATAATTAAAAACAGAACGGTACTTTTAACAGCTATAAGTTGTAAACATTTATCACATTCACAGATTACCCTGAAACTATTATGAAAAATTTTCCAAAATATTTTTCTACAGATCCCGTATTCAAATTATCACACATTGCTTCGTGATGTAGAGAAGGGAAAAGAAAATATTTCAAAATAGTAGTGAAGTAATTTTTTCAAATATTAAAACTTCATCAATTTATCGTGACCCATTTAAGGTTTTTTACGAAAGGTTGGAATAACGTGCTCTCAATATTAGAGAATTGAATCTAAAAGAAACTTTAAAAGCACGCGAATCTTCTGGATAACGTCAAATTTAATGATGATTCTGTATTTTTTCCGCAGATTTTATGAATAAGTGCTACGGGATTTATACAAATCATAACACTTCCAGAATAAATGGCTTTAAATTTACTTTAACATTTCAAATTTAGCAATATTGAATCTTCTTACTATATTTAATCCGCTATCAGGGTTGAAATTGAATTTAAAAATATTTCTAATTTTAAATTTTATTTCATTATGAAAAAAAGTCACTGCCAAAAGCTCCATATTTCATCATTTAGTTAATCTGTAGTTCATTAATTTCTCAGCTCTGTGCCAACATGCTTCGAATTAATTTTATGTTGATTGAAGGAATAAAAACATGTGGAAATTGCATTTGATATTCTTTTTCAGATAAACATATCTTATAAAGCATATATTCCTCGTACCAAAACAACTTGTCACGAGATAGAAAAATAAGTAGAACCTACATGCATAAGAACTAGGTAATTGAGGCTGTTTCCTCTGAATACGTAGCTGTAAAACATGATAATATCGAGTTAAATGTGATTGTTTCTCATATTTGCTACTTCTACGATGATCACAATAAATAAAAAAATTGTTATTTCAGTGTACAGGGTAAAACAGTATGCCAAATTGGCAAGTATTTGCTAATTTTTGCTGGAAATAGCAAAAGAATCATTCGTATTTGAGTCCTTGTATTGCGGTTTAAAATATTTCTTTTCACTCATTCTCTCTGAATGTTGCTCGGAATTGAATGAATTTTCCAAAGCTGATTTGCGAGTTATGATAGCAGATGACCCTTTAAAATTAAGTGATCGCTGATATACGTCCTCATGCAGTCGACAATAAGCAAGATAATATTTTTTTTAAAGTAATCTAGCCATTCGTTCGTAAGAGAAAGTTATCTTTAATTTTTATTTCCGTGTGAACACTAATGACTCTATTATTCCGAGGAAATGATGATTTATCCACAATTAAAATGTTCCTAATTCGTCAACCAAAAACCATTCGCAATGATTTGACATATCTGTTCTCTTTATTTTTTTCAAATGAAATGTTCTCCTTGATTTTTAAACTCCCATTATCGTTTTTTTCTTGACTTTGTTTGTATTGATATTTTCATTAATAATGTGTGATGTAATTTCATTTTGTATTCCAGTTAATGTATAAATCAAACCTTAAATGCTATGCACATAGGGTCTCTCCCAAATATAAAGAATGAAAATAATAATGATTTAGGAGTTTTTCACAAACCGTTTGTGCCTTAGGGGCAGCCAGTGAACAGTTAGTTCTGACTGGAAGTCCTCAAAAGGTAGCGGATAACAGTGCTAGACGTCAGGAAGATTTTTGCCCAGTGGAGGCTGCACCTCAACAACCTCCCACATCACCTTCCTCGTAACCTAGTTCCTGACCAAGTAAGAGGTGGGAACACTGCTTCAAACACCCTGCTGCACCAATGCGGCACTGCCAGAACCTTTGCTCTAATAAGGAAAAGGGGCTTGAAAGACATCCATTTTGGACCGTAGAATAACGTCTAAGAGGCTACACGACGGGGTGCTTGAGGTACTGAGGTTTACGCTGACTTCAAGGAAGCGTTCTGGCAAAGGCACCGGCATCATTGTCTTGATGCACAACGGCGATATTTTGGAGAGTTTTAGTAATTGTGCTTGCATCTAGTAAACAGTTTTTCCATACTTACTCTACTAAAATTTCAATCAGATCCCTTACATGTGAGATATGAACATATCTTCTTATTTTAAATGCTAAATTCTCCGTATTTTAAGCTCTTTTAAATGTAAAACCAACATATTCATGGTCAAAGGGCAATTAAAACCAGATAGCTGAGACCGTAAACTTGATTGTCATTAGATTTGTAAAAGGGGGAGGTAAAAACAAAGTTACAAGTAAGTGGAAGGATAGGAAACGCACACTAGGTCACTTAGATGTGTCTGGAAAAAAATGACCTACATATACCTCAATCACCAACAAAAAAGCAAAATTAATAACAAATCAAACAAACTTACAACCACTCGATCATTAGGGTGTGTTAAGGAATAAAAGGCTATCTCGTGAAATGCATTATTCTTCGTGGGAAAAATGGCATCTTTAATATGTTCGTTGTACATTTAATATTTCTAATCTTGCTATCATAATTTCTTTGGCTGCAAAATTATGGGGCAAAATAAGTTTTCAACATTGTCGCTAAAGATATCTGCTCTCAATTAATGCAAGTAATTCAATCGGTAATTTAACTATCTCTCAGGAAATGATCCTCTCTTTGAAACCAATCAGCATCTCTTTGGAAGTCCGATGGAGATATTTGAACCAGAAGTCAAGTAAATCCACTTTATTTGAAAAACATATGCTTACAGATGGAAATAAATACGTATAGAGTATTTATTTATTAATCGACTTAATTGGGTGAGGTTGAGACTAATAGTCCCTTCTTTTACCTAACCCTGTATAGGATAGTATAGAGTATAGGATAAATTAAGGGAGTCAACCCATATGCAAACAAAAAGATTGACTAATACTATTAGAAGCGTAATAGGCTCTCTTGATTATTTGTGACACTCGGGTCACAATTGCCTTAGAGTTAACTATTTCACCATTAAATCATTTCGCACCATCTGTACATGATAAAAAACGGATTCAACCCTGATAAATGGAAATATTTGAACTCTCATACTAAACCGCTTGCGTTCCAAGAGAAAACAAATAAAAGGTATCCAGTTCTCATGAATAAAATGACGTATTCCAACTACCATCTCTTTTAAAAACACATCAAATTAATTAAAGATTACCTAATATAATACGGCGGAATGTAGACAGTAGAAGGTGGCGGGATAAAATACACCTTCGTAAGTAGCTAAATAGAGGACTGAAATGATTCACCTGAAGCGATCACAATTTTTCCCAAGTAACTTAGAGGTAATCAAGCAAAGGATTAAAGAGAGATTTATGTTGAAGTGTCTCCTTTTTATAATTTTTTATGTTTTAATTTCCAACAGCTATATTGCCACTAGGTCTGCTTCAAAACAGTGATGTTTTTACAAAAAGTGAATGATGAATAAATATTATTGAAGTTTGGTATCCTCTATACCTATAAAATGGTAGCATATCTGCTCAAAGTCAACGATATAGATAAATCACAGGTCCTAGGAGTTGCTAAACCGTGGTCATAGAGTAAAGTCTTATATGAGGTAACCTGAAGAAATTATTTTTGAGCAAATAAAAGAGGCTCTCTACCTTCCTATCATCAAGTTAGCTAAATTTTATCTATGTACTTTACCATTCTTCCCTGAATTCAAACAAACGAAACAGATTTCACTAGTCTTGGAACGACGGGAAAGCTCAACTCACTCGAAAACAACACTCTTTTTGTCTCTATTGGGCTTCAACCATGCATAAGTCCCAAGGGATGACTCTGGAAAAAGCAGTTGTTGATAATGGGACAAAAGAGTTCGCTGTCGGACTTTCCCACGCTGGATTATCCCATATCAGAGATATTTCAGGACCAACGTTCGAGGTGAATCTCTCTTTTCAAATACTGGGAGGCAATGCCAACAAGAACCGTAGTCCACGGGCTCTTCGTTAAAGAAAAAGAATGAAGTAGTCACAATCTATAGCGGAATAGGGTTATCGGAAACATCCTAGATAAGTTGCTACTCTTAATTTTTTGGAAATTATAGCCACTATTTCAATTTTTCATTAATAAATCTTAGTACCATGAAAGAGTATATGGCAGAATGGGATACCTACAGAATGGGATTTATTCATCCTTTCATGTTCATAATAGCAAACAATTTTAAATAATTACAAAACAACCAGAAAACTCATACCGGAGATAAAATCCCTTATGAGCTCTCTAGAATCTTCAAGCGAAAAGATAAATACACTTCTCTAGCCACGAATGTTTTAGAAATGACAAAATGGTTGTTTCTTTCAGTCACAGCAAAATTATTTTTTTTAGTCTTTAAGAAATATGCTTTCAAACAGGCATACCTAATTACGTGATTGAATTTTCCTAGAGCTCAAAGATAACATATTTTTGGGAAGTAGGAAATGTTTATCAACTATGGATCTTTCCTTACATTCATATACTATGGGAATGTCTGGCGATCTTGGAATTAATCCGGAAACATGAGATTCTTGGTTCAATATCCGGCATCTATTCTATAGATGCCGAGTATTGAACATAGTCTCATGTCGGCGTGTCCTATTAGCCTTACTGCTTTAAGTGCGAGCATCCTTTTGTAGTTGGTGATAAAGCTCACGGGTGATAACTCTGTCAACATAATCAGTTTGTAATGATAGCCATATTGCAAAGAGATAACTGATTCGGGTCTTTGAGTGCATTTAATCCGACGAATACCTTTGTTAATTAATACCTGGGCGGCCTAGTGAATAGGAAATCGGTTCGGTAAAGCAAATGTCCCTGGTATGATTCCCAGTTGAGAAAATATTTTTTTGCTATGATTCCCCTTCCTTCCACCTCTCTAAACCAATAACATTCTTTTGGTCTTCTTTGTTATCTATCCCGTATGTACGAGGGCGATTCAAAAAGTAAGGTCTTCTATTTTTTTTCATGAAAAATAAAACATTCTAAACTTTGCGTAGATTTTTGGAAAGGTTGAGCATTTAACTATTTTTCTACATATTTGCTTTGATGATCAATCAATTTTTACATCCTTGTAAGCAACTTTTTAATACCGGCGTCGCACCTTTCTCCCGCTGCGGCGCGAAGCTAACTGACGACTGTTTCTCCGATATAAAATGATCGCCATTTAGAGAGACTCCCAGAGAGAAGGATAAGAGGTTAGGATGCAGAAATCCGTGAAAGTGGAGCATACCACTCAAATTGGTGGTGGGAATTGGTTGGTGATGAGAATTTGAACTCTTAGTGGTGAATGAGGGAAACTCAAGGACGGCTACCAAAGAAACCTGAGAATTTTATAGGATCTGATTTTGTAGTAAAAAATATTACCACCTGAAAATTGCCGAAATATTTTTCTGTCGTCCATCGCTTTCATGACTGAGTTCACGAGCTGAATCAAGAAAAGTTATATGTTGGAACACGCTCTTTGTTGCAAATTGACTTTTTCATATTTTACAGAAAAAAATGAAACCCACCAATTTTACAATAAAAATATATTCTTAACAATAATAATTTAATAGCTATACAACTAACCTATTACGTGAAATAGTTTTTAAACCATAGTAAAGAAGAATGAATAATAACTGCGGAATTGCTGAGCTTCGTTTTTTCTGTGTAATGGAAATATGTTACCCAGGAATAGAAAAAAATAGTTGAATATTCCTCATACACATTTAACAGAAAACTACCAATTCCTTTCGTGAACGCTGTTACAACAAAAATAGTGTTTTAAAGTAAATTTATTGGAGCTATTATTAATATTTGCACGACATTTTTTTGAATAGCCGTATATATAATCTGAGCCAAGCATTTATTACTATGTGATGCATATAAATTGTGAATATGTCACCATTTCCTCATAATAAAATATTCATAAATGCATACTCAGGAATAAAAAATCAAATAGGTATCAGTGTGGCAGACAAGCGGGGTAAAACACTCGCATTTAATAGCATGCAATAGGGGAAGAAAAATAAGAAAGCTAATAAATGGGACACCGGGAAGTTGTTCGACGTACCTATAGGAAATTAGATAGTATCACCGATAAATATTGAATAGAGAAAATGGCTTCGTGGAAAGGTGTTGGTAACGTATTGATTTTAAATTTTAAAATTATTGAGGCATCAATGGGGCTCAGTAGGTCGCAGAATGGGTGTTGGATATGGATTTCAGATAAAATTTGATCTTTGTACGCCATACAACGAAAGAATCACACATAGCTACTTAAGCGTAGGAAACAAGTAACGGTCACTGTATCACCTGCATATATTGCTGTATTTTCACACATGTTCAACCATTTCGTTGCACACACCGTCATTTCATTCACGATAAAATGTGATAATTCCACAGTTGTTATGTTACGACGAGCTTCACCGTATTTTTGTATAAAAACAGGCATTTAGAATAAGCATGAAGTTTGGGTATGTACACATGGCATTAGGAGGGGGGGGGGTTTCACACATAATAGCGTAATTAGCGGATAAATTTCTAAGAAGACCAGAAATGGCTGGGTGGAAGAACGTCAAGGTGGGTGGGGATTTCGAAAGCGTTTCATGGGAAGGCGGTTGGAAGGCGTTTGGAAGTAGAGAGATAGTGAGTCAATGAAGGGTAGTGTCCCCCATGTATCCACCAATAACATATTGGCTATGGGAAAAACTCTCGTCCCCAATTTCATGTGCATACACCCAAAGTCCTTGCTCAGTATTTGTACTTGACGTATCTTTGACTTAATAATTCATAGCTTTCACGAAGTGTAGTCAAAAGCAGTTGAGCATATTTAACTCTCTTATCAGTGGTAGTTTTTGCATTCCTACTCCAATGACATGAACTTCATTTCGCGTAACTTACTTAAATTAGCTGATCCAAGTTCATGATGGATGACTCAAAACTTGTGTACCCATTCTTATTTTAATATGTTTGTGCTGAAATATCATACGTGTTATAATAAATTATACTGAAAGATAAATGGTTAGTGTAAACTTGAAAATCAAATGATAAGAGTATAAAAATCAATGTATTAAGTGAATTCTATCTTGTGCAATGAGCACGAAATGCTCCAAAACCGTGTTGTCCTTAATGCCAATTTTGTGACTAAATTTCATGGTATATGTATAACTCTCTGATGTATTTAAAATATTTTTATTGGATTAAAAAACACTCAAGCACACGACGGTTAATATCCCGGTAAGATTTGTCCTTAAATATCTTCGCGTGGTCACCACATAAATCGAGCGTCCTTCACAACCCGCTTCGTGCGAGCGATTCATTGGATTGACCTTCTCCCTACGCACTGCGGCGAAGGGCGGATGGGATACATCAATAGCGACGAGGTTTGGAGGCCAAGCGAGAAACAAGCTCAGAAATAAAGGAAATATGGCTTGCGTTTTGCAGGACCTTAACATCACGTGTCAGGATAATTCCCGTTCAAATTTGTGAGAGAAAATAAATAATCAGAAAATAAAAGAGTTTAAACTGAGAGTAATACTGAAATCCTAGCATAATGACATGGGTAAGTAATAAAGCTCTATAACATACATAACCATACCTGTGCAATCATACCTGGACAACATGTACGAGACTGCAAAGGAACCTAGGTCGTGGGATAAAATTAATATTATAAAGTATAATTACGAAGTATTTTTGGTTAATGTAATCTAAAAAAATTCACCCAGACAATAAAATTCTAACCTCGGGAAATTGGTGAAAAAGTTATAGAGTTAAGGTAAAAGCCGGAGAAATATTTAACGTTTCGGCTGTTTCTTAATCAGTTTATTGTGTGTATTTTACTATGAAGAAAATATTCATATTAAATAAAAAATATAGGCCACAATTATTGGTTTAGTTGAATTAGTTGATTTCTGCGCTGAAAAAGAATGAATTATAACCATAAATTACAGTGCTATGAGAGATTAAATGTTATACACACGCTTTTAATACCTGGAGTAAAAGTGACGAGCTAAACTTAATCAAAAAGCATACACCCAAGTACGAGAACAAGGTTGGTGAAATAATCCTTACTTTTGAAAAAAAGTGATAAAATCACAATTCTACCTAATACGAAAACACCAAGAAAGCCTGTCAAAATTGAAGCGTCAAATCTCTCAAATAGGTTGTCTTAAATGAACAAATGATACTGAAGAAACCGAGTAAAATGCGAAAATAAATCAGTTCGAAAGGAAGGGGAAGCAAATAAGGACTGAATGGCGGTGAGGTTGTGGGATTTTTTTCCCGTGCCATTATTAGAGAAGAGGGAAGCGGGGGTAATGGAAGGGTCATGGGGAGGGTGAGGAGGGAGGCGAACGAAACAAGATTGGGCGAGGGAAAGAGAGCAATCGGATCACACGCACGAGAGATTATAGGCGCATGGAAGGACAAGGGCCTTGTGCTCGGGAAGGCAGGGAAAAGGCGGTGAATGGAGGGTGGCCGATAAGGGGATTGCGGGAGAGCGTCGACCACGAAATTATTCGATGTGGCTTGGATGGATGGACGGGCGCGTGGTGGGGATGGCCGTGCCGGATGCCGGTCTCTTGTGTCGGGTGGGAGCGATCGCCCCGCATTTCAACGGGAACCTCAAAGTGGGGGGGGGGAACAGGGCCGGTGAGCCTTTCTTTCCTCGCGTGCCTTTATTGCCGTCCGGTGCGGTGCAGGGAGTTTATTGGCGTGCCATCGAGCGCCTTGCATTAGACCTCTCCCCGTTAAAACAAACGTAAAATTTCCATTAATGTGCAAGATGTTTGAGATTCTTTCGTGAAACGTTCCCCAGACATTTTAATAGAGTGACCTTTTGCGGTCAAGTAGAGAGAAGGGCGGTACTGAAAGGTGGAGGGACGCCCGCGTAGATAAGGAATGGACAGCATATAACATAAAAACCTTTTCACTTGGCGAAAGATGAGGGAAACTATCCGATGCGATCTCAAAACTTTATTAAAGTTGAATGTAGTATAGAATAAGGCAGTTAATGCTTCTTTTTTGGAGCTCAACAGCTGGCGTTTTTTCACCGCAACAAGTGAAACTCTACAGCATCGAGACAGTTTCACCCTCGCCAGTGATTTGCCCCACGCTGCTCTGGGGATCTAAATAAAACTATTTTTAGCGGAATCATCCAAGAATTGCAACGTCTTCCTTTCAAGAAAAATGAAATTAAGAGATAATGCAATTCTATCTCTCGAGCCATATACAGGTATATGCGTCACCTGTATATAAAGATAGCCCTTTGGAGTCCGCTTTTGCTTTTCTTTGTTAGTCTTTTGGAGTAAGCTTCATAAGTCTAATGCTTTATGTATTTAACGTCTGGATGAGATCAGGGTATCTCATTTTATCTAATAGTAGAACATTGACGCGGGGGAGGATCCGGTGCCGCCCTTCATTTGAGTTGGGAGGGGGGAGCAAAAAAATACTGAAATCAGTAAAAATCGTAGTGTACCAATTTAATTAAATTAAAAATTACCTATTCGGTTTTTGGATACTTAGTAACTTCAAGCAATATATGTATTCAAACCGAATAAAAGGAATATATCATGAAAAATACTTCTCAAATTGGCTTGAAGGAATAGACCCCTTGGCCTCCCCTCCTGGATTCGCCACTCTTCTGCAGGAATATTATATGAACCCAAATCCTATAGGAGGCGGGTTTTTCATTTGTACTTGTGATTCCTACGTACAGTACTTCAAGAATTACGCTCCATACAGCTTGCATTAGGTAAAACCATAGGATACTTGGCGCATGTCTTAAAAAGTAGGTTAATTCTAGCGATGAATTCCTCTTTACCGCTTATTTCCCCCCTGGAGCCTTATAGAAATCTTTAAATAGTCCATTGATGCTTAAGAGTGCATGGGAACTCTGAAGTCAATCACTTCTCCTACCTGAAATCTAGTCATCTTGCCTTTCATCTTACAGAGCCGTATTCTTCAAATCTGACCTGACCTTTCCTAGTGGCAGCGCATCCAGTTGATAACTTTAGTCCTACTATAACTAATTAATTACATATATTAGAATTATAATCTCAATTCCAAAAAAAAAAATCAAAATCAGTCGGTCAGATACTCATCAGACGGAAGAGTTTATTTAACCAATTGGGAGATACCCACAATTGGCAGAATTTTTCCCTTTGTGCAATTCAGGATGCATGCAATTTAGCTATATCCTGAGTATTTACTTTCGGTCATCAATCCAAAAATAAGTCTTTAGATTATCTGTACAAAAACTCTAAGGGAAACTGAATGGTGACTCAGGGAAAAGAGCTGCCCCCCTTTTTCCTATTAATGTGTGAGCTTCACACGCCATTAAGGCTTAGGGCGCTACGAGCTCTGCAATCGACTCTGTAAGGAAAACTCCAGCTTGATAGCCGTCTCAAAAATTCATAATATAAGAGAGTTTTAAGATAATGATACATAGCAACATTTCTTTCCTCACAATTTTTGTGGCGAAAAACCTCCATTGGGCACTACAAGGTTCAAAGGTGAAATCATAATCCGCTATTCCTGCATGCTATTGCGTTGTAAAAGGTGATCATGCTACGCCATTTGCCTCATACCCTTGTCACCTCTATGTGGACAGTATTCAAAGAGTTGTGGTCACGGGTAATAGGTTAAAAAGTGATATTGCAAAAAATTTTTAGTATTTAGATACTGCTTATGGGGCATAGAATAGGGATGTACCCGTATGTACTAATAGACGACTATCTTCGCGTATCAACGAATCCTAGATAATTAAATTGCTTCTGGAATATATATAAATATATATATATATATATATATATATATATATATATATATATATATATATATATATATATATATAGGTATAATAGTGGATATGGGAATAAATTCTTCAGAAGGAGGTATATATTTTTAATTATACCACGTTTTATCTAAGCCGAATAAAATATGGAGCCATCGAAAGAGATGGCATAAAAATGGGACGGATGAGATAGCCCAACGAAATGACGGAAAATTCAGTGTCAGTCAACGAGGTTGAATACCCAGCCATCAGCCGCGATGCCACTCATTCACGACCGCATGAATGCGTTAACGCTGCGCCGGCCAAATGAAATATGCGTGCAGCAAGGTGGGAGGCATAAATATTTCATCGTTCGTGTTTTGAAAACATTCCGTGCCATAAGACGCCCAGAAAGTCTCACTCTCTCCCTCTTCCTCTCATACACAGTCCTCATTTTTCATCCAACCGCGCAACACTCTTCTCGTAAAACTATTACAACGCCGGAGAGGCGGTATTCTCTTCGAGAAGGGCAAACGGGAGGGGTACACTAATCTGATTTCTTCTCGAAATGAGGAGGAGGGGAAGAAAAACTGCCCCCACTGCCACTTTGGTGACGGGAATACAAAAAAAGGAGGGAGCCGCCGGTAAGATGGAGAAGAATCGAGATACAGAAAAATTATAGGGTTGTGCGATATGGCGAGAGGGTAAGCAAGGCAATGTTATGACGTGAATTTGAGACGCGCCAAGTAGCACTGCAAAGAGATGAAAGTATTAGTATTTAAAAATATAAAACGAGGGTGACGGATTGGAGTAATACATCACAGCGGTCAATCATGAGGTAGAAAAGATGAAAAAGAACGTTTAAATTCGTATGTACAATCAACGGTGACTCTAGATGTAAGGATGGACAAAGGACTAATTCATAGGGAGCCATCGGGTGGGAGAAACTGAATAGAGGTCCTATAGGCACAATGCACGTGATGGATCATTGGGGGGATCTAGAGAAAGTGGATAATTCAGTTCCTTGATCAGCATTTACGTATGGAGCAGAGCCATGGTAGGAGAAGAAAACATTTTAGAATATATTGGATTTAAAATAAAGTAATACCGCTGATAAAGATTCGTTGAGTAAGTAGAGGAGAAAGAATCAGAAAATAGTCAATTGAACTGTTCATAAGGATAATAGAATCAGTGATAAAAGTGCGAGAGAATTGATGTGTTGTGAATGGAATAGTTTAGGCAAGGAATAAGAAGAGGGGATACCTAATTATGAGTGGAGTAATGGAAGTGTAAGTGCGGGGAAAAGGAAAATAATGATACCGAAGAAAAGATGGCTGGACGGCGTAGGAGAAGACTTTGGTGAGACAGAAATTGCGTCGGAGGGTTCGGAAGATGGACGATGAAGCGGATGAGACTGAACGCATTCAGCGACCCCATATGAGGGTGGGAAAAACTGCTGAAGAAAAAAAAGATGATATCATCTTTCCGGACCATCACATTTCGTATAAACGCAGATGAGTTCAAAGATGGAGGATGTGAGGAACGGGCAGAAACACAAAAATCGAGCCATCACGGGTCGATGCTGTCCATACAGTGTTGGAGGGGAATGAAAGTGGTGCAAATAGACTAAGCAAAAAATGTCGCCAAGTTGTATTCTCCTTACTCTAGGGAGATCTCGCTGTATAAAAAAAGATGGCCCGGAAAATTTGGAGAAAATTAAACTTTCTTCTGACCGCAAGTTTCATTATTCAACTTGGGGTAATTGCCAAGCTAAAACCTCTCAATTTGGTAATATTCTAATGGGCAAACAATTTCGTGTAACCGTTAGCAACACGGATGCATATTTTTCCTCCAAAATCTTCCTCATATTCATGAGGATTGAGGATCATTATGGAATGAGATCTGACATTATATATTGAAATTACGATCAACCCTCACCTAGAGCTCGAGGTATTCTGCTCGTAAAATTAAATGTAAAATAGAATCGAAATGTACTTAACCGTTCCAAACCAGAGTAAACCCCAACCTCAATTGTAATTACATACTGGGCTTATATTGTTTCCTTTGCGGAATACTAGACAACCATATACTCGAGCTACTAGAACAGCTACTGCTCTGATGCTGAATTTTAACATCAATTGCCTGTGGATGAAATGGTCGAATAAGAATATTTTATTGTACTTGATGAGGTTCATGGTATCATAAAACAGATACAAAGATTGTTATATATGTATATACATATATATATATATATATATATATATATATATATATATATATATACACATTCAAACACGAAATCCCGCCAAACGCCGAATAAATATTCATATATACAGAAACAGATATAAGGAAAAGGGATAGGAACACACATAAAGGACGAACACAATAAAGGTGGGGAAGGCGGAATCGAACGGATCACAAGAGTAAAAATATTTCCTTGACCGGGACTCGAACCTCGGATCTTTCCACTTGCCGGGCGGATGCTCTTAACCACTTGAGCTATCGAGGAAACGTAATTTACCCTGAGATCCGTGGGTCTAATATGTCGCCAAGCGCCCCGATTCTTTAGCCAAGAGATGGCGTCAGGGGACTGTTTCACCAACCAAAGGAGAAATAAGTAGACAATACACAAGAGGAAAGGACAGTGGCTTAGAATTCATACAACATCATACAGGAAAGGAACAGTGCGTTTCGTGGCACGCATAGCCAGAAGAAAGAGATGAGCCACATTGGCCAAATACACATTCAAACACGAAATCCCGCCAAACGCCGAATAAATATTCATATATACAGAAACAGATATAAGGAAAAGGGATAGGAACACACATAAAGGACGAACACAATAAAGGTGGGGAAGGCGGAATCGAACGGATCACAAGAGTAAAAATATTTCCTTGACCGGGACTCGAACCTCGGACCTTTCCACTTGCCGGGCGGATGCTCTTAACCACTTGAGCTATCGAGGAAACGTAATTTACCCTGAGATCCGTGGGTCTAATATGTCGCCAAGCGCCCCGATTCTTTAGCCAAGAGATGGCGTCAGGGGACTGTTTCACCAACCAAAGGAGAAATAAGTAGACAATACACAAGAGGAAAGGACAGTGGCTTAGAATTCATACAACACGTGTTCGTCCTTTATGTGTGTTCCTATCCCTTTTCCTTATATCTGTTTCTGTATATATGAATATTTATTCGGCGTTTGGCGGGATTTCGTGTTTGAATGTGTATTTGGCCAATGTGGCTCATCTCTTTCTTCTGGCTATGCGTGCCACGAAACGCACTGTTCCTTTCCTGTATGATGTTGTATGAATTCTAAGCCACTGTCCTTTCCTCTTGTGTATTGTCTACTTATTTCTCCTTTGGTTGGTGAAACAGTCCCCTGACGCCATCTCTTGGCTAAAGAATCGGGGCGCTTGGCGACATATTAGACCCACGGATCTCAGGGTAAATTACGTTTCCTCGATAGCTCAAGTGGTTAAGAGCATCCGCCCGGCAAGTGGAAAGATCCGAGGTTCGAGTCCCGGTCAAGGAAATATTTTTACTCTTGTGATCCGTTCGATTCCGCCTTCCCCACCTTTATTGTGTTCGTCCTTTATGTGTGTTCCTATCCCTTTTCCTTATATCTGTTTCTGTATATATATATATATATATATATTAATATATATATATATATATATATGTATATATATATATATATATATATGTATATATATGTATATATATATATATTTATATATATGTATATATATATATATATATATGTATATATATATATATATATGTGTATATATATGTATATACATATATTTATATATATATATATATATATATATATATATATATATATATATATATATATATATATATATATATATATATATATATATATATATGTATATATATATAAATATAAAAACAAATGGATAAAAACAAATTGTGCAAATGTTTACATTACACAATTTATTCACAGAAATGAGGGATAACGGCATGTGCCACGAAAATTTAAAAATAGTTTGTTTTAAGAAGCTGAGTGTTAATTGAACAGCATGATAAAATAATATTCGGCAAGATATGCTTGGACAAAATTATTCAGAAGTGTATAAATTTTATCAGTCCTAGGATATGAATTATTCTCATATATTATATTTACATAAGATCCCTCGCATAGTTTATGCATAAATGATATAATATTTTTGAACTATGCTATCATAATACAAAATAAACTCTGTTCACACCTATTGAACTGAAAATTAGTTTGATCCCCTGGTGTGCATTAGTCAATTTACACTTGCATCTCAATATCGATAACTTATTTAAAATCCAATTCGCTTCGTACGGTGATGCTCGAAACTTGAGATTTCAAAGCTCTCCGAGGAGCTCGTTGAATGGGGAGGGAGTTAGAAAGGAGTTATTTAGGAGATGAGGGGAGTGGGGAAAGAGGTAGATGGAAGCGCGGACGAAATTGAGGTGATGGAGGTATTGCTGGCACGAATAAATCCCTTCGCTTCACTGCATAATCGCAGCCCGCCCCCGCCGACGATAAAGAGTCCAATAAATAAAATACCAACAGCGAATGTGTCTCCTCGATGCGCCATGGGGGCCCTTATATAAAGCTTTCCTGCTTCTTCTCCCCTTCTCTAGCCCTCACGCCGTCCCCTGCCTTACCCCCTCCCTATCCAAACATTCTCCTTCCTTCCTTCCTTCTCCGCCATTTCGTTCTTCCTCAGATCCCCACCCACCCTTACTTGTACGCGCAGGATATTAAGACACGGAATTCCCATCTCGACGGGAGATATTACGATTCCATAAAAAAATGGCTCTCACGTCGGCAAGGAGAGTCGTGGATATTAGGGTGCTTAGGTTATCCGAAGACCTGAAAAGATTTCGTTCGGAATTGAATAAGTTGCTTTCAAGAGAAGGAGTGTCAGATTTTCCTTTCATAACCATCTGAAGTAATGCGCAATCACTTAACTGGTAAAGTCCAATATGCGAGTGTATATGCTTAATAAATTCCTCATTAATCTGCATCGTGATAATATTTAAAAAAAGCCTATTATAGCACTTTACACATCGGTAGGGTGTGAGAATTAGTAATTTAGATGGAAACATACGGGAAATGTCATACATTAAGGAAAGGTTATTGAAAGCGTCTTGTGGATCAAAGTTTCAAGCTTTTGATTTGACTCCCTGTTTTCAAGATGGATAAGAAGAATGAGGGATTATCGATTTGGTGATAACGCACAATTGTGGATAAGTTCGAAATGGTTGATGAAAATATTTAATTGGCTGGGAATAGCGGGTAAAGTTTTCCTTTATTTTTCCTTTAATCTGTGAAGTTTTCGTATTTTGAGAATTAAAATCTAACTTTAGCAAAACAATAATAGAAAAATCACAAACACAATCAAACGTTCAGATAATATATATATACTCATAGTTCCCCATATTTTCTACCGAACTTAAAGAGAAATATCAGAAAATTTCATTCATAAGATTATTTCTTCCCATTCAGCTCTCTTCGGTCCCATCGATTCAAGATGGATAGCTTCCGTTCTCATGATTACTGTGCTTCGTAACTCAAGGTGACAAGCTGTCACGTACTCCATCACCCTTTATTCACATCAAACACTGCATAAATACGCTTCAAAAGTGAACAAGAAAAAAATGGTGAAAAAGACCCACGTGAACGAATAAACGAGGAGAATTCTTCCTGTCGAGAGGGCAAAGGTATCGAATTACTTATTTAAACGTTTCACGTACGACCGAAAACATCGAATCATCTTCTTTTTGAAACCCGGTAAGTTTTTATATGGGTGAATGTGACAATTATTTCAAGATAGAAGTTATCATGTTTTTTTTATTTTTGACGCTGAGACATTATCTAACTTTGATGATGCTTAGTGCAAAATATCCAATTGCTGATTGTTAAGGTAGCATGCCTGTATGCTAATATAGCGCAATTGAACTCAATGCAGGGGAAAGGATTGCCTCAATTTCACCTATTACCCTTCGGCACAATGGAAAAGAGGGGCAAACTGCTCGGGGAAAATCATCATTTTTATAAAAAAATACTGAAACAAAACTCAATGAAATCTAAATTTAACCGCTCTAATTGACGTCAGGTTAAATACAAAATAACCGTTAACTATGCATGTTGGAGTGGAAAATGATTAAGAAAGAAAATGAGCGCAGAAAAAAATGAACAATGAAAATTATAAATACGAGTATGCAGTGATTATTGGCCGACATAGCTTCACTTGCAAATTGGGCCAAAATCCTTGTAAGACTCCTATCCCTTTCACAGAATGAGATCAAAATGGGCAACGTTAAGGTAAACAATACCATAACTTAATGTATTACCCATGATTAAGACAAAGGAAAATAAAAATATAAAAAAAATAAGGGAGGGTTCTTTTAGGCAAGGTGAAGTATGCCCGTAGCTATAAGACATGAAAAAATGAGATGAGAAAACAATGAAGTTAGTTGTCACAGAAGTAAATGAAGTAGATCATGTAAAGAAGGGTTTTCATTGGATTAAAGTTGGGGAATAGTGTACACAAGCATATAGAAAGAAGTGGCCCTTTGCAATTTATGAATAAATATACATGGTTACTTGCTATGAAAAATGGCTGACGACAATATCAAAAAATAGAAAGAAATAAACAGTGATAATATGAGAGTGATGAGCATAAAACAGCTTGTTGGAATAATACAAACTAAGTCCTTCGGAGAGGCAGTTAGGAGTGAAGCCTATGGAAGAGAAGAAAGGAATAAGAAAACATGCTAGACGATCCCAATATACGATATCCTACTAAAAACAATTGCTGATGGGGAACTGGAAGGAAAAAATTACATAGGTAGCCAGCCCAATAGTGAGGCAAAGGAGAAATTAAGGGATGGACAATTTAAGCAATGAGAGAATGACAGGCAGCAGGATTACCAGGAGGGCTACTGCAAAATATGCCTCAGAAGCACATATTATGATAAAAGTGATGTCGATGAGAATAAAAAATACTTAAAAAAGGAACAGAATAAAGAGATCTAAGGATGCTGATAGAAAAGGCTTGACTTCTCGTCGAATAAAACCTTTCCTCGTTTGAAAAAGAGGAAACCAACTAACTACTTTCCTTGCTACAACTGAGTTTTCTTAAAAGGTTCTAGTTTCCAGCGTATCACGTCTATTTGGTTTAATTGAGAGAATATAAAGTTTGTACGCACTCGTCCATTCAGGCAGAAACCAAACGCCCAACTCGCTCGACATCCATGTCACTTTTAACTGGATAATTATATCCAAAACTAAATCATCTGGGCGGCTTATTTCTCATGATAACCCTGTAGAATAAATACTTATATAGGAGTGGCTCCAAAAGCGATTTAATTTCTACAATTTCGCATAGACTTATAGTGTATTTGTATGAATGATAGCGAATGGGAAACAATTCAAAAAACGCGATTATTTGATTCGAAGGAGGCTCCCGACCAAAAATCATTTGTCATCATTGGGGTAAAGGGTAAATCAAATTTTAAGCACGAAAGAGTTTATCTCCACCCGCATGGCTTAAAAAGCATAGTTTTACTCCTTGAAAGGCACCTCCGCACTGCTTATCATTAATTTTAATATTAAATTACTCCCTCCATTGGTGGGAAGATGCACCTATGGGACGGGCGTTTATGAATAGGTCACTAAGGAGAGCCTTTCCGGGAGCCCTCATATACTTCCTCAATTGGCTTCCTTCTTCCGCCCGACCAAAAAAAAAATAATAAAACAATTCCACATCTAAACTCTTGTATACGTGTGCGCGTCGGACTGGACCGTCTGTCCGACCGCATTACTACGGCGGGGTGCCCCGGAACTTCAGGCGGAAGTTGTTTATTTTTTCAACTCCCCCTTTCCCTCCCAGATCTCTGCCACCCACCCGTCCCCCCTCCCCTTCATCCCGTCCGGCTTGCCTCCACTTTTTTCGATCGCCACCAGGATCCGATGTTAGGAATAAAGAATGGACTTGTATTTTTCATGGCTCCGTTCTCCTCGGCAACCCTTTCAAACCTCGCCTCTATCCACCCCTCTTTTTCTTCCGTTCCCTCCAACCCACGCGCGCACCACCCCGCCCTCGCCCATCGGGGTGCGGCCCCACACCGCCCCCGCGGCGGCGGGGTCACTTTGTTGTGGATAACAAAAGGACAAAAAGGGGTCAGCTGCCATCGAACGGGAGGGAGAAAGTCCGGTGACACCCACTCCCCTCTTTGCCCTTCCTATGACCAAAAACCTCCTGCCACGCACAGAGGCGAATCCAAACCCTACGCGACCCCCTCCGCTCTGGCACAGTTCTCCCCTTTACGTGGCCCTCAATTCCTCCTTCCGCTTACTATAAGGTTCTCTTTCCTCCATGACCTATTTCTTCATCCGAGTCAACTCCTCTATCGAAATTATTAAGTGCGTAAGTTAGATAGCCGCAGAAGGAAACTCCTAAGCTAAATTTTCATTCTCAATCTCTATTTCTCGGCCAAAACAAGAAATATTACTGCCTAATCGCCGTTTGATCAGAGAACGATAGGTATTCATGTATTCTTTCACCATGATATCAATAGTAAGAAATTTCTTCCATATGTTAGCAATTTGTCAAATTTTTCTTGCAAAAATCAATCCTTTCTTCCCATGCTCACTTGGACAGTGGAAATATTATTAACTAGCTTAAAGTTCTGATATCACTCAAAGTTCTTTTCTCAAAACTTAGCAGTATAGTAAATAGCAATGTGTAGTTAACTTAAAATACGCGGGTATTTATTATAAATACATGACAGAAATTAGGGTTAAATTTCAATTCAACAATTATAGAGTGTAAAAAGCATTCACCTTGACCGGGTTTCCCTCCATTTCCTTCCGAACCGGAATCCCTTCATGCCCGGCCAAGTGCTTTGGCCAGTTAAGCTATCTAGGCGACCTCTTACAGCTGGATATTTTGGGGGCTTTAAAGGAACAAGATTTTGTGACTAAATACCGTACATACAATGTTACAGGCATTCGTAGTCGTGCGCCACATGCCACAGTCCACCAGGTTATAGCCAACTTAGGGTTTTATATCATTAGGTTGAATCATGGTCAGGTTTTGTATGGCTACACTTCAGTGAAAAACTTTTGCTCTAATTTAAATATCATCAATTAGTGCGCAAGAGCAACGTATAATCGTGTTTCCTCCAATTGCCTGGGTTTGCACGCACTCACAGGAGTTTTCTATTTCTGCTTGCCTTTGCTGATAAAATTATACTCTTTTTCCCTCCCTGAAGTGTGATCCTTCGTATACTTTCTGTTTCAGCAATATTTAATACTTGCGTTACTCTATTGACTATTATTAATGTTTCATAATTTATTATACACATTTAGGAGAATTGGTTATACATTTGGGAAAAAATATTTGTTATTGCTGCTATCCTCCACTTTACCTATTTATTGCCTCTAATAATATTCCTTGCTACTCAGAAAAGAAATAAACGATAATCTCTTAAAAGTTGGCAAATAAAAATAAACTGTTTATACAAATATGTTTTGTTTCTATGTTATCATAGTAATTGCATTTATCCCGATTTTTGTATATGCTCTCTCTTCATATAAATTTTATGATTCAACCAGGGACTCGGTGCTATATTCCGGAATCTGACTTTATACCCACCCTCCTTCCCTCTTAGCCTCTCTAATCTTCCTCTCATGGCGGCTTTTTTCGTAGCTTGCCAGCGAAATAGGCCGCCGACGCCAGTCCTGCATCGTCACATCGTTGAGGACCAATATTATATCGGGGACCTGAGTGTCTCCGAGGATGAATCCCTAATGTGGCCACGAGACCTTTCTTTTTCAAAAATAAAAGAACCCGAGCGCGAGGCGGCATTGCATGCGTTGGCGAAGATTCAGCCTCCTTAAGAAATGTAATACGTCCTGTTCCCATGCTGTTTGATTTTCCAAGGTTTGTTCGATTTTTTTTATATTACGCAAACGACTCATCGCTTCCTATTTTAAATGAGTAAATGGCTTGAATGTAGTGAAAAAAAGGCATAATAAGTAATTAATTCAGAGTTCTAAAATTGAGTCTATTTAATATTGCAATACTCACTTGCAACAGTTTTACCTAAAATAGCTAAATTTTAGCTATTTATTTTGGATTAGCATTATTAGCATAAATATTATAAGAATAAGTACAGCCACACTTACCTACAACTTATTTAATTACCTTTCTCTTTCTGCTGTTTTATATCCATATAGCTATAAAAACTAGGGAAAATATAAAAGAGTATGACAAGGTTTATAATACTAAAGACAATAATATTACGCTGAAAAGAATACCAAAGTATGTAATACTAGTATGTGAGTGGAATAATATCTCTTAAAACTAGCAGAATAATCTATTCCATGAAAAAATTCATAATTTAACTCGGAGGAAAATTACCAACTATATTGCTTCCATTTTAAAGAATTAATAATAACAATTCTAAATATTTTCCTGAAAAACTAACGCATTATCTGTATGAATAATATAATTTTTAATACTGGAAAACATACCTACATACTGAAGTATGTGTATGATATTTTTATAACTTTTCTTTTTCCACTTAAAAAGGTAATACGTTATTATTTATTGCATTATATTCTCGTTAATGGTACCAAATATTAATTTATTGTCCAGCTTAAGGCAGGAATTAGCATAAATACCGATGAATTTGATATTTTTAAATAGGAAGACTATTTTTCTCTATTTATTTCTCTATTTTCCTACATAAGCTCTTATTCCGACTTGGCAGTTCCATAAAATAGTTTTACTGAAGCATTACAAACGGCTGGTCACGTTTTTCATCCATTGCTGACTCAAATGCCGAGGATAATCACGTTTCAAAAGAGTCATCACCAGTGTCACGACATCGCTCCTAAGCAGCAAGCAGTAATTAAAGGGAATGCAAATTCCTAGAACTACGCCATGGGGCTTTCTCAAGACAGCAGTTGATTAAAAAAAATTATTTTAAATTTATTTGAAGACCGTTAAACTGTAAACCGGAGTCAGGGGAGCATTTTTAATCGTTTGTAGTACTGTCGTGAGAACAGACACCCACTAATTGCAAAATTTAACAATAAGAATCGGAAGTCAACTTATCTTGAGCTAAATGTCCGTCAAAATAAATGCAAAGAATTAGAAAGTATGCCATATTAGCAACAGAAACATCCGGTTCTTTTAGTATTTTCAAGTACTTCCCCTTGTTACCAGCAAGTTTCACAAAAGCCGATAAGCCGTATTGAAATTTTCGTATCGCCTCCAAACATCTGGTGCCTAGAAATGTTTTCGTTCCAGTGGAGCAAGGGACGCCGGGGATTTTATTTGACGGCATGTGCGAAGGGAAGGAGAGAAAATCGAAAGTTTTTATTCAGAAAATAGCTTCTATTTATTTACATGACAGGATCAAGATATATTAGGCACCAGTTGATTTTATGATTTCCTAAGCTGTTTACAATTGCTCTTCCCCCACGCCTACGAGTCAGAAGTTGATATCGTTCTTGAACGCATTGTTTTTTACCTACACGAGCATGTTCATCAGATCAGAAATGGAATGAGATATTGTTTGATCAGCAGTTAATCTCTTATTCCTGCTCCCCTTATCACTCCTCACATAAGTAGGAGAATTGGGCATTTATCTCCAATCGACTCCTTTAGACAGGTTTCACACAAATAAATATTTGCTTTAAATCAAGTTTGGGTGCAGTAGCCCAAAAATTATTAAAAATTTAAAAGATGCCTCCAATAGTAGTTATTTTTATTCTATTTACTGGATGGACCAAAAATATTTCAACATCTCCCCCAATTAATCATGTTATTGCTACATTTTTTCTATTTTTGCATCTTTCATTTTCCTAATTTTGCATTTTTCTATCCTCTAGACTTCCCACATGACGTGACTTTCATCTCTAAATACTTATAAACTTATTTTCATTTGTCTCATTCCATCTTTATTTGTTTCCTAACTGCGCTCAAAATATATCATTTCCTTTTTTTCCTATTCTTGAAGTCTCAATTGCACGAGCAGTCAAATAATTTATTAAATATGTTGATTTTCTAATCTAAGTAATCCGTTTTGAATGTTTGAGGCGATGCAAACATCACTTAATATCTCTCAACAACATATCAAAGTACATTTGGGAATTAGGAGTAAAATTCCCTTCACCTGCTTGAAACATTTTTCCTCCTCGTTCAATTTGTATCGAAAAGATTAATGGCTCGTCCCATTCCTCGCATTTCACCTTTAAATAGTTGGGTGACACGTCACCCGAGGCTCAATTCATACGAGCCATGTTAAACGAGCAGTCTCTTTCCCTCGGATAAATTTTATTTTATTTTTCCTTCTCACATTCTCCCGTTGCGCTGCATTTAATATGAGACAGAGTGGAGGGTGAAATGAGGCCACCAAAGGTGTGCTCAAAAATCACAAGAGGTCACACGTATTTAACAGTGGAAGCTTAGTTCATTCATCGGGAAGCGGAGTCACCAGGGACCGCGTTTTACTGCTATGGCACTAGACAGAAAGATTGAAACCCATCGATGACTTGGATTGGCAAGTATTGAGAAAATGTTTGCACGATACTTTGGATGGCGATAACTAACGATGGCATTACGCTTAGTAAATGTATTCGCAAGCATTGATGGCATTAATTCATTCAATTGATTTTTCCTAATTACATATGTTCTGGACGGTCGTGTAACTATTATTTACGTATCACGAGATCTTATCTTGTGTATCCTAGACTTTTTTACCTCTACTGCTTAATCTCTACCCTAATTAGTGCTATTTCAAAAGCCTAGTCTTTTTCCTCGTCTACCGAGCTCACCTAGCATTCATCTAACGTGTCACGGCCTTCAAAATCCAACTACCTTTCAAAATTTTCTCAATCTACTTTCTCTTCACTTCTCTTGTTTTCCCTAAAAGCTTTCTTTTCTCCCCAACCATACTTAAACCGTGAAATTGAAACTCCTCTCTATGAAACTTATTTTCTCCACTCATCGCAATGCCCGCCCAGATTTATTTACTAACAACATAAAATGAACTCGCAAAAATTAGATTCTATTATAATAGAAGCTTTAGGTAGTTTTTTTAAGTCCATACCTACTCAAAGCAAGGATCAATTTAGAAATACATGCTTTGCCAAAATCATAATATATCATCAGAAAAAATACAGTAATTCAAAACAAAATATGCAATAAACTGAACACATAAAACATAAATCAAGTCTTCATAAAATTTAGACAGTTCCTAAAATTAATAATTGAAGTGATTTATACAATTAGTGGACAAAATCTGTTGAGTTGACGGTTATTAAAGAAAATAAAGATCAAACTTTCCTACTGTCCCTCAGACTGCCGATGCATCGCGCAAGGCCGAAAGAGTGGGATTCGACCTTTCCACGGCCAAAATTCATGCGGTGTCACGGATCGCCTCGGTTGGGAATTTCAATCCGTAAAACTCCTCAAAGAAGAAGGTGGGCCATGATTACGGGCGCTGTGACAGCCGGACACACCCACGCACGCGGACACCGAGAGTGGATTGCATTATCGCCGGCATTAAACCACCAGATCTTAAATCCTTCGCGTGCTCCAGAGGCATTAGAAAACTTACACGCTCATAACCCGGGGAAAAGAGGCACGAGATAGCGATCCAAAAAACTATGGGCCCCGCAGCGAAAGGCATGTATAAATAAAAAATGAATGAAGGGGAGGGGGATCTTTGGAGTAAGGAACGGGAATAATGTGAGAGGGAGCGTTGTGAGAGCGCGAGAGAAATTTGGCGTTGGGGGGTCAGGGGATCGCCGGGGAAATCAGGGGTGGTTGCATGGCGTCGGTTGTCGCAGAGAAGGGTAAGTGGTAGGGGTGGGCGCGCAAAGGGGCTGTGCAGGGGAGAAAGGAACTTCGGGAAGGGACGGATGGGTGGTGGGAGAGTGGTTCGGGGGATCTGGAGCACGCAAACCTTGGGTTCCGTAAACGCATTCTTTTAAGGGGTGTTAGCAAAATGCTGATATTTCTGTATCAAGTTGCAACCCGATGATTGTCCTTGATCCTCATCAGACGTGACGTCCGTCGATGTGGAAATTGACAATCAACATAGGACGAGAAGAAATCTACAAATTGTGGCGTACGTACTCATATCTCGATCTCTTGAGTCTTTTCTCCTAAAACTCGTGCATTAGCGAACAGTTTTTGTTACATTTCGATTAATATAATGAGAGCATACCTATCATTTACATCCATGTCGCTTAATCTGGTTTTCAGTAGAAAGCTTTCATTTTTAAAGTACCGGAAAATCAAATTCAACCTCTTAATGCTATTTTATCCCCTGCGTGACATTTTTTCGTAAGGAAATGAAGACGTAGTAAAGATCTCAGGTTAAATGGAGTCACGGATTGTTCTCTGTTTCTTGAAATGAAGTACATCATTCAGGTGAAGATAAGAGCATAACGTATTGCCAAAGTAAAAGAAAAATTGGCATCACTTTTACATATGAGAGAAGAGCTTGGGAATTTTTTATAATTTTGTTAAACGCCCAGTATTAGTCGAATTTTAAAGATAAAACCCATAGGAACTTAAAGCTGCAGCCAACTTAATGGTTTTACAATTGATTGATTCTACTGTGAAGGCATCCAGTATAAAAAAATAATTAAGCGTAATTTCAAGATACCCAAAATCCCTGCCCCTTATCATACTGGTATTGCATAATGTCACGGCAAGGGTTTTCTCCACCTCTTGTAAACTAGAATGCTAATACTCAGGGCTATTTATTTCAGTGTATCCCCTTGCTTAACCAAATATGTACTATTTGAACGTTTAAGTCTTTAACCATGCACAAGACTCGAATGAACATTAAGAATACCAACCTTCGGTCTGGGTAGGTTTAGGCTAGTGGGTGTAGTTGGACTATTCTACGGTACATTACTGATATGAAAGTTGGAATAAATATTTGAGTTTAAAACTCAGCACATAGATGAACAATGGATTCAGCTGGAGTTGATCCTACGGAAAAGAGGGCTGGCTACCTAGATATTGACGTGGCAACTGGGATTATTTTTATTAGTGAATGAGACGATCAAAAACTTCATTGGTAATAAATGGTTAGAATTTGCTTAGATACTGCAACAGCATATGTACGAGCAGCATCGTTCGATCTGACTGATGCGTTATTATCAATTTGAATGTTTATTACTCTTTTGGGCATTATATTGAAATATTAGCAGCTCGAAATTAGGTCAAATCGGTATATTATATTTCATACGAGTTTTCCATTGGCAAATGAGTACAGGCGAGGAGTGATATACGTAAATATTGAGAATTGAACAAAGGAATGGTACTTACCGATCTCGATGGCCTTCCGACGAATCCCTCGACTATCAGTGTCCTAGACTAGATGAATGTTTGTGTGACGTTCACTGAATCAGAGCGCACGAAAGAACTGTAATGTTATACAACGGAAGACAGAGGTGGGTAGTGAGGATTAAGTGGTATTTAAGAAAGGGCCAAAGGGAAGAGGGGAAGCAAAAGGTAAAAATAGAGTCACCACTCCTTTTCGATATCAAGGTCATTTCCACCAGGGGAAAAATGCTTGCCGAACGACTGCTAAACATATCGCGGGGAAGTAAGACGGAAGCGGGAAAAGAAGCAACTAAAAGGAGGGGACAGAGAAAGGTAGGGATGGAGTTAATCTGTGTCAATATTTGGATGACAGCTAAGAGAATGGGGCTCAGTCATGAACTTGCTATTTGAGCTATTGTCATAAATGTGCATGAAAGTGTATTTGCAGAGGTCAAGGCCTTGGCGCATTTTTAGAGATTTTTAGAGAAAACTTAAGTTCCAAGACGTCAATATGAAATGTGGAACGGTTGAATCTTATTAGATAATTTGCAATGCTAGATTTTCACTGATCAATTGAACTTGATCCTGGAATATGATCAGAAGCTGTGGTTCTATTTGTCCGAGTGAGTATTTTTGCAAGGAAAGGGGTACTCAATTTTATATTTAATGGATTTTTCAAGGAAATAAATTGATATATTGAAAAATACATATGGAGAGACCCATATTAAAATTAGGTTTAAGCCTTCGGAGCCTCTAAATAATCCCTAAAACATACAAGGGTGGTCCAATTGCACCCGGGCTGACCTAGATATGGCGGTAGCTATTCAAAAAATATCACTGTATTAGAAAGTTTGCAATCTATATAGCATGTGTTTCAAGTTTGAAGATGCCACGTTGTTTATTTTTTTGGTAGCCATTAACAGTGAACGTTTTCAGTGAATTTGTGAAAATGGATAAAATTGGCATCGTAATGTGATACAATACTTTTATTTGAAAGGCCTCAGCCCAAAAAATAAAAAACCTGAAATGGATTCTACTCTAGGTGAGTCTACTTCTTCGCTTTCAACAGTAAAATATTGGGTAGCAGAGTTTCAACGAGGCCGTACGAGCTGTCAAGACGAGCATCATAGTGGTCGACCAAATGAGGTGACGACTCCAGAAATAGTGAATAAAATCCACCAATTGATACTGGATGACTGAAAGTGTGCGAGCTAGCAGATGTAAAAGAAATTTCAAACAGCGCGGTACATCGCATATTTACTAAAAATTTGGACTTGAGAAAGCTGTGTGCAAGATGGGTGCCGTGTTTGTTCATACTCGAGCGAAACCAGTGTCGTGAAGATGTTTCAACTGAGTGCTTGGCAAAGTTTCACAGTAACGAAGCATAATTTTGCACTGTTCCATAACCATGGATGAAATGTGTGTCCATTACTTCACACCAGAGATAAAAGAACAATCATACAATGGATTCAAAAGGGAGAACTGGCTCGAAAAAAGGGGAAAACAGTTTCATCTGCAGGCAAGTCATAGCGTCGGCTTTTTGGGATGGACGTGGGATAATATCCATTGACTATCTTGTACTAAATTTTGAAATGCATCGAAAAAAAATACTCTTATTCCTTTTTCCACGTGAAGAAGATCGCAAAATTTCTCCCAGGTCTAAACTTTGGTCACAAATTGAAATATCAAAGAACCTAACCTATAAAGCTCTAACAGAAGAATAATTTGGCAGTGATACCGTAAATACTGTTGTGTAATAAATTCTTTGGTAACTTATTAAAAAGTGAATACAAAATACGGCTGTGGTCTCAAGGTAAAGGTCAAAAGACTTTATGATGCCCTTCCTCAAAGGTGTGTGGTGGGGGATGCTAGGTCACCAGCCATGCCTACACAATCATTAACTCGGACAAGGTTAGTCACCACGAAAGAGTTAGCATGCAAAAATATTGCGTGTAATGACACTATTAAACTCATACGGGGTAAATGTTGTTAAAGTGAGAACATTTTATATGCATGCGGTATGTTGACAAAATATACTTATTGCCAATCAGAAATGCTCTACTATTTATCTCCCTGATTTTGCGTAAGCGATCTGATCTACAATATTACATCGGGGCCCGAAATATGTCTATATCATCTTCGGATAAGTGACCTGCTTAAAATTTACGCAGTAAATTTAACCTGTATTTCAATCTAAGGCCAGCTAGTGGTTTTTATCTTAATTCATTCAATAGTATTGTGACACTGCTACGTTGATCATAGAAACTTCACAATCATAGCCGTTCTACGTTGAACTCTCTCTAGCATTAAAATTAAGCCTCCCCATGAGGTTCCTACTAGCCCGCACCCTACTCTAGGTGAAGGTTAACTAACACTAAACTAACTACGCCCGGCAAATAACGGTTGGTGAATTGGTGAGTGGTGAATAAATAAGGGTATACGGATTAAGGGCACGGACACTGTCGTTAGAAATAAATGAATGGGTGCAATGAGTAATAAATAAAAAGGTGTTTCTAATATAACAGTTCTGAATTGATAGTCAAGTTTTATTTAGAAATATTTTTGTAAATAAAAGATTTAATGTCATTGTGACAGTTGTAGAGAAAGTTTGAGTTTATTTAGCATGAAAAGAGCTTCAAACTCATCGTACATTTATTCTAGTTGTGTTACCAAAATTTCAATCGTCTGCAACCCCACTCGAGTTTAAAAGATTTTATATTCGTTTAAAGTATAGGATTTAGTGCATTATTATTGGAAAACATACAATCCAGAATTAATCCAAATTAGAAGTACAGAGATTACAGCTCATAAAATTTATTCAAAAGCATTGAAAAACTAACCAGAATCAGTTGTACCATAAAATTTATGGTACATCACAGAAGACTTAAATATTCAAATTTAAATTCTTTTAAATCAAATTTGCCAAAAGGAAACACGCATTTGTTCAGTTTCATTAGTTATCTGAATATTATAGGAAAAATATTTTATTCATTTCATTTTCACCTAAACTCAGTTATAATTAATATCCTTTGATTAAAAATTATACTAAAATGAACGAGTTTCAATTAAAGGTCGGTAATCACGAGGTAGATGAATTGTTTTCATTTTAATGAAAGCGTACGGGAGATTAGCGCTTCAATTTTGAATATATAAAATGTTTAGAGCAAAATAAAAATAGTTAATTTGGATTTGAAGGCTCAAAGCGATGCTCCATTGGAGTACATTTAATAGCAAACAGGTATACACAGGAAATTATTATGCATATGTACTGCAACCTAACTCCACATTGTTACCTAATCAGTTCCAAAATTATATACATATTTTGTAATCAGTACTTTATTTATAAACGGCTAAGAGTTACATGGTACATTTTAGACAACGTTTTAAGTTGGAGGCTATTGAAAATAAATACAAAATTATTTTCAGCCTGCAAAATGATTTTCAGCATGCAAAATCTTTTTCTGCTCCAGTTCCCTCCCTTATTTTCCATAAATTCGGCACTCCAAGTTTAATTTTTAGGTTCCGCTTCTACCATGAGGTCAAGAATGCATAACCCGTTATTAACTTTGGATGAATAAATTAATCACCAAACACTTAAAAACCCTGGACCTCAAAAACCTGAAAACAAATTTTGAAACAAGAAGATGGCAGCTTTTGAGAGGTCAGTGGCTTCTCATCCATAATTCACCCTTGATCACGCTTCTATCTTAGTCCAGCTCATTAATCCACCTGGAAATTCTGAGAAATATGATTTTTGTGGCAATTCTCTGTTCTGTTTTATTGTGGGATATTTAATGTGATGAGTAGTGTTACATTATCTAAGGATTTATTTTACCTTTCGCATTAATTATCCGAAAGAATGTTTTTTTCCATAATTCAAAAATATTGCATAGAGTTATGACCACCTACTGTTCAATGCTGATTAAAAATGTTTTCAAAGAATTTATTTTCATTTTATCAATACATTTTCATCGCAAGTCCTGAATATCTATGATTGGTATGCGATGAAGTCCCACGTTTTCTTTTAAATAATCAGGAATAATTAGCGAATTTTAATGGAATGATGATAGATAAGTTTTTTCAAGGACTTTGATCGTACTTCAAAAATTAAAATGAAGTAATTATCTCAATTAAACCTTTCCTAAAACAAATAAATATGAGGTTTGCACACCCAGAAGGTTAGCATATCTTTAGTCCACCAGAGACCAAAAAACGCGATTGACATAACTAGAGCAGGTTAAATAATCTAACGCTCCAAAAAAACCTACGGAACCCCCCTGGAAACGAAGTTTCTCTGCATAATTTAACAGATTTATTACACATAGTTTTATATATGTAGCAAATTGTTCAAAAATTCGTGAAGTTAGAAATGTCAGAGTTGTGTTCACAATAAACGTGACAAATGAATTCAGCGTGATGTTAATAGATCACGTGCAATAGAGTAATACTGTTATAAAAACTAAAAGCAATGGATTTTGGGACAAAGGAATAATCAATAAAAACTTTCCATTACGTAGTCAGCAAAGTTGTACCAGCTGGATCAAATTACATGCGCTGGGGGCGTTTAGTGGCGTTCATTGTTTGTTTATGTTCCAAGTTACCGCTTTTTTAATGGAAGGACTAAAACATCGCTCTTTCTCATGAGTGAGTTTGAGTCAGCAACTTTTATTCAAAAAGTTAATGACGAAAGGGAGCGATAATAAAAAAAGAAAATATACCCAGTTAATACAGTAACACCGGCCGTTAACTGAAACACATCATTTACCCGTACGTAGGACAGAATATACAGCGAGATCTTTGATCTTGGTGAGCTATGCAAAAACCGAGCGAAACATTAGCAACCAAAACGAAGTGATTAAACTAATCCTTCGCTCACAAACCATTGCATTAAGGGGACTGATTTTTGACATTAATCGTATACCTACCTTTGATGAAACTTTCAAACGCACCGAAGAAAACAGCACTCCAATTGGATACGAAAATGCATCCATTTCTCTACCGGAAAAATATTTTGTCTTATTAAGTGTTTTGTCGGTTCAAAAAGTTTCTTAACCTTTATTCACACTTTTATTTCTCGGCATATTTTGGAAATTATTCACCGAAATGATGAAAACAGGTCATATACATACCAAATATCCGAGAATTAGATAGATAGGTTTACCGAATAAAAATAAACAGTTCACATTGACATCCAAATAACGAAATGAAAAATTGTTTCCTACTTGAACGGTGGTTTAGAATGCTTTTTTTGGTTAGTTTTTGCACAATTACCGAAAATGCAAAAGAAAAACTCGAAAAATATTAAAATTATTTGTATATTTTGATGAAATACAATGATATCCTTTATACAAAGAAAGAAACATGCTGTGGGATCCATAAAAAATCTTTAACCAACCGACAGTGGTTTGAACATTGTTACAAGTTATTTTTGAGGCTCCGTAATACCTAGATAATAAATTCAACACCTATAGATACATTCGTCGGATGAGTTATAATTTCTTTGTGGAAACCAGTATATTTTTTTTCCTCTCCTAAAGGAGATAATACTTTACAAAGTGTAACCGGAAAAAGATAACTGCGGCAGTGAAAAATCTTCGGCGTTAATGGATTTGAAAGTACTATGAAAGATAAGGCGTAAAATTAATATAATATTTGGAATCCCAAGAACTCTAGCATTTAACATATGGAATAGTTGACGAGCATATTGAAGTAATAACCACAGGTAGGTAGTAAGCGGTTCTAATGCTAAAACTATCAACAACTCATTTATATTGACACCTATTATAGCCACTTGGCACATATACTACCTTGATCAAAAATTTCCCGGAATTTATTCAGAAAATTAAAAATACAAGTTTATTCATCTAAATCTATATTGTCCCCTTCAAAGTAATCCCCATCGACTGCAACACACTTATGCCAGCGCTTGATCCAATCCTCGAAACATTTTTTATATTCGGTTTTCGGTATGTCCATCAGGGCTTCCTGCGATTTTTCCATTACTTCCTCTCGGCTGCTAAAACGCGTTCCCCGTAATGGTTTTTTAACTCGATTGAACAGAAAGAAGTCACAGGGAGCCAAATCAGGTGAATTCGGTGGCTGTTGGATGGTATTTGTTGCATTTTTCGTCAAAAAATTACGAATAATGATAGCACTGTGCGACGGTGCGTTATCATGGTGCAAAATCCACGAGTTTTCTGCCCACATTTCTGGTCTCTTTCGGCGAATTGCTTCACGCAAACGTCTCATAACGCCCAAATAATACTCTTTGTTTACTGTCTGGCCTTCTGGCAAAAATTCGTGATGCACTACACCGTTGTAATCCATGAAAACCGTCAGCATTGCCTTCTTTTTTGACTGAAAACGACGTGGTTTTTTTGGTCTCGGCTCATTTGGTGAACGCCATTCACTTGCCTGATGTCTGGATTGCGTGTCGTACTCATAAACCCACGTCTCGTCTCCAGTAATGATCCTTTTGATGAATGTGGGATCGGATTCAGCCTCGCAAATCATGTCTTTTGCGACGTCAACACGGTCTCTTTTTTGCATGAAATTGAGGTATTTTGGCACCAACTTTGCTGCTACACGACGGAAACCCAAATCATTAACCACAATGTCTTGGGCGGATCCATAGGCAATGTTCAAGTCCTCCGCTATTTCTCTGATGGTTATTGACCAACATTTCTTTTACTTTATCAATTTTTTCACCGACTTTCGATGTCGATGGTCTGCCACTGCGTTCATCATCTTCGATTGACTCACGACCACTTCTGACCCGCTCGTGCCACTGGTAAACGACCGTTTTTTTTAGAGAATCGTTGCCGAAACACTTTTCCAACATTTCCAACGTCCGTGCGCCACTAAATCCGTTTTTTACGCAAAATTTAATACAAGTTCGTTGTTGCAAATTTAAATCCATTTCTGAAATTGTAAAAAATCGCCAACACACACAGATATAGATGTACTCTTGGCTACGTAACATTTGCAAATGTCAAGTTATGACACTAAGATTTAAAGGGAATATCAACAACAGATGTACCAATTTAACAAAAAAAACAGAACTCAAATCGGAACGATGGGAGCGCCACACGGTGGTTATTCCGGGAACTTTTTGATCAAGGTAGTATATAATTCATAGGCATAAATATAATTCCATTTATGCAAAAATAATAACTTTCTGTACTTGAGCATCAATTTATAAAATTAAAATGTGCAAGAAACTGTTATGATTAGCAATTGGCAATTTTTGCAGAGTGTTTTCTTTTCATAAATATTGTTTATATCCCTACAGAGAATCAATCGTACGCAGTAGGAAAACCACCTACACATTGCGAATTATGGGTGTGGTTAACATTCATGCGTGAAGTAATCTTTTTTTCAGTTTTAAAACTCTGTAAATTTAAAATGAATGACTCTTCATTACTTATGAAAATAACAAAAACTATTAGTGGCAAACTGAGCATAAGCCCAATCATCAGGAATTTGTATGATTTAACTCCTATGTAAATAAAATAATGATATGGACCGAAATCATTTAAAATAGTATGAAAATAAATTGAATGATGTATTTCATATTACTAGACATGGCATACCATAAAATCCGTCAAAGTGAATAAAGAAGAAGGACAAAGATAAAGTTTAACGATTAATTACGAGAATTTGGCATTTATTATAACGGTTGTATCATTGATTAATCAAGAAAACAGAATGGAGGACTTGAATAAAGTAATTTCTTTCCCGCTATATATTTAATGACTTAATTGAACAATCAGTGGATAAAATAAAATTTAAATTTTACTCCTGAATTCGTGGAAACGGAACAATCATCACTTCTACTTTATCGGCTCTCGTTAAAATTTTGTCAGAGGGAAATGAGGATTTAACAACTACGCGGTATTCAATTGAATTTTTTGTTAAAAGTAGCTAATATGTTTAAAATTTAAACGAATTAAGGAAATCAAAATATTAATATTTTCAGCAAGGCATAACGACGACAATTTGAGAATTGGTAACAATAATTTCCGAAAATTGGGCGAAATGAAAGAACTGTATTAGTTATGAAAGAGCATCTCTAATATTTGACGAGGCCAGGAATGCATATCGAGGTAAAGCCCAAGGACCCGTGGCAGAAATATCATTAAAGGCTTTTCAAAAGAAGAAAAGATTATTAACAAGCTCAAGATATTAAAATATATAGCTCAATTAAAAAATTAATGCTCAGAGATAAGAAAGAATTTCATTCATAGCTATTTATATATCATTCATTCTCTTCTATGATAGCAAGTTACGGATGATTTCGGCAAAAGAAAAGAGAATATTGAAAGCAATGGGGATTTCCAGTTGCAAAAGAATGGTGGAGATTTTAAGGACGGGTCGAATCCCTAATGAAGGAATTCTTCGAGGAGCGATGGAAGAAAGGCATTTGTTGTAAGCTCTGAGAAGAAGAAGAAACGAACTTATTGGATGCACCCTTTAGACATAAGGGTCTCACGAAGACAATGTAAGAAGAAAAGTTAAAGAAAAGAAAGGGATGCCTCATTATAATGAAGAGTGGTATAAATGTTAAAAAAAATATAAATTAATGAAATGGGTTGGTGAAAGAACGGAATGTGTTATACTATTGATTCAATAGCATACAGATTGCAGAAATTTTAAATTAATGCCTTTGCTCTAGATAATAATTAAAAATACGCATTAGGCTACTAGCAGCTCTGCCATAAATTCTTTCGAGTTTCATTTCATATAATCCTTTATTCGTCATTTGTTTCTCCATCTGAATAACATGTAAAAGTATTACCTCTGTCTCTCCTGGGTTTATTACTGTGGATATTAATCAATAAATTTTGTTTGAAAAATCCATTAAAATTTAGTTTTTAAGTTAACTCTTTCCGGCCTTTGGAATTGATATTGTTATTGCGTATCGTGCGTGGGAGGAAAGGGTACTTCAAATTATCTTTGACGGTGTCTCTCTTAATTTAATACCATCATAGAATTTGCCATTGCCGCCATAATAATATCATCTCTGTTCTAAGAGTTCATTCTCTGTAACTCGAGTATCTTGTAGCTTCCTAAAAGTCTTAGTCATGCCTGCGAGATACAACAAGCTCTCAGCCTCCATCCTCCATCATACTCGTAACGATTTTTTCTCTTCTACGTTTAATTTTTGGCAAACCTAGCGGATTTTCTTCACATTACATCGAGCTCCTTAATTTACATTTTCTTCCATTGGTTCGAGATATTTTCCTCATATTCCAAATTTGGTCCAATAATATCGATTTAAAACCTCTCTTTTTTTCTTTTTCAATGCATTTTTCGCAACTCATTTAATTTCAACACTTGATTGAATTCCTATTTCCGTATTTATCAATTTCATCTGATTTTAAAAATTTCCTTTAATAAGTGGTCGCAATGAGCATTCATGCTATTATTCAATGCTGCGTAATAACTTTGGGATTGGACGGCGTACCGCTTGGCCAGTTTTGTTTTCCTTTCCTCAGCTGCTTTAAAAACAGTAATGAGTTAACAACATGAAATAATGTCACTCGGTACTATTATTTAATAAATTTCCATTACAATTGAAATGATTTCGTTCCATGTTATTATTTTATTTAATTCATAAACATAGGAGTTAAAGCACACAAATTCCTGATGATTGGGTTTGGGCTCAGTTTACCAAAAATAGTTTTTTTATTTTCATAAATAAGAAATTGTCATGCATTTAATAGGTACAGAGTTTTTAAAATTTATAAAAGATTACTTCACGCATGTGTGTTAACCACACCCATATTTCGAAATGTGTGCTAGATTTGCCTACTATGTAAAGTTAATTCACTGTAGTACACATAAGTAACATCCGTAAAGTGAAAATCCTCTACAGAAATTGCCAATTGCAAATTATCACAGTTTCTTGCACATTTTTCTGTTATAATTTAATGATCTACTATAGAAAGTTACTATTTTTGCATAAATGGAGTTATATTTATGCCTATTAATTATATATGTGCCAAGAGACTGGGTCGGCATTTATAGGTGTCCATATAAATGTGTTGTTGATAGTTTTAGCATTAGGACCGTTTACTATCTATCTGTTGTTTTATCTTCAATATGCTCGTCGGCTATTCCATATGTTAAGTGCCAGAGTTTTTGCGATTCCTAATATTATATATGAATATGTAAATAAATAAATATAAATATATAAATGTACGTATATATATATATATAAAAATATAAATATATATATAAATATAAATAAATAAATATATATATATATATATATATATATATATATATATATATATATATATATATATATATATATTAACCGATTTGTCGGTAGCGGTATTCCAAGGGGTAGAGCCTTGAACTACTGACTGGAGGGTCCCGAGTTCGATTCCCGGGTAAGTCTCTGGGCACCTGCAGTTCCACCCAAGCAACGTATGTGTTTTTCGGATACCAGATCTTCCTGGGAAACCATGACCGGCACGGGGAAAGGAACTGGCCCCCCTACCCTGATGTGTGCATTTCACACACCGTTGGGCTTTGTACTGGGTAAACTCTACAATCACCTACTAAACCGACCTTCGGGTTGATTACTGTGTTTATAGTTTTTTAATACATATTTATGTAAAAATATACATATATATATTTATATTATTTATATATACCAACACGTATTGTATGTATACATAACATATTTATGTATACAGTACATATGCCTATGTATACATAAATATGTTATGTATACATACACACTTCTTCTTCGTCATCTCCTCTCCTTAGTCTTTGATTTATAAATTAACATTTTTATTTTCCATAACTTCGACCGAGATCCTTTTAAGGGCCAATTTATGTTCCTATTTGATCTTCCTGTCGTTCGCAGCCACAAGTGATCCGCTATTCCATACACTAATTTTTAAATTGTAGCCACGCACTGTGCTCTCTGGAGTACCATTCACCATTGAATCAGAAAGGGGAATAAATTTTCTCACGGAGTATTTCACTCAAGAGGGTTCCACCATGTTCCCTGTGAAATCAATACAAGTGGAAAGAAGTGAGGTGAGCTGCTGTCCCTCGGGATATTAATGTGATTGCTTCCCTTTGCCTTCTACGTCGTGACGAAGCAGCCGTTAAAGTTATTCTTCGACGGCTAAGGTAAAATGGGGGTTACTCTACCGTCCCTTTGATGCCTAAGTATTTACTCATATCAAGGATGGCAGCCACCACCTCCTGCGGGATATTGGCGACTGGTTGACTAACGGGCAACATTCGCCAAGTTCCGGCGGTCTTGCAGGAGTACGCAATATTTTTTGGGGTCATCTTTTCCAAGGATATATGTGATTGCTGTGTCTCTTAGCCATTCAATTATGGTTACTAATTTCCGTTCTGTTCCGTTCCATTCAACGAGTATCCTCTCGAGCTTTGCAATAACCTCTCCAGTTTGAGATTGCGTCATCATTTGCAACTCGTTGCTCTCTACCATACTGAGATGATACCAGGAAAACGTAGTTAAATGGCGAAATTATCATTTTGATAAATAGGAAATTAAAACGAAAAAAAAATATTTGTTTTCCCTTTCAAAGTTGGCAAACTAGGAAATTATTCGAATGGTAAAAACTATTGATTGGCGCAAAACGCACTCGAATACCTACTTTTAAAATATTCTGCTACATATTACCTGTGATAGTTTTAAAAATTTTATCCCGACCAATTTATCCGTACTTTGGCTGTGTATAAAACTGTTTTTGATGTTCATAAAAATGATGAATGTAGAGAGATTTATAAATTTAATATATGTAGTTAAGAATTTATGACTTATAAACTGCTGAATGAAATCAATGATACTTTATAATAAAATACATTTGAGAAGGAATAAATATCTCGGTCTTTGTTTTTAAACAGTTTTCTCCAAAATTAGGGAACATCTCTTTTAAATTTACGCATGTGGTTATTGACGAAAGGCACCTTCCGTGTCGTTTTTCATTAATGTGAATGGAAGATGGTCGTATTCAAAACTCAGAATCCAACAATACTCTACGCAGAGGGCCATTTGGTCAAATGCTCATATAAGTTTGAAGTATATCTTGGGTTTATGGTGATTATCGAAATCAAACCAAAGAAGATACCTAATGAAATTATGCAGTAGGAACAAATTTACAAGGTCTAATCATTCTAAGACCACCCAATTACCTCGGGTCTGAGTAAGGAAAAAATCTCCTGTGAAGCTTAAAATACGTTCACACCATTTATGAGTAAAATTATATGGCGGAACCGTACGGTTCACATGGTCTTTCCAGCTGTCACTAGAGCGAGAAGAGTTTTTAAGACTTGAAACGGTGAGGTTTAGTGAGAAAGAACCAACAGTATTAATCCATTTTCTCCATTTGCACGTTTAAAAAGCCATCAAAATTCATCATTAGCTGAGATTAAGATGTGTAGTATTTGTGTCGTGAATGGTATGCATCTGTGAGTGCGATAGTTCAAAGTAGGTCGAGCGTCGTGTGGTGACGAACACAAGAAGCCTCGACCGCGGACCATTTGCAATTTTCTAATGGGCCAAAGGGGCCCCAGCATACGCGTTCACGGCGGCAATGAAATCATGATAAAAAAATCTATGCATCTATGAGAGCTTGGTTTTGAGTCATTGCAGAAGTTTCCACTTTTTGGTTTTTGTAGTTTCCCAGAAAATATCGGGCAAATTTCGAACTTAGACGACTTAGATAGACGCATCTGCATTTCGTAAAAGTACGATTAAACGCCGTCGGTTCATGCTCGGCAAAGGTAGGCTCATTTACATGAAAGGCATGGAGAAGGAAGTTAAAGGAGTAGTTATCAGAGTATGTATGTTAATATATACGTATATCTTCAAATAACATTCAATGCGAGTACTTCGATCACCAGGTGACCCACCATGTTCGGGTATAAAATTGTTGCGCTTAAGATAACGTGCATTGATTCCGAAAATAAGTGTTTGCATGTCCAAGCATGACTTGAAAGTGACTGAAGTCAAGCGGTTTGGTTAATTTCAGTTAAGTGTTACCACTTTTTGTGAAACAGTGGTGGTTGGGTATAGTATAGTTGGGAAAAGGGTGGTGGTTGAGTATAAGTATTAAATTGAAGAGAGGTGGGAGAGGTGAGGGAAAAGTTGGTACTTCAGTTCTCACTAATTTTTCTAATATTCGAAATTCTTAAAATTTAACGAAAGGCATATTTTAATTGAATATGTATTTCATTTAATTTAATAACTAAACAAATTATTTTGATTACGAGCCAGATTAATCGTTCTTAGTGTTATCATGGGGTGTCACTTGGCGGTGACCAATGTCAAATCATTAAACCGTTGTAATTGAGATTAAGTCTTTAAATAGGTAGGGTTGCCTATTTCAAAAATTTGGTTAGGTTCTTTAAATGTTTGAGTGTATAGGAAATACCAAAAAATATTATTCAAAAAGGAATGGTATCAAAATCCAGAGGTGTTATGGAGGAGTAGCAGGTACAAATACCGACACGAGTTTATTAGATAAAGGAACTATTGGAGTTGGGGGAGAGTGGGACGAAGGAGTGTGAACGGGTAGCGGGAAACGTGGTTCCGACCAAACAGCTGGGGCAGTGGCGTCGAATGGAAATCGGGAAGGCAAAAGGGGGTTGAAAAGTGTAACCAGGGGTTAGCGAGGCATTGAAAGCGAAGAGTAAGGGGTTTAGGGAGAAAGAGGGCGGCTTGAGTGGGGGAGGATGAGGGTTTAAAGCGGAGGATACACGGGAAAGGAGGTTCGGGAGGGGGTGAGAGAAGCCTTTTGGGCTACGGCAGGCGGGGGAGGAGGATTTCTGACGTTGCCTCTTGCATGGCTTAACCTCGTGTGTACGAAAGCCATCATCAAATTTACGAGCGCCAGCCAATGAACGCGCTCAATGCTCTAATGGCTGGTATTTCGCCTCCCTTTAACGGCGTTTTCAATTTTATCGTCGTCTGCCGGCACGCATGCCCGGGACCACAATTAGTGAGGAGAAAAGGGAGAGAGGTGGGTTATAAGGGGAGCGATATGGTGGTGCGGGGAGGGACTGCAAGGGTTTTGGTGCGGAGCTGTGGATGAGAGAAGGGACGACGTGGCCTTCGAGCCCTCGCATAGCAATAATATGAAGTGCGCGCATCCATTTACGTTTGGGAAAGTTCGGAAATGCAATGCGGCGATGTGATTACGCATTCATTGGTGCTTCAAGATTTTCTCATATATTGCTTATTGGGAAACTCTTAAGAGAGAGGAAAATGATGCCTCTTACTGAGTTTGAGCTTCGAGCGGATTTCTCTTTTTCTTCCGTGTCTTCTTCCTGAAGATATGGAGTAAGAGTTTCCACGGTAGGTGATGATATTTGATCAATTATTTCATGAATGTCAGGCTCAGTTGAAAAAATTACCTGTTGAGCGCGAGGGTACCTAAGTAAGAATCAGTAAAATCATAGTTAATAAAACTCGATATAATGAGGAATTAGTACGTCAAAATTAAATTATTGGAGCTTATAAAACGTTTCCAATACACTTTTAACTCGAAATAGGTTTGCGGGTTTAAAAATATTTGATTGTTTAATTCGTCATTGTAATCTTTTCACAGTCCAGGTATTTTGATCTTGTTTTCAAATGCATAAACTTAAAATTTTATTGACTCCCTCGGCTGTTTATGTTTTCAGTTTTTGGTAAGCGAATTTGAATGCATTGATTACAATGGATATGAATAAGTATTGTAGCATTGTTTTAATTTAATTGAACCGGTAGGAATTATATTGTTCAATTTATAACTTATAGTTTTCAAGTGTACCCGATTTACCTATACTATTGTTGATAAATTTGGGGTTTACTTGTATAAATATTTCAGAATACCAATGATGACGCAGATTAGTTTCCTAGATTTTTTACTAAATATATTTTCAATAAGGCTTAATTTATCTATTAAAGTGTCAAATATTATTTTACCTACCAATTTGCTGATAGAATCAAGAAGTCAATTGCTAATTCAAGTTTTTTGTTCTCATGTACCATAACTAAATTTACTCAATATAAGTAAGGACTCTGACAGCTGCATGTAAATTGCAGTATTAATATTTATTTTCCATTATTAATTTATTCGCTGACTTTATTGGGGCGAGATTGCGACTTCTTTTCCTTAGCACCTTCTTCCACCTAACCCCTACACATTCTATCGAAGGAAATTACACACATACCATCCCAAGGTGGAGGAAACCCCATGAAGGCGGGAATCAAACCCGCAACCTTACGATTTGCAGGCAAGAACGTCACCCTGCCGCTACTGGGGTAGACGAAATTGGTATATACCGATAAATTTGGAATGAATAAACTCAGTTTTCATACATCATATTTTCATATTTATTATTTCATAAAGTAAAAGTCCTTATTAAAAAAAAACAGGATTTTTCAGGAAAGTCGGAGGGAATATTTAAAAAAAATTATAAAAGCAACACACCAATTATATTATAATTAAGAGAAAATATTGACCGTGTAATATATCAAGATTGATAATACCATAAATTTTCATTGGGCGGAACCCAAGAAAATATTCTGTCGGCTCAAAGTCCCACTGCCAGTTTAGTTTTATAATTTATTAGACTCATTCCAAAGAACATTCCCATAGTCCAAGTAAACCGAACTCATCTTTTAATTTTACCCAGCTTTACAAGGCAGTCCTTGGATTCCTCTTAGTAAAAAACTTTGATAATTTAGCAAGATGAAGAATATGTGCATTGAGAGAGGCCGCAGATAGAATTGGAGGGCGGCGGGATATATGGACGGATTTTTGCCGTCGGGGTGCCCGCAAATGCAAATAAGAGTAATCTTTTCCCCCCTCATTCCCTTTGATCCGCTTGCAGTCCTATTTCCACCTGGTGGCACGGATTTTGCTCAAGTCATGAAAATTCCTCCGTGCACCATGCGAAAACACCTTCCGCGGGTGGGCGCAAGGCGACCGCAATAATATTCCCCCGTGAATTCGCCCCCACCGAGACGAGAGAGATTCAACCTCATGATCCGATGGTCGCGGAGTACCCATATCGGGCGGGAGAGAAGAGGATTTCCTTCCCTGGCCCCGCTTCGGTTTCTGCCGCGCCAACTTTGAGTGAGGACTTACGGCCCTTGCATTTCAACTCGTGCACTTACACAATGAAAACACGGAAGCACGATAACGAGGTCGGAGCTTGTAATCCATCCATCGAGGGAGTGTAATAAGGCCGACATCAAGCCCATCTTCGACGCTTTTGAGTAAATTTGGTGGGTTGCTCAGGGGAGAAGCCTCGCGCACTTTTTCTACCCACCGGGATGCCCTGGATACCTATATAACCCCGATGGATGTTCAGCGATGCGGGGAACAAGGAAGTGGTAACCGAGGAGGTTAAAAAATATAAGAAATAAAAGAGGGGATGGTCCACGGCATAACCGCTGTGAAGCACGAAATGAAGTTGACTCAAAGTGGCAGCTTTAAGTCCTCCGTAAAATTAAACCTCTCTCTCTCTCTGTCTCTCTCTCTCTGTCCCTCCCCACCACTTGTCCCGACGAATCATGATTTGGCTACAAATGCCCTCACTCTCCCGAAATATTCCCGCAAAAGGTGGACTGATTTAAACCTTAATTGATGTGGAATCTGATTTAGGCTCACCATCATCTAAAATTACTCCTTTTCCTTCCTTCCCTTTTATCCAAGACTTTATTCATCGACCGAGCGTAAGGGAGTTTCAAGGAGAGCCTTTACAATCTCAAACAAAAGGACACACAAATGTTTTAAAATACATAATGAAGGGATTACCTTTTCTAGATGCCAATAATCTCATGAGCCTCATGATACTGAATTGAAACTCTTTAATTTTAATTTAATTCGTGGCTCAGGCATTCCTCGGAAATATATTTACCCTTATATCTGTAATGGACACTTAGCAATAACTAACACTTTAATTAAATTAACCCTCCCCTTACTTGCCTTTAATCATATATATACTGGACTCTGAGGTTTAACTATCACCTGATGATGATGTAGTAACATTGAAACACCGGTCGCATTAAATTTTATTTTTGTGGAAAATTGCTATTTTTAATTAATCATGATATTCCACCATATCACGCCTGAAACGTCTCTTTTTAATAACTAACACGTTTGAAAGATAGAATGTCAAGACAAAGAGGCATTAGAATTATCATGAAAAGTTTCAGAGTAAGTTTGATAACAAATAATTATATTTAATACTAAATTCTTCCAAATTGATAGTTTCATAAATAGGTTATTTCAGCCTTGAATTCGCCGAACTTATCCATGGCGGAAAGAAATATTGCGATATATATATATTGCAATACATATATGCTTTTACGATCCGGATTTCAATACGAAGCATCATTTTCAGGTGTGATACTTTAAACTTAAATTGTTTAAGTAGTCATCATGCAAAATTTAAACTTTTAAACGATCTACAGCTACAAAATATTATAAAGTCTGTGACTTGTGATGCACTTCAATCGTTATCTGTCCCTAAAAGATTAAAAAAATTCTACAATTCAATTAAAAAATTGTTAACGGTTTCAGTTATGAATTATTTGGACAATGCTGTGGAACAAGAACATTGTGAATTTTTTGAAAACTTTTATCCATCATATGATTTTTTGTTTTTAAATCTGCTATTAGTTTAAATTTCGCCAGTCATATTGAAAATCACTGTACGAGGTGTGTTTAGAAAATAACGGGAATTTTTAAATTTTACAGGTTTGGAGAGTCCGATGGTCAATTTTTTTTATTATATTGGTATATATGTCCGTTATGTATGATAAAATATTCAGCTGTTCCATTGTCAGTGGCAACCGCTAGGGTTAGACGTGTTCTTATAAGCTTGGCGATTTTCGTTTGCTAAAAAAAATGGGTCAAAGAATTGTTATCAAATTTTGCGTAAAAAATGAAAAAAAAGTCTAACAAAGTGTGTAAAATGTTAAAAAAAAGGCCTTTGGTGAGTCTGATAATAGTAAAACAAAAGTTTACGAGTGGCATAAGCGATTCTAACATAGCCGTGAAGACGTTGAAGATGATGAACTCCTCGGATGCCCCATCACATCAACAACCGATGAAAATGTGGAAAAAGTGAAAGAAATGGTTATTATTGATCACCAAATCACAATCCTAAAAGTCACTGACGATTTTGACATGTAGATTGGCTCATGCTATGAAATATTTTCGAATTTTTTGGCTATGAAGCGCGTGAAAGCAAAATTTTTCCAAAATTGTTAAGATTAGAACAAAAACAGCGGCGAATGGAAGTTGCTCTGGAATCGCTAAATGTAATTAACGACGATGCAGATTTACTGAAACGTGTTGTAACAGGTGAAAAAACATGGGTTCACGGATATCAATACGAAACTAAGGCGTGATACAACTTCTTTTACCCATTTTTTTGACAAACAAAAATCGCCGAGCGCATAGCAACACGTCTGACCTTAGCGGCTGCCACAGACAAAGAAATTTTTATCATACTTATGTATGCATAGCAACATAATAATTACATTTCACAGTCGGAATCTCAAAATCCGCGAAATTTAAAAATTCGCGTTATTTTCTGAACACACCTCCAATGCATTCAGTTGCCCTAGATACTAAGAAGCAAAAGATTTTTGGGTATTCCACTCAATTTCTCCTTAAGGCTCCAGATTAGCTTCTCTTCAAACCGCCTTTCGTTTCTCCATCGGATAGAGTAAGTAGCGGCACTCTGCATTAAGTTAGATAGTTATGTACTGTCAAGTTGGGGTAAGACACCGATAGGAAAATTTCTCTTCCTTTAATCTACTTACTAACATCAAATCAATCAAGTACTTTGTGTAACTTTCGATGCAAAAGCAAATGTTTTAGGTGGGACAGGAGATATTTGATTCACTGACTCACTCCTTAATTAGTCGTATCGTTGACAAATATGTGACCTGGGATCTTGTCCAACGGTCTTAACCCAGGGTGGTCGATGTCAAGAGTCGTTTGTTTACTCTCCAGCCGAACTCTTCACAAATATTCATCCATCATAATAAATGGCCTTGAAATTCTATCCCTTTAGACCAGACTTGTATTACTTTGTCAATACTTGTCCTAAAAACACCCTCATTTCGATATCGTCCGTTATTGCAAATCACCGCGAGAAGCCCTTCCCCAGGCGAATGAACAAAAATAAAAGAGAGATGGAAGTTTTACGCGACATGTCAAATCAGGGATTATTATGTGTGATTTCGCCACAAGGAATCTTTGAGTCGGTAACAAATAATTAATGAAGTCTTGGCAAAGCCTTGGAAAATAAAGTGAATTTGAAATCATATTCTAAAATAACCCAAAAATTATATCGGATTAGCTTACTCAAAAATTGAATAAATGTGTGAAATATTTAGTTATATATAGAACATATAAAAACTATAAGATTCTTTTTTTTATACTCAGTCATATTTATATCCGCGTACACGCACTATTACAATTTTTGATCTTCATAATACTCTATTCAATTTGTTCACTTTAACTTCTATGACTACCTCAGAAATTGCATGTATTTATAACACCTCTAATCTAATTATACTAAAAAAAAATATTTTCGGTAATTCAATCAATTTTTTCTCATTAATAGGACCAGTTAACACCTGGAATATCTTACATGGCAATACTACTGTTACACTGATAACCGTTACTTGGCAAAATGCTTGTGAATAGAGTGCAGTAAAAATAATTGAGAAAGGATGCAAAAGTCAACAAATAAGCTGACTGGTCTATAATAATGAGTAGAATATGAAATAGAGGGGAAGAACTGAAGAATCCATCCATTGCAGTCTTCATTCAGTGGCTTCTTGACATGCATCGTACATGTAATCCTTCTTCAAAGTTCATACTCTCCATCCATTCAATTACATTGATGAATGAACCTCAGAGTTTGTCCAATTAGTTTTCTTCTACTAGTTTCCGTGGAGTTCTGTAGAATTATTTCTTTAAAAACTCGTCAATAACTTCTTCATTAGTTTGCCGAACCAAACAATGTATTTGAATCGCTTGTTTTTCTTTTTCGTAAAATAAGTGGTGCATATACAGTACAAATCAACTATCCTGCTATCGAAAATTGTTATTTTGCCGAGTGATACACCGTTACCTTAATATAATATCAATATATTAATTAACGATACTACGTCCTATATATGTACATCTGTTTATGCTGTATTAAAGTCACTAGGGACGATCACGGGTCAACTGGTCAGTGGCCTAATAATATAAAACAAACCCCTTAAATTTGCGTGATCAATACATTATTCTTAACTGCAAGATTTCGCACATATAATAAATATGAATCAGCATTTAAATAGTGAAAGCACGACACTAGTTACTTTAAACCTCTTGAAAAAGCATCAAATTCACATCGAAAAACCTTACGAGTTTGCGAACTTACGATTTTATATGCGCGCTACCACTTATCTTAGATTTTAGAAATTGAATCATTATAAATATTTAACGCATACTAAAGTAAAATGTCTGGAAATTTCTCTCCTCATTACCCGAATCAGGCGTTAATCCGACGATAAACAACATCAAAGTGATGGCTTAAGGTGTCTAAGAGTTGCTGCTGTGTAAGGGCTTCATAGGCCGTCTATTTGCTCTGTCTCGCCTCAATGGGTCTTCCACCTCACCCCTAGCGTCTTCACCCTCACCCCAACCACATCCGACAGCTCCTTTGGGACCCTTCCCATTTCTACTTCAGAATATATGCAACTCATTTCATTACTATATTCCCTTACGTATTCACATTATCTAAAATGTACATTTATCATTTCCTGGGAACTCTTCAAAAGTATTCTGACATCCATTGAACGCTTTTTATGATTAATGCGTGAATAGTTAATCTGGAAAGGAAAAAATGCAAGTTTTCGCTTTCTGCTAAAATCTCGCCCAAGCAAAAAGATTCTCCTTACGTCGCATCTGAAATTTAAACATTTGAGGGAAATAATAAAAAAATGAAATATTTTTATCCTACCATTGACCGGAGTTACTAACAGTAATTATTGGTTTGTGTTCCCCGCAGAATCATATGTAGCTTTGTGAGCGTCAGAGCTATTTTATATTAGAGCACGGAATAGTATGCAGTATTTAATGTTTAAATTAGCGGCTGTATATTTTAGCCATCACATTGTGGTGTAACACCTTTATCTTCAACCAACCTTGCAAAATATTTGAAGAGCGAAACTACGATTTCGGCACGAAAGTTTTAAAGGATAGAGGACCACGACCGTCCACTCACTGAGCCTGTTGGTGTGGTCTGAAAAGTATCCAAGGAATGGCGTCTCCCTCACCCTCTTGCATCCTCCCCCGCCGGCGCAGATGATGATGATTACGCGGAGGGAACACGAGAAGACGGAGAGAGGAGAAGACGATCGGGTGGGGAGAATGGGGCGGGAGACGGGGGGATAGGGGATTGGGAATTTTTTATAGGGTCTAGAAGAAGGAGGAAAATGTGAATCGATCAATCGAAGAGCATAAAAAGACGCGGAAGTGTAAGCGGAAGAGCAGGGGAGGTAGGGGAACGAGATTGAGGCCATTCGCGAGGGATGGGACGGGGAGGAGTAGGAAGGAAAAATAGAGAAGGAGCGAGTGACTGGGGTGAAGGAATGGAGACGGTTTTGAGAGGGGGAAGAAGTGGGTGGAGTGTATACGCTGGGGTAAAGGCTGGCAGATGGAGGATGAGAGGTCCGGAGATAGGGACGTTGAAGAATGAGAGTGAATTGGGAGGACAAAGAGCAAGATTACAACCCAGGATATTCGGAAAACATTTTTCTGCTTATTGGTCGCATGGTGGAAGATAGAGTGATTGTAGGAACTTTTATTTCACATTCATTGAGGCTTTTGGAAGCAATCAGTGTGGTCAGAGCTAATGAAAAATACTCTGAGATATGTTTATCTATTGTTTCATTAACAAAATTAAGGGAACAAAGAATTAGAATGATTTTTATATCAATGTCAACAATAAAGTGTGTAAAATTTTTCTTTGTTAAAATAAAACTATTTATTCCCTCCAAAACCTTATATGGCTTTTAAAAGAAGTCATAGCGGCATACGCAACCAAAATCTTCGTTAAAATTAAGCACTTCCATTCTATAGACTTTGCAATTATATTTTGAACAATTGAAGTTTTTTATGTTTGAATAAATGTAAAATCAAATACTTTTCAAGCAATCTACCAGTTACGATAGGTTTTGGATGGACATAACTAATAAATAAATATTTTGTGACTCCTATAAAAACAAAATCCAGCAACCTACATAGGTGGTCTGAAAAGTGTCCGACCTAACAAAGATACAAGACATTTTTTCTGAAACGTTCTGAGGTCGGATTTTCTCAGACCACCCTCGTACTCTACATCAAATCCCTCTTCATCTCTGAGGACTTCCTTCCTCCCTTCATCGCGTCCAACATCCCTATCCTGCCCTTTCCTCGTTTGCCTAACATTCTCCCCTCTATTACAGTCTTCAGCATCCGACTGCCCATCAATACACCCTTCATCCATTTTTCAAGCCTAATTAGGATTTTTCCCAAAACATGTGAGTAATTTAAGAGGGAATGATAAAATTACTAAATAAATTTTACAGCGTTTGGTTTGGGGATACAAAGAGAGATGCTGCAGTTTCATAGAAATTTAAATAAAAAAGCGGTGAGGATTTGCAGTATGTATAACCCTATACGGAATAACCCATCCTGTCTCTTTGGTTTTCTACAAATTCTCTTCAAAAGGTATACCGTGTAATGCCTTCGGTGAAGCCCTCTTAAATTATTGGCACATACAGTCCCTAGTTTTTCTGTCTTCATACTCTCACACTTCATCAAATTACGAAACACTCAAAACATTTTAGACTAATTATTATATGATTTTTTAATTGAATATTGACATTGGAAATCAATTTTTGGTATATGATTAAATTAAAATGAACGTATGCTGATTTGGCAAGCGGTATTAAAATTAATGCATTAGAATATCAAATAAATTTCCAAAATACACTAAGAAATGGAATAACAATACATTTAGCAGAATCTCGAAGGCAATAGGGAATACAAAATTACCATTCATTCTCACACACCATCTATGTTAGTACTAACCAAATCCATCTAACACTTCCCGTGATTTCAATAGCCATAAAAATTTTTATCAATATAACCCATCCTGTCATATATGTATTTGTCACTTGGGAAGGCGAAATTTCTCGTTTATAGTGAGGTCCTATATTATATATAATTAAATATAATTTTTTAATTATGAATTTGGCTCTTATTCTATCTGTGACATACATTTAAAGTAAACAAAATGCATCACCGGAAATTAATTTTAATTGCAGTGACTCTACACGTGAAATAAACATTTATCGTGTCCGTGGCAAGAGAGTAAAATATTTTGACTTCCGGTGCAAGAGTAATGCGACTTCTCAATAGCAGTAAACTATTTTACCTCTTCATCATTCTCTTATCAATATAAATTGTAGATTTCAATGATATGACATTGAGCTATCAGCGTTTTTGGCGTCTTTCAACTACTATGTACAAAAAACATGGAATAAATAAAAATAAATTTATGTTTTTACATAATTGTAAACATTTTACAGGTGCTTTTTGACAGCATACACGTTAAACAAGGGCAAAATTATCTGTGAAATTTCGGACGATATTAATTTTGTGCTAACTTGTGTACCATACCCTGGAGCCAAAACCTCGATCGCGGAGTAAAATTTCCAAACTTTTCCCAGCATCTGGAGATCACTCACTAGAATGGTTTGAGGATCTCAGCCTCCGACTCCGTCGCACGTGCGGCAAAAACTTCCCACGGGGGAACCCGGTCGGAATCAGAGCTTAAAAGGCAAACCGAAGGAGTGGGTTGGAGGGGGCGAAGAGTGGAGGGAGAGGGTGACCGGGGATTAGAGTCCGGGAGAGACGAAAAATCAAGAAGACGGGGGCGGGGTTTGGAGGGGCACGGAGGGAAGAAGAAGTGAGAGGAAAGATAAAGACCGATGGAGAATTAGGGAAGAGTATGAGCAACAGGGAGAGAAAGACAGCAAGAGGAAAGAAACGGAATAAATCCCTCAGGCTGTGCTGCGGGAAAGGTGAGCCGAGGGAGAAGGGAGGGGGGGAGCAACGGGAAAGAATAAGGGGGGGGGGTTGTGATTGATTAGCGCGACAACAATGGCTTAACCGGAGAGATTGATGCAGGGAATGGGATGGTGGTACGAGAGTTCGAACCCATGGTGGCTGGGAAATTCCCCGGAGAGGAGCGACGGGGGAAAGGCAGGGGCGTGAGAGGGGATTCGAAGAGCAGGTTCTCGCGCGGGGGAGGATTGGCTGTTCAGGAGTTCGTGAGGGGGCTCGGGAAAAAGGGGAAAGGAGCGAAACGAGACCGTGAATCTGGAGGGGATGATGAAGTGGGAAGAAAGCAAAGGGTAGGTTTGGTCGGAGAGGTTGGAGGGACGGCGAGAGAGGAGAAGGGAGAGAGACATAGTGAAAGAGAGAGAGAGAGGGGGGCTGGAAAGTACTTAATGAAAAGAGGAGGGGAAGGAGGCTAAGGGAGAAAGGTATAAAAAAAGGGAAAAGGAAGATGGAGAGATGGGCGGGAGAAGGGATAGGGCGTTTGGTGTTTTAAAAGAGAGGAGAAATAGCGCGATAAAAAGAGAATGGGAATGGTCCCGAGGAATTAAATAAAGTCCAAAAGGTGGTGGTGTTGGGGAGGGAAAGACAATAGGGGCGAAAATGGAAGAAGAATGGTTGCGAGGGTGGGAGTGAAGGGGGCGGGGAGTCTTGTGTAGAGGGGGAACGGCGTGGAGTGGATTTTTGGAGATGGAGTGTGTAAAAGAGAGATAGAGAGCGATGGAGGGAGTAAGGTGGGTAGGCAGGCAGTGCGGAGAGAGGGAACCAAGCCCCCCGATGCGAAGTCGAGTACGTTTCTGGAGACTAAAAGGAGGGAGGGGGAAGGTTCGGATTCGTTTAGGAAGGAGAGAGGGTCAAAACCAGCGTTACCAACCGAGACGGGACAAATGCTAGTATTTTGGTTTACGAGAAAATTTTTATTACAATCGTAAACAAATTTAACCATTGCAGTAGCATCAGGCTTGCATTGAAATCACCATTCATGTATATAAACTCATAATAGCATTGTAGTTGTTACGGATGTGTCTTTAAATTCTAAAATAAGAGGTACTTGACGAAAATAAGTAAACACCAAAAGGTAATGGCCGTAAATATTAGTTTAATAAGGGAAAAAGTATATAACAGTGGTGGAAGCAATCTCACACACGTCCTCTTGCATTAAACTCTTCAAATTTACTCGGTAAATGGTGGTGGAATCAATATTTTCTTTGATGCACGTAATTATTCACCTTATATGACTACAGCGATATTCTTAATTAAGTTTCGCAATTCACTCACCTAGAACTGCTATGATAACTAATTAAATGGGCTGCAAAAGGAGTTTTACAGGCTTATTGCACACTTTCAAGGAATTTCGCAGTTTATTTGATATGTATCAGAAACCTTGTTACCGTATTCCGCACGGTATCATATGATGGGTTTATCATAGCAGTTTAAATAATATGTAAAAGGTTTTAATTGAAAATCACTGATGGGCCAACATTGAAAATAATTAAGGCTATCAAATATTTGGTAAATATTTAGCAATATGAGAATAGTTAAAAATATGATAATACCACCGTTGATATAACGGAAATGACCTTGATAAGCCAAAATTCCAATTTCCCATACGTAGAGAGAGCATTAGGAACTTGATGCTTTTCGAAAATCTACAAATGTCTTTCAAATAAAATAAAATGTTATATAAATGTTTTTACACATATGCACCTTCTCGTTAGTTTATATTTATATTACTATACCGCAGTACTCCATCTTAACTTCGCCTTGGTAGCTCAGAGTTCAGTTCACCACTTACTAAATTTACCGATTTAAATTATTTTCCATTGGAAATAGGGAGAAAATTTTCTTTATGCAGTTTTCCAAAAAAATACTGTTATTTTCATAATTAGCAGGAGTCTAGTGGCATAGAATGGACTTACGGTCGACCCATGAACTGCTTGGCACAAAATATTTAAGGTCACATGTCACGAATTGAAAAAGTTAATTCTTTAGCTATGCATGCTTTTTACCTTTCATTAATTTATCAAAAATACTTATTTTCCTTACTCAACCTCCATTTCTAAGCATTCTACCATTTATAAAGCATGCAGCTTCCTATTGTCTCTCAGCATTTTCAGCCTCCAATTGCCGTGCCTTTGATTCTCTCCCAAAAGCCGTTTCTCTTCCCCAACATACCTTTAAAACTCAATCACTTCTTTCCGTCCATTACATTTTCTCTATTCTTCTCCACAGCTACAAACCGAAAGACTCCATTCTTTGTTAATCCTCTTTTCTCAATGACCAAGTTCCCATATCATGAAAAACGGCACTTTATATTACAGCTTTTACTATTTTCTTTACTCTTTTGCTTAAATAAAAGTAGTAGATAGTTGAAAGTAGGAAAAAATGATATCCTAAACCCTACAAAATATAAATTATTTAAATGGTCTGCAGGGTCAACAATAGTCTAAATGTACATTAATCTCTGCCTACGATCATCAAATGCATAATAAAAAGAGAAAAAAAACAATAAAGATTTAAAAACAAGAAATAAATGGATCACCACATAGTGTTACGGTCATGGTCGAGGAGATTCAAGATCAAATGAATTTATAAAGAAAAGTAGAGGACAAAAATTAATAGAGAATGTAAGATCTCTAGATCATTGAGAAAGTACACGCAGATTTACTTATTCAGGAATAACTTTAGAATTCCGATTATATGTTCTAATCAAGCCAAATATTGAAGTAAATATATTTCATTTGATTCTCCATGTGGTGCTTTGAATGATTACAACTCAATTTTGTTCATATTTCACCATTTTGTGTACTTTTATCAATGTTGTCACTAAAATTTAGACTATAAGATGGTGAGTCTGCTATAAAATTCGGAAATACGTATTCCTAAAACTCCTGTGTGATTTTGTGTGTGTGTGTGTGTGTCTATGTATTTTTGTATATGTATATATATATATATATATATATATATATATATATATATATATTCCATGATGATACCAGGATTTGATTTCACAAAGAAAAAAAAATATATATATATATATATACACGCACGCACACTATTATCTAAGTACTCCGCCGAATAACGAACGGTTGGTAATTCTGGATCCAACTAGCCCCGAAGTGGATCCTGGGAATGGGGTGATGGATAGGAGAGTGACGAGGGAGTTGTTAGAGGCAGAGGGGGGTTGGGGAAATAGCTAAAGGAAGGTGGGAGAAGATGGAGCTTGGGTGGACCAGGAGTGAAGGGGGAAGGGTTCTGGAAACGCAAGAATATGGGTTCCAGTGGGGTTGTAGTGAAGGGGAGATTCGCGGGAGGCGTAGTTTGGACTTGTGTGAGAAGGGGGGGGGGGAGGGTAGGCAGGGCGTGAGTATTTGGTGGAGGGGGGGAGGGCTAAATTACAGGAGGGACTGGTCCCTCCCAGAGTGCCTCTTCCCCAACACCGTCCCAGACTCGCTGTCATGGGATCCAGATCCGCACAAATCACCTCCTTCACTCCCATTTCCGGTCTGCAGCAGAGCCTTTTCCTCCAGACCCCCTTGCCTCCTACCTCCCCTACCAGCCACTCTCTTCCGCACTCACACTCCGTAACCCGCTCAACTCCTTCGCGACCCCTTCTCCCCTCACCAACGACGCGCCTTTTCCTCCCCCAAAAGCCCTCCGTCCACTCTCCCGCCCCGCATCTTAACCGACGCGGAGGTCCCCCTTTCTCTGCCCTCCCTTAACCATCCCCGCCCCCGTGAACTCCCCCAGACCACCTCCAGCACCTGCCCCTCCGATCCTCCTCCCCTCTCCGCGTCCAACGCACATTGATTCTCCCAGTCTATTTATCTTCCCTCTCCTATCGTTTCTCACCTCCCCGTTCCCATTTTGTCCCCACCAAGGCCCCAACATCCCTCCCCTCTCTCCGCACCACACGTCTTTATCTCGATCCCCAAAGGCAGAAGGGAGTAAAGAGAAAGAGTGGGAGAGAGAATTTCCTCGAACAATCCGATGGAGCCGTTTTTGGGGTGTAATGACTGACTTTCCAAAACTCCTAAAGAATGCACTTTGGAGCGTGTAGGTGGAGAAACCTGACTTCTTTTATGAGGCTCCTTCGCGCGGGAAATGATTTTTCACGGTGAAAAAATATAGGATTACAGGGAGGATAAGGGGTAATTGAATAACACTTACTTTATTTTTGGGGTTCAGTAGTTCTGCAATGAGCTTTGAATCCGTCTATGGGAGTCATGCACCGATTTTCTCCCAATTCATGTTTCAGTTTGGAACGTAAAACGAAGAAAACTACCAGTACACATGGAAAGGGCAAAATTGGTGAGGAAATAAATATTAAAATTGACCAGTCCAGCTTATCATAATCAATGGAAATTGAGGAACGCCTTAATTGTGAAATAAATTTTTGTGTTTACGCAGAAGGTGACATTTGATACCGTCGGAAGTACATTTAAATCGATCTGGGTGAAGGGTTCCTCGACGCAACGAGATGGTGTAATATGTACGTGTATATCCATCACAATTTAAAATAAAATAACCCCAACCAGCTCCATCCACGAAGTTAAACCAGCAAATTTTGGAAATGTGGTCATTCACTTTATCCTCGGTGGAAGGAGTCATAATTTACAGGTTTAGACATACGTATGACGTCGAGTAGATTTAGACTTGACTTCTTACCTAAAATTAAATAAAATAATAATAGTATTAAACTAGATTATAATTTGACATGAATACCGATGATTGTTTAAATAATTTCTCACTTTTTGTTCCATGTAATTGTTCGTGCATTTCCAGATAGCCCCAAGTCAAGCAATTGGCACTGAAGAAAAGCTGTTACACAACTGTCTGATGAAATAAAAATTTTTAAATTGTGATTCGTGTATAAGGCTGGATAATATTTTCGAAAGGGAAAAACAGTAAAAAAAAGATGGCAATCAAGAAGAAAGTCCAGGATAAATATTTTATGTTTAACTGATTCAATTAAATACATTGGTGTTCCAATTGCCTAGTTTGCAGTCATGCTAAGTTTTATTTTATTGGCAAGATTTGAGAGAGTTTATGTCATAATAAACCATAGAAGATAAGGTTCATAGACTATTACCTTTATAGGATGTATATATATATATATATATATATATATATATATATATATATATATATATATATATATGTATATATATATATATATATATATATATATATATGTATGTATATATATAACATGGACAGCTACAAACAATATCAGAACACATAAAAAGCACACTCGCACGTTATTTCTTAATAATTTCGACGGAACTTAGCTCCGTCTTCCTCAGAAGAAACAGTAGTACTGGCCCAGGACAACTATTTTTTTCTGAGGAAGACGGAGGTAAATTCCGTCGAAATTATTATGAAATAACTTGTGAGTGTTCTTTTTATGTGTTCTTATATTGTTTGTTGCTGTCCAAGTTTTGCATTCAACACTTCCGTGTTACTTCGACGAAATCATCTATACATATATATATATATATATATATATATATATATATATATACACACACACACAAATATATATATATATATATATATATATATATATGTGTACTATGCCCATTGTACGATATATTATTTTGGAAGAATACATAATGTCGTTTACCGAAACTTATTATCAAATACAACTCGATCAATCGTGATATTTAATTCTTTGCTAAATCTTATTAATCTTAAAAATATCTGTAAATTATGTCTCTTGTTGCTGTCATTTTCTAGCGGCAAGATGCAAAAATTTGCTACGCAATCCACGAAGTAGTTTTGATCCACATCAGAAAAATCCTTACTCGTAAAATAGAATGCATCCGGAAAACATAGTGAAGTGAGCTTATTCCGCCTCATAGTTCTCATTCAAGAAAGAAGTACGTTTTGGATGACAGGATAGGGAAAGAGAACAGACTTTGCCGGTAATCCTTTGAATGTATATCAACTGCTTTACGCCAAGGATTCTCGTTCTGATTACAAAGGAACCCAAAGATTTCATCACCGTTAACTTCTGGTTTATTTCCATTCCTAGAGTTAGGAATGCACGGTAACTCTGACCTCCCTTATTCCACTCCCCCCGTAGTGTAGGTAGTTTTGTTCTCATTTCCATCTTCTCTAGAAGCTGAAAGAGGTAGGTCATTGCTCCGGAGAGCTTCTATTTAAACTGCGGTAAATCGGTATCATCTTGTTAGGTTACAAAGAATTCTACATTCCCACAACATTGCGCAATTTTTGAATGTGGAATGTGCATCAAAAAATAATATTAAATGTATAAGTAGGATAAAGCAAAAGTTTTTGGTCACAAAAAAATATCATAGTACATGAATTTACATAAATTATTGCGCAATAAATTTCCTTAAGGCAAAGGCTTATTTTCGAGACTTCTGAAATTAACTCTGTTAGGAAACAATTTATATCGGAAGCATGAAGACATTGGGGTACATCCAATAACCAAAAATTGTGGCGACATTGAATGACTGCATAAATAGCGTGGAAGGTAAAGAAAAAAGGAAATGCAGCTTGTCATGTTCAATATTACATATTAACGACCTAGGTTTCAATATGCATTCAGTAATTTAGCATCCGCTTCTGTTGCATATCTCTTAAATCAGTTGTATATGACGTATTTTCACATCGAAACCTGGAATACGAATGAATAATTTTATTTGAGGAAAATAGAATACTATCATTTTATGCAAATTAATATGTCTGATTTTAATATCAATTACCTTTGCTTTACGTCATTATATATTTGAGGAACCTGACCTCCACTGAAATTACGAGTACAACTATTTCGTTTCCATATTTTTCGTGAACTTTTCAATTAATATTTGAAAAATTTAAATTCACTCACACTCTTTGCCGTGCCAAAAAATACTAGATACTTTAGGAGATTGCGTGGCACTTTCAATTTTCGTTCCCAAAAGGGGCAATTCTTAACTTTTGAGGGAAATTCAAATTCCTATTCCTAAGCGTTCATATCTTGAATTTTCAATGGGTGGAGATGTGATGCAGTAGGTGAGTTAACTTAAGTGATACTTCATGTTATGGCCGGAAATAATAAGTTCAACTGGTGTCTTGAGGAAAAATTTGTAAGAGCCTTGGAGATGGAAGGCAAAATGGCGATCCACAAATTTTGCGTCTTCGAGTCCCTATATGATCCCTGAGAGGATAAAAGAAAATACAAAATCTACCCTGGGTGAAAAAACTTTTCCAGAAATAAAATCATGAGATTGGAAGTAAAAATATCGAAACAAATGAAACACCACTATCATTGTTTCTTTTACTCATACTTCATAATGCATTACGTTCACAGGTAAAGAGAGGATGATTTCTTAATGGATTCTATTTTTCCATTCCCCTATATTGAATATTAAGGGTCAACTTTTGGATCGTAGGAGACGAAAATTTTTAGACAATAGAAAATGATAACCTTAAATGACTTATAGGCCTATAAGGACTAAATAAAAATATAATACAAAGCAGATTAAATGTTTGCATTATAATTATTTTTGAGCGTTAACTTCTTGCAGCTGAGAATCTGAAATAGTTTCTACCGTTAATAAAACAGAAAATATCTGTCTCTATTTTACCCTACGCGTGCACATAACGCAACTATGGATATAATTACCTCTTATTGAGAAAGTTGAGAGCTGAGAAAGAGAGAGAGCAAGGAAAAAAGTGCTCCAAATTATCTGGTGAAGTACAATAAGTTTCCCACAAACATTCAGCCTCGTGAATGTTGCAAATTCGAATGGAGTCAATGAGTTTAGCGGGAAATGTTCACTATATTTTTAGGATAATATTTGCACAGGAGAAATATATCATTCGCATATGTTCTTTAAATTTTTGCTAGATGAAGGGGTAATTAGAAAAATTTTAAAATAAAACTAATAAAAAATTAAGAATTTAAAAAAAAGCTTGTTTCTAGAGCTAAAATGAATCTGATAAAATTCAATCTACAAGTTAGTGGTATAGTAAGAATTTTTATCCACTAAGCTAATTGAGCCTCAAGCACTAAGATATTAGCATTTACAATTTTGAGTAGCAGGTTCACATTATCAAATATTGCCATAGATAAATCTTTTCCCCTAACCCTTCTTACATTATATTAACCCAGTTACAATAAGTGTTCACTTTATCTATACTCATAATTAACTTGGGTATATCTTCAAAAACATTTTCATCGCATGGATTCCGGAAAATAAGTTTTCGTATCCAGTGCAAGCTACTAAATATGTTATATACCTGTATATTGAAGTTTAAGGATGATATTCATTAATTCATTAATTTTTATAATAGATGCAACCAACCCGTTACTGTTATGGAGCCTGGTAACTAGCAGTAATGCAAAATCATTGCATTAAAGAAAATTTTGAAAAAGGAAAGTTCTCTACTAAATATTTTATCCCAGTTTATAAAAGTAATGGAAGTCCTTTCCAAAGTTTTAGCATTGATTAGTTTTTAACTGTTATCCAGTATCTGTCTTTGAATGAGTGTTTTTTTTAAGCATATGAGCGAGACACACTCGATTTTTAATTCTATTCAATATCCGTATAGTGTAGGTGTCCCTCATTCAGCTAAATTTGTAAAAAATATTGGTAAAAGGAATACGCCTGGATAGTTGGTAGAACAAGGGTTTTATTATTAGCATTTCCAAATGTTGTGAGAATACAATTTTAAGAATCAACTCCCCAAGGTGAACACGAAGTAGATATAAATTTCGAAAGTTTTGAGAAATATTGTTACTACCCTATCGTATTCTGATTGAGCAAGTCATGAATATAAGAAAAAAATATTGCCTTTAAAGGAGGTTTAAAATATCGTTTCGGTCGTATGCATTAGGGACCAGATTAGATATCATCACAATCGTCAAAATGTAACCTCACGTAAGCTGTCAGAGGTGTTTTATATTAATTATTATTGTGTCTACTAAAACCGCTAAAATGGCATTGTCTCACTTGATTACCTGAGTACATTTATAGCTGTTTTTTTGCAATTTCCAATGTTTGAACCATCAACTTCAATATTTGTTTCTGGTCTCTTATAAATATGCAATTCTGGCAGTAAATGCTTGATTTGAAATCCTTCTCCTGTCATATGTGTATACCGTTGAGGTTACTTGCAATAGAGCAAGAGGATATACTTTTGCAGGCATTTATTGCCATAAATAATTGAATAATTAAAGTTAAATTCCTCAGAAAAAGGGAATGGAAGCATGTAGTGTGCGCTCATGCCTCCTAAATGTTCCAATAATTTCCCTGACTTGATAATGGGAAAAATGAATAAACATCTTGGGAAAAAACTGGGAGTATTACCGGGAGAGATGGGGTGTATCGGTTTTGGTGAAAAGGGACTGAGAACCTTAGACTGAGATTAGGTTGAACGGGTAGGAGAAAAAATTAGGCCTTAAGCGGCATTCTCACCCACCAGAGAAGTAGACTTAGTTGCACGGGTTCACGAGAGGAGGGAGAGAGACGCTGACGTAAACCACCCTCCACCTAAAGGCACGCGCCGTCCACTCCCCATCTCTAACCTGCCATCACGCCTCCACCATTCCTCTTTCAGAGCAGACGCGGCTAGGGTACGGGTCAATTTCGTTTAGAGTCCCTGACATGAAAGATCAAAGGGAGAAAACACAAGAACGAGAGTTTCATCAAAACGGAAAAACAATTGGGATGTTTATTTGGGCTTATCTCCCCCAGGAAACTTGTCCACAATGGATACTTTAATCACAAAAAACTGCAGACTCACACTATCTCTCTCCTTCTATTCTAAGGTTAGTTTCTTGCTTAACTTTTGTATCCCGCCTTCCATTATCACTCCCCACACTACTTCGCTGCGGCCTGTTCTGCATCGCGCGCTACTCTTTGATCTGTGATCCAAATCGCAAGTGAGCGCGCCGTTTAAGAGTTTTTTAGGAATAATTTTCATAAATTACTTCAGCATAAGCTACAAAAGATCGATCCACGTTTTAGCGCGTGAGCCAAATATGAAAAAGTGTGAGAATATTGCAACACCATAGCCATACTCAAGTGATTTGAGAAAAATGCACCTATAGATTCGCATACTCGTATATGTAAAACATTGGGATAAAAATATATACTTTTAACATGTTGACTTTTTATTTATAATTTCCTACATTGATTGATGGAACTGGGCCAAGAGTATCAATAGTTTTTCCCTTGACTTTAAAGTTAAAACTCATGTTTGGTTTACACACTAAAAATTAAACCCATTCAGGGACAGCTCTGAAAATATCAACCCTATTTGCAAGACTTCAATTTATATTGGTTCATTATCAATAAGTTTTGACTTAAAACACCTGCGTCATGACAGGAATAGAGGGAACCACACCCCTAAAACTTTTAAACCTCATCTTATTGAAATCAGGGACATATATTCGTAATAAAAGATGAACTTAAAAATTGAAAACTATTATTAAAGAAACAGTCAAACTTTGGTTGATTCAGGTAATGACTGGCAAGGCAATGATTTTTCCATAAATGCAACTCAAAATATTAGTAAATACCTGCTATACTTGAGTACCCAAGTCCCCACCCTCTTACAAATATCACGAAATTTCACTCCTCTAATAAATACTGGAAAACCATATCATATTCTCCATGGTATTCTTTAAGTAAATGAATTACATTTGAAGATAATGTTTCACTAAGCTTAAAGCCAAAAGTGTTCTTAATTCTTCTTGATTTAATAAGCAATACACGAATTTTTTATTCCAGGAATACGAAAATTTAATAAGCCACGGATTGATACATAATAAACATAAAAAGATACTTATGCTGCTAAAATTATTAGAAAATATTTTTTTCCTCATTAAATTGTGATAAGAACAAAAATATACTTGGGGACCGGCTATTTATTTTTCCAATGGTAAATTAATACTTCTATACTACTGCAAGAAACAGGAATACTCGTATAAAACTTAATTTAATAAGGTATTTTAACTCTGGAAACAGAGAGACTGAATTGAGAACGGATTAAGTATTTTTAAATTTGAAAGGAATGCTGAAATCAAAAAATCCCAAACCTGGTAAGCGGAACGAAATTTTATATTAAACATGGATAAACGGAAAGAAAGTATATTTTTAGAAAAGGAAATTACACATTTTGAGGAAAATATGTTTTTAAAAATAGGGAAAAAATGGCGATGAGGGTTAAAGAATTATTATAGTATTAAATAGAGGCTTGTACGGGAGGCCATATTTTTAAACTAGGTATAGTTAAATGAGAAATCAATTGGACATTGAAAGTATGTTGAAATAGTGTGAATATGGAGAAATATATTTATGCATGGTTGACATTCAAATCCTCTTAAAAAATTGTTTTGAAGAGTTAGAACAGAATGCAAGCTCTCAGAGATTTTGCATGATTAACTGAAAAACCTCGTAAAATGAGGAAGATAGAGAGAAAATATGAAATAATTTGACTATTAAGCAATTAGGTATTTTTAATAATACTTTTTAATAGCTGTGTATATTTTACCCTCCATTCCCATGCATGTCAGACTGGAGGAGGGATTAAACAAATATTTTTAAACTTTATCAATGATGATTACATCATGGTAAGGGCTAAAACAAATAGTTTGTTTCACTACACAGGTAAGATCTTTTGTCAAAAAACTTAATTTTAGTTATGCAATAAATATTTTATGATTATGGCAAAAATTTTGTCAAATTTTATTTTTTAAATAACGTAATCCATTTTATTACATTTTCTATAATTAATACAAGATTTTACCACGATTTATTTATTATTTAATTCTTTCTGTTATAAAACTCGTACCTCCTTCCCATTTCTTCCTTTGTACAACACTGGGCTCCACATCAATATGACTGCATTGTGTATTATTTCGGTAACTTTCCCATTTCATGTAGCATATCATTGACTTTATCTACATTTATATGATTAGAATAAAAAAACCTAGAGAAAGCCTTTCCATTGAGCTGAAAATTTTCCGGTAAAAATATTTTATGAAAAAATATGTCACGAAATTGGGGAATAAATAAATATTTCATTTGATATACCCTTGAACCAAACGTGATATTTGATGATTAGTCGAAGGTGAAATGCTCTCCCTTTATTTTTTCAAACACAGAGATATGACAGCAAATGAAATATTGATTGAAAAAGAAAAACTTCATTCATGTATGCAGATATTCTAATTTATTAGATTAAGTTTATAAATAGTAACAAGCGATATTCGATGCTTAATTTCCTATGAGAAAGTTCCTATCAAAACATATAGTATTCGCTGATAGAACAATTCGCTCCCTGACTCGGAGCACTCAACAAGAAGTTTGTTCTTCGGGACTTTCAACCCTCCAAAACGGTGAAGGACAACTCAGCCCTGCGGGTCGAGATTTTTAGTAAGGGATACTCCTACACCCCGACCAGCAAAGATGTATTTTAATTAAATGGCCGACTGTGCACATTGGAATCTCGTTCGGTAAGTACACCCCCCCCTCTCCGCAGACTCGGCCGCATAATATATCCCTACCGACATCAACGGGGAAATATTCTGGAATCCACGCAGCCCCTCAAACAAAAAAATTGAGGGGGGGGGCAGAGGATATCCCTGCTCCTTTGCTTATTACTCTCAGGCGATCCCTTTCACCGCTCACTCGTGTCCCAGCGGCCTATCTTTCCGTTTTCCCTATCTCTCCATGATTCCAGTCGACTCCCCCCCCCCTAGGGGGAATATCTCCGCAGTAACCATCTCCTCGCAACCAAAACCAAATTTCTTTTATTAACCCTTGGCCCTCGTTCTCTCGCACACTCTTCGTGGCCTGAGCGACCGCTCATTCTCCCCGAGCATTCTTCTCTGCTGCCACTCCACTACTCCCCCATAGCTCGCTACCCAAATTGTTTCCACTCACCCCCTTCCATCTACGTCCCTCCACCCAGTTCACCAGCTTCTAAAAGTACCCTTGGACACCATACACGCCCTCTCCCTTTGATATCACTACATTCAACACAGCCTCGCCCTGATACTCCGCGGGTCGATGTCATTCCTCTTCGAGCGCCCTTCGCACTCATTTCCTCCTCCTCGACCGTCACCAGTATAGATGGACCATAAAAATTCTTCCTTCAATCTATGATGTCACCAGCCTACGAATAATTCAGCCAGAGTGGGTAATATCAAGGTGTTTGCATAGGGAATGGCGGTTTTAATGACATACTAGCGAGGACGACGTAGGGATTCCACCCCTGGTGATATTACATATAACACGAACGCCATGGAAAACCAAATAAATACGAGGGTTGCTAATTTTATTTTCAGCCTAATAATGAAAAGACAGTAATTTATGGTTGAAAATGGCTTCATTGTTCTTCGAAATGTTCTCCATGATAATCAGTAAACTTTTTCATGCGCTCGAGCTAATTTTTGTTACACTTTTTCCACTCTGATTGAGGTACCTCCAAAACATGGTTTCGGAATCCATCAACGTCTTTTTTAGGCGCCGTAAAACGTTGGTCACTCAATTTTTTCTTGATAAACGGGAATTAAAAGAAGTTATTTGGCGCTAAACCAGGGCTTTACGGAGGATGACCCATCAATTCGACGCTTTGGTCAGTCAAATAAGTAGTTGTTTCAGCCGATCTGTGAGAGCTTGCATTGTCATGATGAGTAATAATCCTTCGCTGCCGCTTCCTTTTCCGTATTTTACCGAGGTATTTAGCAAAAAAATGCTCGTGTACCATTTATAATTCATTGTTCTACGTTGCGCTAACGCTACGGTTGCCACATGTCCAGTTATTCCGAAAAAACAGGCAATCATTTGCTTCGATGTGCTTCGTGCACGAAACAATTTTGTCGGATTTGGCTCGTCTTGAAAGACCCATAGAGTGGATTTCTGTTTTGTTTCGGGCTAATACACATAGATTCAAGATTCATCACCTGTGTAAATGTTATATCTACACAGCTTTTGGTGCACCACGATTGTATTTGTCGAGCACTTCCCTGCACCAATTGACGCCAGCATCTTTTTGAGCTTTTTTCAAATTATGCGGGATCCAACGCAAAAAATTTTTTTCACAGCTAATTGTTCATGAAGTATTTTATTGATGCTTGTCATACTAATCAAGGAAACCTCAATCTCACGACAAGTTACATGATGACCTTTATTTACTAGTTCTTGCAAAGCAATGTTTTATGTCACAGCAACTGATTTTGGACGACCTTCACGACTCTCTTCACTGAGCAAACGGCGACCACAATGGAATTCATTAAAAAAATTCATTGAAAATTTATAATTACCACCCAGTAGAGACTTAGGAAAGTCATCACCTTTGCTCCACTTGGATGATTTTAGGGAGAAGGATCTTTGAGCAGGAGCGGGAGCCCGTAGGTTCTTCACTCATATTTCTCTAATTGTCTCGTGGAATAAGAAAGCGAAATATAACACACACGACACACTAGCCGAAATGTAACAATGCTTTAAATGGCGGGACATTGGCTTTGACACCGAGTTTTCAAGGGGGGCCTTAGAGCAGCTTAGAAAAGTATAAATTTCGTATTGCCCGTTTCTCAAAAGTTGGTTAGTTGAAAAAGTCCTCAGAAAATATTTTCAAAAGCATTCCCATGAAATTAGGCGCTATAGGTGCTGGAAAATAGACCTTTCTATCCCAGCAGCCCGCGTCAATAAACTACGGAGACTTTAAAATTAATTTGGAACTTTTGAAAACGAGCCTTAGTGTGCAATAGTAGGCATTGAATCGATCCCTAGTCCATTTTAAATGCACTACTTTCTATCTCATCACTTTCGTCTCAAATTTCATTCTATTGCATTTTTCTTGGCGGACCTAATCCCATATTATTAACCGTTTCTATAATTCAATCATCCATTTATCATCGATATATATTTGAAAAAAATATTACAGGTATTATTCCAAGGCAAAAGTGTATAAGTGACGCTTTTCTACTCTCCAATGATGCAAATAACTAAATATCGCCGAAGTATCCAATGCCCTTCACTGTTTACTTCCTGGGGATACGGACAAATTTTATGCCTCTCCATCGATGTCACTCTGGTTCCGCAAACAACAAGCAACATGTGCATTTACTTCTAGTATCTTGCAGTGAGATTTCGAAAACGTAAATAGGAAGATGCCTGGAGACCCAGGAATTGCTTCCCAAAATAGTAATGAGGTGTGCACACGTGTGTATGTCTGTTGTGTTTCGGGAAATTGGATATATTCTAGAAGAACAACTTGAAAGTATGAACCATCCAGCTAATTTTTTTTAACTTGATAGATCTAGTCATTCATTGAATAATGTTAATTACCTAGCAGTTATTATTTGAGTTAATCTGCCAGTTAATGCAGGTTTTGGATTGACACAAGGTACTAAATGATTGTCTTGCCTATACAAACAGAACTCAGAGCCCGACATCCTCCTCTACAATAAGCCCTTTTTAAACTCCGTATACTTTCTATGTCAGCATAAGGGAAGTTGTTCTGTCACCATATACGTTACTCTATACATGTATTTATAAGAATGGAGTTTCACCTCGGAGCAAACAAAAAAAAATCGAATTTATCATCTGGCTACACTTATATATCTCATTATCACTCCATTGTTCTATTTTTTCTATTATCTTGTTCCGCTTTAACTTGGTTTAGTTCGACTATTTTCCCCAAATCCCCCAAACTTCTCTCACTAAGAATTACTTTCCTAGCACCAAATCTTCTAGTCTAATTCACTGGTGCCCATTTCATTTTTCTTCCATTTATTTTCATCTCGGTAATGCGTTTACTTTTGTTATTTATTATAGATGAAATAATGGAGTGTTATGTAGCTCAATGAGCCTAATGGCCTTGAATTATCCAGGACAAAGCCGTTATTCTTACTCTCCGAGTACTTCGGCCATTGATTCAGCCTCAACCTCCCCTCCTGCATTTACCTTCTCTGTGCCCATAAATCCATACTACCTTTAACTACTTTACTTCGTCTCCCTACCATATATCGTTTTATCTCTTCTTCCTTATTTTTTGAAGATGTTGCTTATGGTATCTTTTCACGTTCATGTTTTCCATGTTAAAGGCGATTCCTAAAAAAATCATAGCATATACTCACGAGAATGATGAGCTTTAAAAATTCAGTTGATTTTATCATTATTGACTGATTCATGATTATACTCCCTCGTACTTGCTAAATATTTGTATTTTTTGAAAACTTTAATTTTTCCTCACTTTCCTTGCTGAATTATTAAATAAAACATACCTAGAAATATTTAATGGTCTTTTCTGGCCTTAAATAGTTACTTGCAACTGTAATCGACAGGCTCTCATCTAAGAAACCTAATAGTTTACTCATTGGAGTCCAAAGTTATTGAATCATTAATTTTGTTGTATCACTCTAACGACCCTCAATTGTTAATGAGCAATTAAGAATATTTTATGCCTAAATTTTGCCGTCTCAAGGATGTAAATTAACTTAGAGCATCCTGGAGGAGCACCGCGAATAAAGTTATTAAGACATTTTTCTGATTACTTTCGTGATAAGAAGTAAGCTAAGACACGAGCATACATGAAAAGGTCCGCTGAGTTTGCTCTACACCAAGATCTATTCGCAATAAGTACTTCCTGTAAATTAAGTTAGCAAGGTGAGATGATTTACGAGTCTTCTCAAAGTTTATTGGAATTGCAATGTTTATACCGTGATCATATTTCCTACCGTAATAATTTGACAGTTCACAAATTCAAGTATTACCAATCGGTTTATGATTTTAAAACATTAATCACTTCACAAAATTGATGCAAAAAATTAGAGTAATGGATGAAGAAGCCAGTAGAACAAATTTGAAGTGTTAATGTGGTTATTATCTTTTATAAGGTATATCCCATTCCATCATCGATCTTCAAAAAAGTAGTTTTTCTATCTTGGATCACAAAAGTTCCCTCTCCTCATCAAAACTACTAAAACTCTACGTTCCTACAAAATCTCTCCTCGCCATTACCTTACCATATACTTTTTTCTACCCCTGCACCCTTTGGGTCACCCACCATCTCAACAATTCCGAAATCCTTCCTCCCCTACATCCTTTTGTCGAATGTCTCCCACTCCCTCCGAGCCAGCCTTATCTTGTTCTGACCCCCCCCCCCTTCGGCCTACGGGCCTTCCTCCTCAACCCCGCCCCCCGCCACCCTCAAAATGTCCCTCCTCATCCCATCTCCACCCTCTCTGTCTCCCTTACTCTCTCCTCTCATTCCGACCGTATCCCTCTCCACACGTTCTCACTCCCTCCGTTCCGCCCAACATCCCTCCCATCCTACCCCTTATCCCTCCCCTCTGTCTTCCCCCCAGCCGTTCTCTTTTCATCTCGCTTCCTTTTTTCCTCTCCTTGAGCTGCAGCTAAGCCCTCACTACCCCCGTCACCCCCGTCTTCCCCTTCCTTCTTCCTCACTCTCTTCTCTCTTGCCCTCTAAGGAGTCCCTTTCCCAAAAGACCCTACACCCTCGCCTCCCCACCATCCCAGCCACGCTCACACACAACCCCCCTACACAACTTTTCGTCCTCGGTAAACATGGCACTGGGCCTGGCTCTTTTATCCGCGCCCTTTCCACCTCCTCCCGCTTCCATCCATTCCAGAGGCGCCTCGCCCTCACCACCCTTCCCCCTGCATCCTAACTTCCACCCCAACATCCCCCAGACTTTCCATCTCTCTCCTCTCTGATCCCTTTCCCCAAAAGGGAGACTTTCGAGGTGAAACTGTCGAAAGGCGCTCTCAAATATGGAAAGTATTACTACTGCTCTTCCTCCTCCTCAATATCTCCCCTCACAGATCCTTTGTCCTTCTACGATGATATATACGTCGCTTGGATTCCCCGAAGGACGTGAAGGCAAACCTATTCAAACGAGGAATTCCGACGACGACGACGACCAGGTAATTCAATAAAGGTATCTTTTTTTTCCTTTATTCTCTGTTCATGTATTTCACCAGAGCTTTGGCTAAAGAGAATATTCCTTCCGGTCAGGGTGACTTTCACTCTTATTTCTTTTCCTCCTTCCATGTAGCGGAACCTTGAATAAACGCTCTCGCGAAAAATCTATTTCGTCTCGGAACATGAATTCACAATATGTTTCGGCCTCTGAGGCAAAATTATTTCAACCGTTTAACAGGATTCCATGTATAAATGTTTGTCTGAAAAATATCTGAATTATAATTTTTTTAATGCAGCAATACGTGGTTCACAAATGATTACATAGTTATTTTACAGCCTACGGTCTTTGTTGTTTATTAACAATAGTCGACTGTATTCTATTGTTTCAGGCTTCACTTCGTGGAAGTAATTGATATCCATTATTGAAATAGAAAGAAAGACTCGTACTTTTCCACAGATGGAAAAGTACGAGTCTTTCTTTCTATTTCAATAATGAATAGTCGACTGGTTTAGGGTATGAGCTTGGTGAACTATGAGATTACGCATTATTGTACTCTAAAGCCATAACTGACGTGATACAAATTATCGCTAAAAATATTCTGGGCGTAAAAAATACTCTAGAAAACAATTAGCTTGGTTGTTCTTACTCTCGTATGTTCTATGACGGTTTACGGGGCATTATTCCAACGCTAAAGACTACACTAGACATAACCACACAAACTAATCAGTTCGGGGTCATATCGAAGTTCTCACTGGGGACTCACTAACGAAACCCAATTTTACAGGTTTGATTAACTTCCCCCCAAACATAGTTAGCGGAGAAGTTAATCCCTCTCTAGCGGTTGACTTAGCGTATTACATGGTGACAAGGTTTGCTATTAAGGAAGTGCCAGTACAATAGTTCGAATCCAGCTTAGTCAAAAATAAACACTATAAATGGCAATGCCAGGGTAAAAAGGGTAGGGATATAAAAACGGTATGTCTTTTGTTTGCGATGAAGAATAAACATGTGCGTTAAAGCTCTATTACGGATATTTTGGTCGTATGTAGCTTCCAATCTTAAGGATCTTCTATCTTAAGGATGGTAAAGAGATATGAACTAGCGAAATTGAAATGGGAGACAAATTGAAGACAATACCTAAATAAGAAGTGTTGTTGAAGAGGTTGTAGAAAAATTTATGTTATTCATTTAAAAAAATTTAAATCCCCCTTATAGTTTTCCACAGTCTTTCTTATTCATTTTTCAACTTTGCGGATAAGTATATTTACAGGACTACGCACTGTTTTCGTTGACTTATAATCTCATAATTCATTCCACCATGTTTTCTAATCTAATAACAACAGCGAGTTTTTTAATTAACAGTTGTTTACCGGCTTACAATTGGTCTCTGATATACCTCCGGCCTAAACATGATTTTACTCCCAAGTCCTAACTAGCAATAAGCAAAATATCAATTAGTCCCATGATACATATTGCAATTACCGCTTTTTAGCTCTGTATATTTATAACGCCATTAATTTCATACAAGATGTTTACTCTTTTTCTCCGTTTGCTTTGAATCCCCAGAATTTCACCCTACATTGCCATCTTTGCCACTGTCTCTTAAAATTTCCTCGATGCTCCGGTGTTGCCTTCTCCAAATTCCTCCCAAAAGCCGTCATCTCTTTCCTAGCTATGCATTGAACTTCATCGTTTGATTCTTGTTCCATATATATACATACATATATATATATATATAGTATATATATATATACTCTATATGTATATATATATATGTATATATATATATATATATATATATATATATATATATATATATATATATATATATATTTTTTTTTTTAAGGTAATCTACCGGTTAAGGTAGGTTTTTGGATGGACACAACTACCAAAGAAATATTTTATTACTCCTAACAAAACACAAAATCCATCATCCTACTCTATATCAGGTCCCTCTTCATCTCTGAGTACTTTCTTCCTCCCTTCATCCCGTCCAACATCCCTATCCTGTTCCTTCCCTTTCCTCTTTTGCCCAACATTCCACCCTCTATCACAGTCTTCAACATCCCACTGCCGGTCAATACCCCCTTCATCCACTTTTCCTGCCTCCATAGGATTGCTCCCAACAAACCCCTCTCTTCGCCCACCATACCAAGTACTTCCTCATTTTTTTTCTTCTCTGTCCATTTCACCTTTTCCATTTTTCTCCACACCCACATTTCAAAAGCCTCCAATCTACGTCTATCCTCCTGCTTCAATGACCACGTTTCCGCACCGTACATAGCTGCGCTCAATATCAAAGTTTTCACGAGTCTTTTCTAAACATCCTTACTCAAAGTCCCTGTCATCAACTCCCTCCTCCTTGTGAAAGCCTCTTTGCCTAATATATATATATATATATATATATATATATATATATATATATATATATATATATATGTAAGTTTTGGTGCCATATATATCTACCCTCTATATTAAAATTTCCGCTAGTATTTTCTTTACTTTGAACTTAATAATTTAATAATTTCAGGCTTAACTGGGTTGAATTCCTTTATAATGAGGGCAAATAAAAACTATTGCTCGACCATGGTTTTAATGCTGCGTTTCAATTGTCATCAGGTGTTGATAATAATTCGCAGAATTGAAACCATTATCGTGAAGTATATTGAATCTTTGTTATATGGAATAGGAAAGTTTTTCTCTCTCCCCTTTTTCTTTACTTTAGGTACCTGCTATTCAATCTCTTCTTGGTACGAGTAAACCTTTCCTTAACTAACACAATATTGCTATTATTATGGAGGCCAAACAGTTAGTTATTAGAGTTCTAAGTAACATTTCAAATATTTCAAGGTAAAAAATTTAGAAAATGTACAGATTTATATTATAAAATTAAATTATAACTATATTATGAAAGTAATACAAGTAAAACAAAATGAAATTATTGGTATTCATTTGTATGATATTGACAACTAATATATTGCCATAGCTTCAAATATTCACGACATTCTTAAGATATTACTACATCATGTACATTAAGCAAATTCAATCATCTCATTACAAAAAAAGTATGTTCAATTTAGTGCAAGTCTTAATTTTGATGAGCTTCAGAAGCTTCTTCCGGCAGGAATAGAATTAGCTCATATCTTTATTACTCAAAGTCTACTTTTGAATGTTATCCCTGATTTCCTAGGATCGCAGTCTCCTGCCAAGGAATAGATTAGAAGATATAATTTTCTTATTTTCTCATAACTTTATAGTTTTATCTTCGTTCGGAATTACAATTCGGATTATTTAAACTTGAAAAGATTAAACACACATTTTCTTTTCTTTTTCGTGCTTGTGGATGTCTAACTTTACCCATTTAGTGATGATGAGTACGGAGAATCCCAAAATGTAGAGGAATTAAAAAAGTTAATTTTAGAAACATTCTATAAATGTATATTCGAATTACAACTCATTCGAATCAATAATAAGTATGAATCTTAAAAATTAATTTTGTAGCTTTAGAAACAATTTTTCTGCCATTATCAAATCATCGCTTTACATTTACGCCTGCTAAATTGTTGTGAACATTTTCTCGTTTCAGAAACAACAGTTTCGTGAGAAATGTTACTCTATCGCATTCATTTACAAGAGGTGAAGCCATCGATTTCGACCACCAAGCCCGATCTTAAGTAGCATCCTGTTGGCAAACGTCGATCCATCAATAAGCGCAGCGTTCTGTCCCGGAGGCACGGCCGCGACTCCGCCGCAACTATGGTTTCGCTCTAAGGTGACGCTGGTTGCTAATTCATAGGAGCCCACGGTATTTGCTAATATCGCGCACGTCAAGGACAGAGCCGACTACACTCCCCGTCCAAATACATCAAGACGAAGTCGTCCTTTGACTGACAGAAGGACCCGTTGGGTTGCATTTGGCCGCGCCTAAGCTAATCTAGGTCGAACGTGTACCCAGACGCAATCAAGATCGCGGCAGGCGGAGGCAGTTTGCGCTCGGATCGTTTGAAGGAAACTAATTGTTCCTCACTGTTTTATTCCACGGACACTGCAATCACAATATAAAACGTGTTTAGATACCTGTAGTAGCATTTAAACTGTTTGAGCGTCTACTGGAGTACTTGCATGTATCCACGCCGGTTTAATCACCAAAAGAGGAGTTTAATTTATTAGAATATGGATTTCGATGCTGAAGTTTTTGAGGAGCTTCAGCCGGGTTGTCGGGTGAAATTACATTTCCTCTTTGTAGTTCATTGAAAACTCCTAGGTAGAGGATGAAGATGGTAGCGTAAATTTGGGTCAAAAAGTTTCTCTTGACGATCGAATAGGGATTCATGAGTGGATTCAAGGGAAGTCTGCGTGCACAGACAGATTGTAAGAAATATTATTGAGGAATAATAAAATCTTAAAAAATGTTATGGTGTTAAAAGAATCGGCATTAAAAAGGATAATGATGATTTGTTTTATGATGAAACTTCTATTAGTAGAAAACTTATAAAGACTTTAAAAAACAATTTTGTAATTGCGAAATTTTTGCGCCTTACACGTTATCGTTTCCTCACGTCGATCGACATCCTCGGGAAAATGTCATAATGGAGTTGATTGAGGATGGAAATGGTGTGCTGAATATAAAAGAGAGACAGTTATAGATGGACTCTGTGTAGAAACTTGGGTTAGATTTCTGAAAGTTTCAACTACCCCAAAGAAAACAAATTGGTGTCAGAATGCAGGATAGAGAGGAAAAAATAGGACGAAAAACTGTATTATTCATTCAAGACGGGTGTCAGGAAAACTGAAGAATGAAAGGGAAAAATATGGGAAAACACTCATTTTGATTTATTGTAGTATTCTTCATTTTAACCCTATGTTCCCTTTTGCTCGTACATATGTATCTACAGGGTGGGGCAGAATGGACTCCCTGATTTGACGGGTGAATTGTAAAAACACCAACCAAAATAATTAACGAAGGTTTTCATTTCTGAACACTTCATGAATGTCAAACTACAAAACAAATGTTCTTTTTTTCATTGTGTTTTGAATATCATTTCATCCAGATGACGACCTTGGTGAGCAATGGATATTTTGAGTTGTTTAAAAAAGTTTTCGAAAACTCTTCTCAGCGTATTTAGCGTTAGTCTAGCATTAACATCTGCAATTGCTATACCTATATATGGTCCGACAACTTCAAAGATCCATGGTGGAAAGTCTCGGTCAAGGAAATATTTTTGCACTTGTGATCTGCTTGATTCTGCCTCCTATTTCAGAGTCGGAAAGTTTTCAGACCACCCATGCCTATTATTATATATATATATAAATATATATATATATATATATATATATATATATATTTATTTATTTATTTATTTATTTATTTATTTATTTATTTATTTATTTATTTATTTATTTATTTATTTATTTATTTATTTATTTATAACACTTTTGCGAAACAAAAGAAATGCATTTTTCCAGAAAAATGAGGTAGAATATTGTGTGGAATTTTTTCTGCAGACCGGAATTTGGCCGGGTTTAATGCCCAGTGGTCTAGGATGATCTCAACTACGACAAAGCCGCGTGATTTTTCGGGTACCACAACTTTCTGGGGGAGCACCACTTTGATCTGTGAAATTTCCCATCAAACTGCTGAATACGGTGTCCTAAGTAATCCAACATGCTAGTGACTGGTTTCAAACTGTTCTAAAACTGGAAATCCCACATTAAAATCTAAAATACACTGCCCAAGTTTTTCCAATGTAAAAAATCTTCAGGTCAGTTACAGAAACGCATCAGTATGTATCAGTATCAGAAATTTATCAGTATATACCCAGTTTTTGGAATAGGAAGGTGGAGCGGACGTGGATGCGTACTCTGCTGAGATGGAAAGGAAGATGGTTTCTTGAAATGCTGCTACTGGCAAATGTGAGGTGAGGGAAGATGTTTCAGAACAAGGAATCCTGGGGCGTGCAATTGAGATTTTTATAAACAATTGACAAGTATTTGAGTTCCGAAACTATTTCCAATGCTTATAAATCTAGGCCGGGAACTTAATAACTAGTTCATGCTCTAAAAAATCTTCAATAATGCACCCCTTACGGTACAACACTATGATACTGCAAACAGTCACCCCGTTTGTCTCGTTAGACTCTTTTCTCTCTCACCTTACCCTACTCGCCAACCCCCTCCATCACTAAAAATAGAACTCACCCGAAAGCACAAGCGCGTCTCCCCGGCCACCCCTTACCCATAAACTCACTTTAACCACCCTACCCCAAACCTCCGTTACCACTGAGGACCACCCCTTCTTCCCTCCAACTCTCCCTGCCTCCCTTCACTCTCCCCCAAACAAACCTTCGTCCTCGCCCTCACCCGAATGCCGCATAGATACACGCGCGGTTTCGCAAACAGGGATCCAATATCTCTCCAGATGAGCCACTCGCACACATACCCAAACGCACATACATACGATACACACACGGAGGGGTTGCCTTCGCAACACGGATGTAGGCACACGAGTTGGAGAAAACCGATGGTACAGTCCGGGGCAGCAGGTTCTGGGAAGGATGGGTGGGAGGGAGATGGTAGATGGGATTGTACGTCAACCGAATCTCTCTCTCTCTGTTTAGAGTCATGGGTGGGTGGTTTTCAATCGGCAAAACTCGACCCGTTCGTCAACGGCATTCCGTCCTACTTAATATGCTTTGTGTCAGCCGTGCGCCGCAGCAGACGATTGTAATGGCAATTTAAGTGTGGCACACGTTGTCACAAGCGTGAGCGAGTCGCACAGGACGAAGCTGCATGCTCAAATTTCGTAGGGACGGAACAGTGGAGCGGCGAGATAGCTACTGATCTAATGTTTCAAAGGAGACAATCGAAAACCTCCGCTTCTCTGTAACATCTCATGAGAGAGTTCACTCGCGCTAGCATGAACAGAGGTAAGACCTGAATTTATGAACGTCCTTATGTGAAAATAAATAAATTAATGAGTAAAAAAATCGCAATCCATTTCTAAATACAGCACGTGTTTATAAATAATATGTGACATAGTAATTTAGTACACTACCATTTGGACAGAATTCCACAAACTTAAGACTTCTACGGCTCCATATAGTTAGGGAATTCCATTTTGAGTATGGAATAGGAGAGAATTCAATTAGGCAGTAGAGAGAATACATTTTTATGTAGACAAAATTGAGGTTTACATTCGAAATTTGCCAAAACTTTGCATGGTAAAGGCACGACACCCTCACTACAATAAGGCATACTCAGATGCAAATCGCATTTGCTCGTGGCTATGCCATGTTGTAGTTGTTCTCGCCCTGTCATGAATTGGTAAAATTTTGGAGGATAACAATCATCATATCGATTACGCACTCACTCACACGTTGATATGTCTTTTCAAGGTGGACTTCCTTAGAGCTTCGAGTATTTTGACCTGTAATTAAAATCAATGATTGTACAAAAATTACCAAAGAGGTTAATAATGATCTGGTAGGTTTGCCATTGAAAATATCAGGCTCTTTAGCATAATGACGCAATACATATTGTTCTTGATTATAAATATTACTCCGTAGATAAGATTTCAATTAAAAAGACATTTGAGATAGTTTCATACCGATCAATTCATAATAATTTCCTGAAGACTATTTTATGGAATCAAGTAAGAAATTTTCGCAAGAAAATCTAAATATGTATGATGCACATGGTGGTAGGGGAGAAGTTCTGTAGACCAAAAATTGCCTACATCTAGCACGCAACCCTAAACCATAATCAGGTAGACACATGGCTCACAGTAGTTTGGTCGAAAGAGTGAAAGCAGTGAACCAGGATTAAAATAATAATTTTAGAATAGTGAAAATATTTTTAGATCATTGCAAAAGATTTGGATTATAATGAAGGTGTCATTATCGTGCGTTATTAGTACGAGGACTAGTTTTTAATAGTCCGTCAAACTATCATGGTCCATTCTGTGAATCATTTTTCCCGTCATAAATACTGCACAAATATATTTCATTGTATTTTCCTCATAGTTCATTCATCACCTTTCTCTGCCTCTCTCCTTCATTTTCCCTTCAAGTAAGTATTTAGTTTATTTATGCTCACCCAGATATACCCAATCAATAACCCTATTCTTCTAAGTGTTCTCCACACAGTTTTCTCCTCTTCTAAGTGTTCTTCACTCTAAGTTTCTCTCTTCAACCATTCTCTTAGGCGCTTCATTTGCTAATCTATCGTTTATGTTTGATTATTTGCCGTTCTTAAAACTTAAATATTGACTCCATGTTTACGTTTTAATGTCTCACTGTTCTATTTCTAATGTGGTACTATATTACTTTTCCTCCTATAGGGCTTGGTTGAAGGTAATGTTCAATTTAATGTCTGTAGTGTTGGGCTAGGTGGAAGAAGGGACTAACCTCACCCATTTAAGTCGATAAATAACTGAATACATCATTAATTTTTAATTTGATCACGCTCTTCGTGTGTTTTTTGTGACCTATGCCGCCATCAAAGTGTGCGCTTCTTTCTCTAAGTTTAATTAATTGGTTTTGTAAAAAGTTTGATCTACTCTTTTGAAGGTGTACCAACAATTTGCTCGAAACCAATTATTTGTCTCATTGGTTTTCCACAATTGTCTCCAGAATGGTGCCTCGTTGAGGTTTCTCGTCTCGCGTCTTTCCACTAATGTACGTTCCTCGTAAATAAATGTCCAACTACTTGGCATTGGATTTTATTTTTGTGTCGTATATATGAATGAGTGTTGGAAAAAGCTGCACTGGCCGCTTTTAATAAGCAATAGTAATTGAGTATTCTGGGGTTTGAAAAGTTTAATTTGTTAAATCAATTATTTAATTTTTCCATTATAATTTTTTCTTACGTAATTTTACAATATTTTTGATTGATTTTCCTCACATTGTATACTTTTTCTTTATGGTGCTTACTCTATGCATACATATCATTTTCATTCAATGGCAATATATTTCCGTTTATTTCAAGCGTATTTCATTTGTGTTAACTCTTAATAAGAAAGCATGAATATACTTTTATATATTAATTAACGTACATGCTTCAACTTCGTTTCCTTTGTTAATCTTAGTTTTTATTTGCATTTGAGTAGAAAATGATTATACCTCATTGCAAGTTCCTAGCCCAAAGAGGGTGGAAATCTAATAAATTTTCTGAAATGATATTCTTAATTGAAAATGTTTTTACCCTTACGGAGTTTCGTAAAGTAAAATAAATCCATAAAGCTCCACAGACAAAATAAATAAGCCATTGTAATAATATTATATATAAGGAATTAAAACCTTTTTACTACCAAAACTAAATTGATCCCAGGGAAAAAATCCAGAAATTAATAATTGATATTTTTCAAATTGATAATTATGAGATTTATAAAAGAAAGCCTTCTCTTTCATCTGTAAATATTATGCATCTCATATTTTTATATCTATTTTTCATTCCCATTCCCAAATAATTTTGCAATATAACATTTTTTAAAATTTGAGTCTACACGTGCTGCCTCATCTGAGTTTCAGTATTAGAATCCGTCAATTAATTTTCTCTTTTGGCCGATTATCTAGCTTATATATAAATAAATCTATCCGTCTAAATGTCATGTGGAATAACAAACAAAAGATTCAGGTTTAATGAAGCTTAAGTTTGATTGAAATACTGATCCCCTGAAACAATTGAATACCTAATGACTTCACTGTCATTCCGAAAATATATCCACGGAACCTGGATATCCATTTTGCACCCACAAAACAAAAAAAATAATCGAAAGTCCACTAATGATTAATCATTTCACACTATCGAAGGTGATAAAGTCATCCTGTAAAATACAGTGATTCATTATTATTGGTATACTATTATTGGTATTAGTATATAACACCAATATCAATAAACATTGACTTTTTACAAAAGCTTAAAATAAATATCAATTAAATTTGAAGATAGGAATCGATCCGAAAATCAACGCTTCCACAAGGACATCGGTAATGGGAGGGGGCCTTGGGGCAATCATTACATACCAACGAGATACGTTCCCTATCAAATGTTAGCATCAAACGATAACATCTGTTTCCCATCGGAATTCTACGCGATGATTTATTTCGAGCGGAAACCGGCAGTTGAAAATCCTATCTCTGAAAGAAAAAATAATAGAAACGTGTATGGGCAAAAAATACAAACGGAAAGAAAAAGAGAATATTGTAGATGTTGGGAACGGGGAACGACCCCGAGAGAGGAACAACAAGTGACGCGGACGAGTAAGCAATCCTCCTGCGACCATTTGTGAAGTTCGATCCGGAGTAGACAACATGAAGGGCGGCGGAAGGAGGGGAAAAGATGAAAAGGAGGGAGGTGAAGAGAGAAATACAGTGGCCGGGGAGGTGGGATGGGAAGGACAGGGAGAGGGTGAGGAGGGTAGATGTCGTTTGGGGTTGGGGGCGTGGGAGAAAGACGGAAACGGAGAGAGAAAGCCGGCGTGCACGGAATTTCACGAAAAGTGGAACGTGGAGTGGCAATAGGGGGTGGGAGGAAGTCAGTAACTAATAACGCGTAGGGACAAAGGACCGGGGTCAGAGAAAGAGAGAGAGAGACATGGCACTCATATAAAATAAGAGGAAATGGCGAAATGAGAAAACGAGGGAGGAGGAAGAAAACAAATCCGATCCTACTCGAATTTCCAACCCTCCTCTTTTATCCACGGCGTGCTGAGATTTATTGCGTTATATCTACTGCGTTTCGTGCTCAAAACTGCTTCGGTCTCCTGGTTTGGGAAATTCTAAAACTGGTGAAATGACGTTTCACTGTTTCAGGGTGTATTACCTACTTGAATGAGCATACATTTTGTGATTTCAATTCCCGAACTCGTAAACCAAATTTATAAATTAAATGAAAATATAGCATGAAGAAGTCAGAATCATGTTATAGCGATACATATAATTGATCAAATGTTGAACGAAGGCTTTTAGCAATATATCTGCGGTAAATGGAAGCCTGTGTGTAAATTCATTTTTCAAATGCTAAATTTTAAACGATATCCTTTTTCGCAAGTCAGATGGACTGGGGACAGAACATAATAACAATCAGACTTTAATATGTCCTGCCTAAATTGCTTTGCTGCAAGATTTAGAATTCCTGTTCTATAAGGTTTGAACGATTTATTATAAGTTCTAAGCGTACTAAGAATATTCATGTTTAATTAAATTTGGTTTACAAATATTCGTTTCACTTTACGCTTATGGAATAACGTGGTCAAAGACCACGTTGCAAAGTGATGTTTTATAGCGCTTGAGTATGTTCGTGAGCAACCGAATACACGAGAAACTATCTCGCATACCCAGTGGGCTCCCTGCGCCCGAGAAAGAAAATAACAGATAAGCCTCATGGAGAGGATGAGGGTTGAAGAATCTCTCAACAACTATAGGTGAACCCATCAATACATATGTCAGTTAGTTTGAGTGCACTCGACGGAGGTCTATCACAGAGAATAAAAAAAAGAAACTCGAATGAAGCGGAAGCCGATGGGAAAGAGAAGAGAGAAGGCAAAAGAATTCAGTAAAGACGAAGAGAGGAGATAAAACTGGCAACGAGAGAGAACATGGGTACGTCAACCGTAGGCATGGGAGGCGGTGAGGATGGCGGGAGGGTGGAAGGAGAAGAAAAGAGCCGAGATGGCAGAGGATTGTTAAGGAGAAGGACGGGGGAAGTGGCAGGGGTGGTGATAGTAGTGACGGCGGCGGTGGGACAGTAGGGGGAGCGGGCGAAGGGAGCGACCTCCGAGCAACGCTGGGAACATGATAGAAAGAAACTCTGCTCCCAACCTCAAGAGAGGAAAGGGAAAAACCAGGGGAGAAAATAAAAGGATATTTTCTCGTACAAGTCGTAAAAGAAACCAGGGAAAAGAATAAAAGTGACGGGGAAGAATAGGAAGAGACCGCGGGATGAAAGAGTGGCGGAAGATTCCTCGATCGTGGTGGCCGTGAAGAACATGGTGGCTGGTGTCGGGATATTTGGAATGAGATCATTCGCATTTGCGAATAGTTCTATGAACCGCCAAAGCGAGCTAGCTAGGCCAGCTGGAGAATCCGAGCCGGAGTAGGGAGTGGGAGAAAATACAGCATGAGGAGGAAAGAGGGAGGTATTTGTTTGGGAGGGCCCATGACGGAGAAGGTCACGGCGCTGGTTTTCAAACGAGACTGAGGGTTAGTGTGGAGATAGAGAGAAAGTGAGAGAGAGAGATAGTTTGCGATTGAAAGATGTTGTTGGCCAGAGATTCGGGCTGCGGTTTAAGCGAACGGGACAAGTACGGCGATGGAGAGGGACGTGCGGGTGAAGGAGAGAGCATTGGTCGGAGGGAGAAGACATGCCAGGGCGGGGAGCTTGTCCATAATCAATAGCCTGTGATGATGAGAAGTGAGGTAGGGTAAATATGGTGAGAATTGGGTGGGAAATATGGTGAGAATTGGGTGGTGTTGGAGATCGGTGAGTGAAGAGAGAGCGTTGGTAGATGGGGAGTTTCCGATGGAGAGGAAAGGGCAGAGACTTTAAAAGCGAAAGGGAGTCGGAGGAGGCGAGTCGTGGGAGAGTTAGGATTAGCGGGGCAGGGGTGGGAGGAGCCGAGTGGGTGTATGGGCCGAGAAGACGGAGAAAACTGAGAATCTTGAGTTTCAGTGGAATGAACGGAAGAAAATCCCTCGCTAGAACTTGAAAGTAATTCAACGAGCTCAGTGGGGAAATTAAATGGACCTAACAAGCTCAAGTTCGGTGTAAATTACGGCTTGTAAATCTGCAAATTATTGAATATACGCAGCACGCACTGCTTTAATTTACTTGAGAAGGATTAAAAATTTGAAATGAACATTAAAGAACCATGACATCGGGAGATTACGTGTTAATCAATTAAATACTGGCCTCGCTAGTTTAGAAGTTTTCATAGTGCAAATTTTACCTTTTTCAAAAACGCAACCGTAAAGTATGAATCATTTATAAACAATTATTATTACAGCCGAAAATTTAAAAGTTAGTCATTCAAATTATGTTAATAGCAAGTCAAACTCATTTAGAGCGTCGTAGGTTTCGTGTACAGCAAATTACATATCATAGATTATTTTCATTAATTTTACAGACTAATATCGCTTTTCTAAGGGCGACAGTATTGGTGAAAGAATTGCTGTCATTCACGCCTACACATTAATTAATGATGCTAATATTTAACATTATGATATTTGAGAACTTTATTCATTACTTACAATTGGTTCTTCGACACCTTTTATTCTAATTAATTTACTTTTCATTCACAACTCTCACCCGGCAAAGCAAACCATAAGATTATTTTAAAACAAATGAGTTACTATTGCAACTTTCAGGAAATAAATAAAAAATTGCTATAAGTAGTTTACTGCAATGGCACGGCAGGTGGTGATGGAAAAGGCGTATTTTTGCCGGGAATCAACCTGCACGGCGCTGACGTCAGCGCTATGTCACGCGCTGAACAACGGGGGTCAGTTTCTCTATGAATGCTTGGAAATTAATATTCCACCCTACATTGTTATAAAAATGAGATATTGAACCTCAAGACGCACCATTCCCTAAAATGAACGGCTTATTAGATCCACATTTTTTGTGGCTATAACCAGTCGCTCAACTAAAGGACTAAAACATACGATTTCATAAAAAATCGATCATTTTTAGGGTAAGAGCACCATAATATCTCACATGTAAGTATGCAACAAATTTTTATGAACGAAAACGCCAACTTGTGCTCGAATTTAATTTTTCTGCAATCTGTATCATACGAAAATCTCTCCCTTAAATTATTCCGGTGATATAATCTGATTATTTAAAATGTGACCATAGTAATTCTAACGGTATCACAGGCAAACTCCGGCGCCTTGCACTTTTCTAAAGTCTGGAGTCTTGCCTGACCTCTTCGAAAATCTAGATGATCCCACTCTAATTTCTCCAAAATATCCGTTTAACTTTCTCACTTTCCGCAATAATTTATAATAAATATTGTTGATTTTTTCAGCCTCAATTGAATTTCTCAAATGGATCCCAACCACTCACTACGTATTCAAAACTTGGCCTAATTAAGCGAAGGGGAATCTGTCTTTTGCTTTTATATAGCATTTCCCTGAAAAAAACAAGTAAGATAAAACTTAGTTGGTTTAATTTGATGCCTTATTTTATACTTAAAATCATATTTCCATTGTACTCGTATCAATTCAAAAAAAGTTAATAATTTTATAGCTATATCCTTTTAAGTGTTGATATGGACATTTTTCCATGATAATACACCTATCGCCATATTTGTTTTTCATTTTTCCTTAAGTTCCAGGAATACAGAGTGAAGCTGGAAGACGACAATATCTTTCAATGAATGGTAAAATGAGGACCATGCCGTATAGAGAACCCGTTTTCTTTTTCGTCTCTTATGGGTAAAGTTTCAATGCCTTTTAAGTGTAGTTAATGTTTTAACCATAGACACCTTCATACACACCTTACGTACACCTTCAGTTTTCCCAGTTTATTTCATATCTTTCACTAACAGGACTCGTATTTGCAGTTTTACTCATACTGCTGACATTCTGGTGCCTCAAGTTTAAAAAAAGAGCAATTCTAGTCAATCAATAGTAACCGGAATTAAACTTCAATATACAAGAATATAGTAAAGCCGATGGAATAATTTAATTGTAAATTCAAATTCATGTCCATGACAATGGTAAATTCCATAAATAGGAAAAGTGACATAATTTATTGATATTTGAAGACCTAAGTTAATTCCCTAAGTTAATCTGTATTTTTTAATACTTTTGTAGGTAAGTTTAAAGTGCTTATATGAACACTAGAAAAAATAATAAAATTTTAACGGCTAAACTCAAAAATAAAGAACAATTAATATTCACCCTAATTTTTAGCATAAAAAATATACTGTAATTGATCATGTCAAGTACTTTTACTGAGCCTAAAAAAAGTAACTAATTTCTACATATTTCATATTTTAAATTAGCATAATTGAAATTCTTAATTGGTTAAAGAGTACGCGTGAAAAGTTTATTGCCATGAGTTGACTCAATCATTTATGTAAGGTATGACTCGCAACTCAGCATTCTAAAATTTATACATCAGAGTTGAGGTTAAAATGAATGGAAAATTATGACTTTTTTCATGATTTACCAGTCTGTATTTGTATGAATAGATGCACATTTCAAGGACTATTTAATGTGATTCTTTTCAAATCATCCCTTAATATTAATCGGAGAAGAAAAGAACATATATATGAAGAATAAAAATTTAATAACATGGATCATTAACTGGAAAACGGAAGCCAATAGTTGCTCTCAAATATGCCAGGAAGATCCTAATATTAAAATTATCATTCATTCATCAGGAAAGGTACCGCTTTCAATTATTTTCTTATAAAACATTGTAAAAATAAATAAAACGGCCAGCGCATGTGACCTACATCCATAAGTTTGGAGGCAACCATGAAAAACATTCAAATTTAACCCCAGGCGGTAGCAAATTAATGCCTAAAAGATTACTTAGTCAAACGAAATAAGCTATATTTGAATTCCAGCTTCGCGGAAAACAGAGGGGCATCTCCTTCAGATACCTACTTGAAGTTTTTTCACCCTCAACCCTCCTTTTCGCCTCTGCTTCTCGTCCAAAGAAGTGCTCCGTCACATCGTTTGAACTTTTCCAATATTTCACCACCACGACTTCGAAAGGCTTGGAAGGGAGAAGCTAAGCAGAAGGCTGAAGGAGTTTAGACATCCGTGCGAGAAAGGGAGAAGGAGAGACGTCCCCGCCGAACTCTGAAAGAGCAGGAGCGAACGGGTGAACGATTTTTGCACCAACGAGGCGAATAAAACATAGGCCGCACACAAAAAGATTGCCAATGAACGGTAGTGGGGGTGGGAAACGGGGTATGGGGTTTGGGAACTTCTTTCCTCCGGGATTACCCTCGACGGAGTCCTTTTTTGTTTTTTTTTCATTTCCGCCATTAGCTTATTCGGCCAATTTAGAAAGAGCGGCGACAACCTTTGAGTAGACGTGTCACTCCGCCTAGGTGAATGTGATGGGGTTCCTCGATGCGATGGGAGAGAAGGACCGGTGGTATCTTAAGGCCGGCCTTGGACGTTTCTGAGGAGACCGATGAGCCCATTTCTCCCCATTCCACGCGCGTGTTGAGGAAAGATGAAAACCGGTCCTATTTAACCCTAGAATCAACATACTCTGTGGCAGATGATTCCAATTAATTAGGGTCTATTTCGCGGTAGGAGCACAATTACCACATTAATTATACGCGTCCTTGACCTAGTAAGATTAATCTAATCATGTGCCCAAATTACCTCATTGAGTTAGCTCTAATCGCAAAAAGTAATTTTTGTGTAACTTGAAAAATTGAGAGAATTTGAAATTATTCGTTGCATTGCACCAAAATTTAGTACATTTATAAGTTTCGAATGAACTAATTTTAAGGTTCTTCATTTCTTACATTTTAAATCTCTGTAATAGGTGTGTTTCTGAGGTAAAAATGATTTATCTTGGAAAGTTAAGGTTATTTTTTTCTCGAATAATTGATTTAATTGATGAATTTTGTTCTATTTTAGCACCATAGGCAAAATTTGCGATAAAAAATCCAATGATAGCAATCAATTGTAAAATAGGCTCCATGAATTAGGGTAGAGTTCATCTCCTGCTAGTCGTTAAGAAGGTTTAATTCACGCATGAGGAAATGAGTGCTAATTCTATTCCTTTAGCCACCTACGGTTTCCCAGAAAGGTCTGACACCCGAAAAACACACTTCGCATGAAGCTGAGAGTGCTTGGAGTTCACTTGGAATCGAATCAGATACTTCCAATCTGTAACCAAACGTTTAACCCACCGGAATATCATACCTCTAAAAATCTGATAATAGCGAAAGTATATTTATTACATATCTTCATAACCGACCTTCAGGTTGATTACTGCGTTTATGGTTTATCTTCATATGATCCTTCCACACATAATAGTCTCATAAATCTTCATTCAAATGGTAACTACTTTGTAAATGGGTAAGTGAAAAGCATATATATTTATCAAAACATAAGCATTCTCTAATATCGTAAAAACTAGTTACATTTTCCTACTACCATAGGATTAAAGAACTTGAGACTTTTAATTAAATTTTGTGTCAACAGAATCGCAGACATATTTATAAATGAACATTTGTAAGAAAGTAAAAAGATTGAGCACAGAAATTTGACACTAAGTGAATAAGAAAAAATAACAATAGAACTCTACCTTATGTTTAAAAATAAAACAGGAAATGAAAAAGTAATAAAATAGAAATTCCGTTAGATTGTTTTGAGTAAAATCGAAATAGTAATGGCAGTTTTCATGGCTATTCCTGAAATATTTAGTATATGAGACGTTTATCCAAGGACAAACCTCATATTATAGCTGCCGCATTTATATAGAAAATAACTTGCAATCTACAGTGCTCCTTTTCTGCGAACGATATCGCTGTCTGTTGAAATTTTCAATGACATACTAACCTTCTAGGTAAACCTTTTGGTGTGAATATTAGTGTTGGAAAAATTTCCAGTTTCCATACAGTCACAGTTGAAGTAGTGGATTTGTCAACGAGATGGACTGTTGGGACATTAGACCTCGAATGGTGAGGTAGCTCTTTCCAGAGCGTCTCGTAAGCAACTAAGCTGCCTCGTCGTATACCTCCCTTATCCCACCTGACTCGTAATCTGTATTCATGGTGGCGGGGATGGCTCCGTTTTATACCGCTTTTCCTTCAGTAGTCCTTGGGCCTAAAATGGGACGAATATATCCATCATCAGGTACAACGGTGAAAAATTTAGGGACCCAGGTGGTTTCTTTTAAATAAGATGCATCCGGACGTACTGGATTGACGTGGTTACTAGATATATAATGCCACAACCATTTCAAGAATGTGGAAAATAGTAGCCTATTTGAAATATAATTAAGAGGATTAATGAAAGCTACGAGACCACCTTGAACTAGGTATTACAATGAATAACTGATAGCAGCACTATTCCACTTGATAATAATAAATGATTAATGATAATAATTAGTAATTATCAAGTGGAAAAGTGAGTGCTATAATCAATGTTTCATTATTTTCGACCTTCACCACATCACGTCTGAAATTACTTCATTTTTAGGTATTACATCAAAGTAAAATAAGGAATTTTACATTCCTTTTAATATATAATGATATTTAAACTTCAATCTGTGTAATGGATTAACAAAAGTGCTACGTTTTAATGCTCCAATTTGAAATCTCAAGGCTCCATTTAAGATAAAAATCTTTCCACCGAGAAATAATATAAAGAGTAATTAAAGATTGAGAAATAAAATTCTTATAATTTGGATTCATAGAAGCTTAAACGGTTCCCACTTTGTGTCCATTAACGTCCGTGATTTCATTAATCATACAATTGTTCCTTCAATTACCAATAACTCTTCTTTCTGACTGCAAGATCTCATGTAAGTATTAAAATGAACCTTTTTTGACCTGATTTCCACTGAAAATATTTTGTTTCTACACTTTAAGCAATGTAAGATAAAGGTGAAATATTAACGTAACTGGAAACAAAAACAAAAAATATTTTGTCAAATATTACCACATTTGGCCAATAATATTGCAAAGTATTTTCTCCTGATAACATCTAATAGAAACAAATGATAGTATGTCAATGAAGTTAGAAGTTTACATTCTACTTAATTTTTTTGATACGTATGCGGTTTCCTCTCCCATGGACTATAACCTTGGCATAGTGGAAGGGCTTGCGCGTTCCGATGACTCATAGAGCTATGCTAGAATGATAATTGCTCCTGGTAGGGTCACCCATGCCAGATAGGTCAAAGCTTAGGAGCCCGGCGAAATCGGCGCAGCATCTGTTCCTCAGAAAGGCGGCTGAAAATGCGTCCACCCCCAGTAGGGCGGCCATTGAGTTATGTTGTCATGCTACAAATCCTATTGAGGAGGGCAAGTAGAAACCACATCAATTATTATTCCCAAGATTCATTCAATTAACAGTATAGAGAAAATCAATTCTGATAACTACGGGACTCGGCCCAATCGGCCGCGTGTAGTCCCCGGCAGCGGAAGAGGCAGGGCTTCCGCGGTTGTCATCTCACGAAAGCCTTGCAAAATATAAACGACAACAGCAGGACAGAATATGCAGAAGGAATAGACCGAATTAGGTAGAATAGGAACTTGTAATACTAGAACAACGTTGGCCACAGGAAAACTAGAGAAATTAAAGCGAGAGATGGATGGAAAAATATAGATATTTTAGGTTTATGCAGAGGACAAAATTTCGTGGGTTTCTACCAGGAAACTTTTGATAGTAATGGGGGATTGGATGCGACGGCAGGCGTAGAAAGATATAGTGATGAGGTGGGGGATTGAGGCTTAGGTACGAGGAATGACAACGGGGAAAAGCAATTGAGTTTTGCAGGAGACAGGGGTTAGTCATCACCAAACCTTGGTTTACATACCACAAAGGGCGAAGATATTCATGAAAAATGGTGGTGCCTCAGGAAGGTGTTAGTTAGCACGGTTATGCACAGATTTAGGAATAGCGTGACCAAATGGCATTGTAGTCATAAAGTATACCGCCCGATCCAAAAATGTAAGGCAAAGGCAGGGGGAAAGTAAGTGAAATGTAGAGGCATTGACTGGATTTACAGGGGAAGTGTATTTGTTAGTTGTAGAGAAAATTATGAAGGAGAGAAAACAGCTCAGTAATATTGAGGAAAAATGGAAAATTCTTGAAAAAGGGATATCGAAAGCCCCAAAAGAAACCATAGGAACTGTTAATGTTAAAAGGCCAAGGAAACCATGGATCGCAGACGAGAAGATTAGAAAAATAGATAAGAGAAGGAAATAGATGAATGCAAATACAGAGTTAGCCATAAGGAAGTACAAAGAGTTATATAAAAAATTGAGAGGTTAACAAATAAGGTAAAAGAAGCGTACAGGAAGACACAGTGCGAGGATATTGAAAGTTTGCAGAGGAATGGTGATTTCGTGCGTATTGCAATTAGGTTAAAACACTATCGGGAAGTAAGAAGAGAAAATCTGTGCTTATAGTTAGAAATAAGTCGGGTAAGATAATAGTTAACACAGAAAAGATCTAAGAGATATGGAAGGAATATATAGAAAAACTGTATGGGAGAGAACTTAGTCCAACGGTTAGAATTAGAAAAGGAACATGTAGAGGAAGATAGCTGAGGGTGAAGCATACTTAACGATGAGATAGAAATTGTATTAAGGTAGATGAAACCAAATTAGGGATGAGATGGGATAGATAGAGGGATAAATAGGGAAGAGATATGAGATGAGAATCAATATTAATAAATAAAAAGGTTATGCTATTTTACAGGCAGAAAAAGGCTAAGCTAAACATTAAAATAGGAGGGCAAAAACTAGAGCAGGTAGAACACTTAACGTATCTATGAAGTGTTTTGGACCAACACGGCCAAAGCAGTAGGGACGTGAGAAGAAGACTTGCGCTAGGCAAAGAGGCTTTCACAAGGAGGAGGGAGTTGATGACAGGGACGTTGAGTAAGGATGTTAAGAAAAGACTTGTTAAAACATCGATATAGAGCGTTGCTATATGCGGCGCGGAAACATGGTAATTAAAGCAGATTGATAGGCGTTGATTGGAGGCTTTTGAAATGTGGGTGTGGAGAAGAATGGAGAGGGTCATGTACAGCAGGGAAAGCTAATGAGAAAGTGCTAGTTATGGTAATGTAGGAGGAGAGGGGATTACTGGGAGATATCCTAAGGAGACGGAAAAAGTGGTTGCAAAGCATATTGATTCACTGAAATGGATGTTGAGGACAGTAATGGAGGGGAGAATGTTGGGAACACGAGAAAGGGGCAGAAATAGGATTAGATATGTTGGACAGAATGATATGAGGAAGGAAATATATGGGCAAATTCCAAGAAACACCGCGAGAGGCCTCAACAGTAATTTTTACGGATTCATCCACTAGTATGCATTTCAATGCCACAATTTCAGAGCGTAAAAAACATTCCCCTTGACCATTTGACTTGAAAAAAAAATTCCGAACTAAGACGACGCCTTGATAGCTTAACTGGCTTAAGTACTCGGACGGATGTCGAGGAATCTGGGTTCAAATCCCGGTCAATGTTAATTATTTTATACTCTGAAATTATTTCATTTAAATATATGGAGATTGGTGGGAATTGAAGAAGAGGAAATTGGTCGTAGGGTAAGATATTTTGTTGATTTTTAGTAGGAGGTACATGAACATTATTTGGTAGTTTTTTTCATCCAAAAACCTACCTTAACTGAGAGATTACCAGTAATAATTAAAAAAAATAAGTATATATATTTTTTTACATTAAGAAAATACAAATTACAAATACAGCAGAACCTTCAATTATATCTTTTGATCTAGTCACCTTTTCTGCATTATTTCTGCGTACGTATTTGATATTGTAGCAAATAAATGAATTCATTACAGATACTTCACTTTTTATAGACTAAATTCAAGTTTCGTAAGTGATTAGTAATGATTCAAATTAATCTTCATAACCTTGAAAATTATAGTATATACGAATTTATTTTATTCTTTTTCGATGAATAAAGTTCCGCTCTTACAGGAGAAGTGACAAAAGGAAAGTTGGGAATTCGAACCAAGCCCATGGGCTTCAAATCTTTTTCTAAATTGTTTAAATGAATTTTTTGTATTTAGATAACTGATATTCCAAGCAAAACGAATCGGTCTAATGTCCAATCCAAAAAAGCTAATTTGTTTTACATTAATCAGGGATAAAAAATATAAAACCCATACAGCTAGATTTGATGAGGATTCACATTTACAGTAAAAAACGTTTATGTCCCCGGGAAGAATTCTAGGAGTGCTAGGTCACTATTCAGCAAATATCACTCAGATAAGCTCATTAAAATTGCGTCATGAGTCGAGGTTTAAAATGCACCGAGTATATAACCTAATGCTAAACTGACCGCGCGAGTAAAAACCTCTTCTATGGCAATAGCATCGTCAATTAAAACCTCATCAAAGTTTTGCATTTGTTTAATTTAATAATTCTCTCAATAATCATACTATTCAATATTATTTATATCTACAAACTCGAAGATGTATTTTTATTTGAAGGGTTGAGTGTTCACATAATTTTGAATGATTGGGTCAAAAAACATCCCTATTATAATGTTCGTTCGCAGGTTTCCGCGGCGATGAGTAGGTGATTTCCACATTTTTCGGGCTGCGTCCGCGTATGTCGTTTAAATGCACAACAGTTTTGCCATCTATCCTGCTGGCATCCTCAGGTCAAAGAAACTGTTGTGCATTTAAACGACATACGCGAACGCAGCCCGAAAAATGTGGAAATCATCCCTATTATAATACCAAAGTACTCTTCAATAAGATAAACTGTCTTGTTCCTTCATTCACTCGTAACTTGTCTACTATATGTGTTGTTCATAAATCTAGTATTATTTTCTTATAATTTTTATCCATATAATAAAAAAGTCATTTCTTAAATAATTTTATTTAGTTAAAATATCTATGTGTTTCATGCTGCCTGAAAGTATAATTAAATGATTTTATGGAATTTCCCGGAATATATCTCCAAATTTTTATACGAAGCAAAATGTGCGAATTTAAGGGATGCCTTATTCAACTCATCAAGTATTCATTGACGGGAGATCCGGGTATCCTATCTGATTTTCTTACCCAACGTGAGAGGAAGACCCTGAATTTGAAATGATCTCTGTCTGAGCTCAGCGTATCAGCAAATCATCCCGCCCCACCCGGGGGTTCCCATCAAAAATGCTTCTTTCCGTGTAAGATAATCTGTCATTCACAGCGTATAAAGATTTTGTCGTGATAAGAAAACCTTGAAAAAGTTTACGCAAGATGATAATAAAGTTCAACAATGAAGTAAGTAATAATGACATTCACATAGAGTGGTTCATATAGATAGATCTTAAGAAAGATTCAGTTTCCTATCTATAGTTCTTCGAGCTATGCTATTTTTGAAAACGTGGCAAATAAATTACATTTACCTTACAAGCACCTTTCCTTTTTTATGACTTGATTGTTAAATTAATTCAATCAATCAGCTACTCAATAACATGCATAAACTCTGGAAGATTATACCTTAAAAATAACAGATGAAATAAAAGAAAATTTTGGCCCCAAATGAAACTTTGAAGAGTTTATTACTATTCATCTACATGCATAAAATGAACACTCGTGGGGAAAATGGATGTGAGTTCTTGCAATTAGGAGTTTAGACGCACAATATGCAATAATAATCAGTAGTGTACCACTTAAGTGGCTTTGAGTAACTAATGACGCATGCATGCAATAACTAATTGAGTGGTGAGGAGAAACAACAATAAACGATTATCCAAAAAAAATTACAATTCTTATATTGGTGATAAATTCATGGGTTCAAAGCATATGCGCTTGGAGATTTAGGCACCTAGTTACGTTATCTTTTGACACTACGTTCTCTGATGAATCTTGCCTTGACTGCAAGCTGGACACTGAAAATGGATACTTGGATTGTAAAGCTAAAAAAGTAAAAAGTACAAGGCTTAATGTTGCGATCATTGATTTTTGGTATTTTTACCTAGAATAAGCCCTAGAATAAGTCCATTGACCTCAATTTTTAAATAACTTCTACGAGTTTTAAAACTGAAAGCTGCATACCTAAGCGTGTAGATTATTTTTATCTTTGTAATAGTTAACGAACTAATATGTTATTTAACGTCATCTTCGTATGTTGCACAACTATTTGAGAAACTTTTATATGCAGTTTGATCACAAAAATAATAGTTAATCATAACAGAACAGGATTATTTTAATACTAAAGAACTCAATGTGTGTATTACTCTAACACATCTAAACGCCGCTATAGAAAACATACGTCAGGAAGAAGGATGCTTCGTCAATGCCGACCTTTGGATACGGCCATTGCTAGCACAGAACTTAAAATACACCCCTAAGCCTCTACTCTCATGCTACATTCACCAGACATTTCTAAAGACCTAGCCATCGCGGATTAGGGAAGAAAAATTAATCTGAGGATTTAAATGGCTCGTCGAGATTAAAGGAAATGGAAGCAATTTGTTTCAATTGGCAGAGGAAGAGAGAATGAAAGATGCATTGAAATACATTTAGGTACGCTAGGTATGTATTGCATAAAATATCTTAATCTAATATAGCATAATTTCTCAATATTTATGCCAACTAAAAAGGCATTATTTCTACTTTAATTCCCTTCATTCATAACTTAATGTGATCTTAACTTTTACAGAACATCTATCAAAACTTTGTGTACTATTCCAGGGAAAAAATGAATATAACTTTTCTCCGTTAAATTTTCATCACTTTTTCACTCCTCTCTTTTTGGCTGCAATGTGTCTATTTATTCTATTTAGAAAAAACACTTATTTTTCTTCAATTTTTAATGCAACATGGAACATTACCCGTGTTGACAATCCAAAACTACTCCAATTGTCGGAGACAAACCACATAGTTCCCATAAATATTCCGTGTTGATACAATTAGCTCATCTACTTGCCACACTCACTAATACTCGGCGAGAGCTTCAGACTGTAGTTAAAATACCCCAGACAAGAAGAAAGTGCACACGAAGAAACTCTAGGTGACTTGAATACAAACTGACAAATCCAGACAAAATTTCACGCGTCTATCGGCCGGGGCGAGAAGAAGAGATAGGGAGGAGAAATTTTCTTAAGGGAGACGGTGAAAAGTAGAGAATATGAAGATTTCATAATGATCCCGAAACTGTTTTCGGTGAGACCGTGGTGGGAGTCATCGAGGAGGTAGGGAGGAGGTGCACAAGGTGGGTCACGGCAGGAAGACGAGGGGTATACGAAAATAGAGGGGGTGGGTTTTCCGACGGATTGGGGGGGCGGGAGGGGGTTGGGATGAGTGAGAGTGGCGCTGATCATGAATTTTTCATTGCATTCCGTAAAGTGGAAAGCCCCGGGAGACGGGGGAAAGGGAGGGGAGATTTGAAAGCGGTAGGGGTTTGAGGATGGGGAGTGAGGGGGGTGAAACTATTCAGGAGGGGTGGTGGTAGAATCTTCCTGGACGCGGGGTAGAAGAGGATTATTTGGGTATATGGATTACGGCGTATCGTTCATGGGGGGTTGAGGAGGTTAGACGGTAGAAATTTAAGAATCCGTGGAGGAAGGGAATAAGAAAGCCAGAAAGAGGGGGTTAAGACAGATATTTGACAACCAGCGCACACGTTAAGGATTGCTATCGAGGGATGAGTTGGAGAAGAAAGACTTAATCGTGCCTGAAAACCGTATTTCATTGAATACTAGCTGTAGCATTACGAAACGTGGTATTATGATCGATTGAAAAGGGTTGGCCATCAATCCCTAGCAAAAAATGTCCTCAAAGACGAACTACTAGTCAAAATATTCTAGTCCTCTATTAACTTGATGTGGGATATTTTCCAGAGAAAGCAAAATTGTTTGACAAACAGTGATATTAGGAATTTCTCTTTCAAACTATGTTGAGTTGATCTTCTCAGATTCTAGAAAGAAACATCGGGGATAAAGGATCAATGCTACTTCCGGGAATTACCGACGTGTAAGTTGGTTGTTAGACAAATGTTTCGCTCCCAGTCCAGGAGGCATCTTTAGGTCGAAGTAATCTGAGTTGTTTCGCTTTCATTTTAAAAGTTTTTATTTCCTTCATGCATGAGTACAGTGAAATAAGTATAAACACAATTTAAAAGCAATAACATTACAGAAATCCCGAAATTTAGCCGCTATAAATAGGACACGCTGGCTGGTTCGGAGTGCTCTGATTGGCTCTTTCTTGGCGGCGAATAGGAGTGACCCTTTTCCATGGGGAAGTTGGGAGGAAGCCCTTCTCATGGTTGATATTATTAGAATTTTTCATTATTTCTACCGCTTCTCATATAATTCTCGGAATATAATGCTCTTGCCAGAAGTTATGCTGGGTAGAATTCAATCGTGTGTCCAGGTTCCGACCTCGCAAGTTTGGCAACTGTCGAACGTCGGAACTGTTTTTTGTCTGTGGCCCTTTGGTGCTCCTTGATTCAGCACTTAATAGTCCTTCCCGTTTGGCTGGTGTACGACTTACCACATGTACACTTGATTTTATATACTCCGTCGTACATGAGATCGTGGATTTGGTCCTTAGGCTTAGAGACAACTTCGCCGATTTTTCTTGGAGAATCTAGTTATTATATTACGTTTCCGTTGGAGCTTACTTTGTTGGAGCCGGCCTCGGTGGCGGCGGAGTAACGTCCTCGACTACCAACCCAGAGTTCGTGGGTTCGATTCCCACCTAGGCGGATTTCCCTCCATCTATGGCTCGTTTGTATGTGATTGTCGTCAAATGCCTGTAAAGTAGGGTTAGGTGGAAGAAGTCACTATTAGTCCCAACCTCGCCCAATTAAGTCGATAAATAAATACTTATTTTTTCTGCCTTTCCGAAGACACCTTCAGGACTGGGGGCGAACCAGTTGTCTAACAATCAACCTACGCGACGGTATTCCCAGCAGCAGCATGGATCCTTCATCAGATAGACGTCGCGGAAGCCTTAGGATTAAACAGGGGGATAGATACGAAAAAAGCTACAGATACCATACCAAGAGTTAACGTTATATATGAAATTCAAAATTCAAGCTACTTTATAGTGACTAAATGATCGAAATGAAAACATCGTGGATAGCGAGTCATATTATTTACTGAAAAATTTTGGCTTGATATGACTGGTCTCTTCCTTCAAGCCAGACATCTACATTTAAAATTGTGGTACATTTTTAAAACGTACTACTGACGGCTTCATAAGGTATTCCTCCCTCTCTACCGCAGACCCGTCTCCCCTCCTCAAGTTACAATGTGGGCGGGCATAGGCGAGAGAAAGAGAGCTGAGAAGCTGAGAAAGGAAGGGGAGGGCGAAGGATAATAACATTGGCGGAGAGCAAGTCGGTTGCGAGGAAATGCGGAGGAGAATAAGCGGACAAGCGAGGGAGGGGTGTACAGAAGAAACGGGGGCGAGAAGTAAACGAGAAGATTTGGAAATGAAAGGGTGAAAAGAAAGCGGTGGGGGATTAAATTCAAAATTAATGCGGAAAAATTTCAGAAGGCGGCGGAACAAAATATTATTATTAAAACTGCGTAACAAGCAAAGTCGAATGCGAATTCTGGTGCCAAAGATATGACCAAAATGTGAAAGGAACTTGTTTGGTGGTGTCTGTTTATGTAATTCCAGAAATGTATCAGGAGCATAACCTTAACTTTGGCCGGACTCAGATATTGGCCAAGATCTTACATTATTACTGGATATATTGTATCAGTTATATTTTAATTGAGATGTTCTCTCACCTGCCGAGCAGGTTGAAATAATAATATGCACAAATTATGATTGCCAGTGTTTTACATTAAGGAATTAAATGAAAACTCCTATAGCCGTAATAAGTTAGCATCATTCGTGCCGCAATGAAAAATAAATTGTTGTGACGGTTTGTAGGAAAAAACTCCACGACAGTGACTAACCACAACCTCTCAACCAGGATATTCATCCGTAGTAGTTTGCGGGAATGTTCCTTCCTCACCAGTGACCTCCTACTAACCCAAACCCAATTGGGATCCTACAGAGGGTTAAATGGACTCCGTTAAGGATACCATGGTGTATGAACACATACACGCTATCCGTGACTGCTTACGGAAATAAATTCCGCGCCAGAGACAACCACAGAGCTGACACTCTCGCAAGCACTCAGGAAAACACTCACTCACTAATTCAAAAAGGGTTTCACTACTGGGACAATATTACTCAAATAGAGCGCAGTCAAGAGATAACAACAAAGAGGGAAAGACGAGGGCGTGCTTCAGAGACGCGTATTTTGGACACAAGGTGGCCCTATACAGCAAACTGAAGTAGAAAAGGTACTTGGAACAGAAAGGTGTGTTTTTAACACTTCATGAAAATAAACCAGACGAGTTTGTTGGAGGGAGGAGATTAGGGTCTACTTGATTCTGTAAGATAGTAGGAAAGACACACTTTTTATATGAGTACAGTATCCCCGAGTTTAATTGTGACAACGATGGAATCATTATGGCTTCAAATTATATAAGCAAATTGAAACACAGGAATAAAGTGAAAAGGTCATCGTCATGGACAGATTCGAGTACTCAATCTTCCTTCGCATGATATACATTCAAATCAAAATTAAATCCAGACGCACAAATATATTTCAGTAACAGACAGGATTTAATGATTTAGTCAAACACCTCCATCATTAGCTGATTTAATTGGATTTTATTTGTGTTTACGCACATGTGCGAAGAAATTGAGCCAATATTTATTTATATTTATGTTAAAGCTCATTTATATACATAAATGGCTGATACCCTAACATTTCTGACATAGGTTGCTTCGGCAATTTCCGGGGTATTCCGAACATGTAAGCTAAATTAAGTGTACTGAGAGTGACTGAGAATGAAAAGAAAGCATAAGCACCATAAGAGGGTAAAATATATGGAACAGATTAGATAATTTCAATATAATAAACGAAAACAAGTCAATAAAGCTAATTTAATTTGTTACTTTTTATAAAGCTATATATGTTCAACGCGAGTACCAAAGATTCTGCAGTGATAATTAATTAAGTTTAAATGATATCAATACAATTCTATGTTACAGACAAAAATGATCGCAAGCTCAATTCATTAACTCTAAATTATATTCAGTATTTCCACGATCTAATGATAACATTGATCAACCGAATCGACTACGCAATAATAATGAAAACACCAGCTATCGAGGGTGAGATTTACTCAATTTTCCTGTCGTAATATAATGCCAAGAATTTCCTGCTACTGACAGTAATATGAAACGGATGATTTTACCTGCACGTATCAAATGAAATGTTATTGGATGCATGTTTGTATTTAAACGTACGCTAATTATTTGCATTGCGTGATTCCACAGATGAATAATTGAAAGATAATTTCAAGAAAATAAATGCAAACAATTCAATTTTGCCCAAAGCCTAGCGTATTGTTTAGGGTATCATCGTCCTTACATATAATGGTATGTAATTATACTGCAAATGCGATGACCTTGCATAAGCCCATGCAGTCATAAAAACAACTAAATAAATAATGCAAACTTATATTAGTAAATTACTTTACTGCGGAAAAATGTGCTATTTTATCACGTGATATTACCAAGTGCCTATGGAGTGAAAATAAAATATATTGTACGAATAGCGGGATAACAATTTTGTAGCCAAACGCAGCGTAATTGAATTCTAATTCCTTAAGCTATGACGTTGGAAGTGTAGTCTTTTGCTAAGGTAGGAAATATCATTTATAAAATATTAGATAGATGAAGTAGAGGATCAAAAAATTTAAAACTCCATTTTCCCACGAAATATAAAGTATCTGAATAACCGTATGTTACAGCAAGGGTAAAAACGCATTTTAAGATATCTAAGTAGCCTAGTAAGATTTTGTTCACTTCTTCTTAATGCCAAAACGAACCTCTTGGCGCTTGGCTTGTAGCTGCCCAATGATTTAATCATTCAGCTGTTAAGTTTTGGCTTATAAGCCCGTCGATGAAGAAGGGTCCAATTAAATCTGGCTGGTCGTCGTCCTGTACCGTTGCTGCTCTTGGGAGTTTGTCCTTTTCCCAAGGGACAGGTTTTAGGCCTTCGATCGAACGCAAGTGTTCTGCTTTTTTGCTTTCAAGCAAGTTGTCTTTGCTTGATTTGACCTTATTTTACTGCCATACTTATTACTAGCATCTCGTCTCTTATATTTTAGCACACCTAGATACCGTCGTGCATTTTCATATATATATATATATATATATATATATATATATATATATATATATATAATTTTCTGCATTATTTGAGTTTTTTTACATTTTCATTGCAATGAAAAATTTAAAAACCCTTCAAAATGCAGCAATTACAGAGATTAAAAATCATTCCCCTTGACCGGGAAGTTACTGTCACGGCATCTCCCGCAGTTTCTTGAAATTTAAGAAAATCTTATTTTTAAAATCTTATATGCGTTTTATAAAATTTCCTCTATCACACACAGTATCCTTGGATTGCAGGAAACCATGAAAATATATATTGTGAAACAAATATAAATATTTTTCATTTTAATCTTGCCATGCCACTGGACTGCATTTATTTATATAGTTTACGTAAATTATCTTCCCATAGAAAGCGATCTTGACCTGGTGGAAAGCCTCGTATATTCTGCTGTTGTCTACATCTGTATTGTCAAGGATATTGTCAATAACTCCTGAAATGGCCATCGATGGCAGATGGGTTGAGGGGTACGAAGGAGACGGCAGGTTGCCCCTATAGCGTCTGCTCCCGAGTGAGTGTTCTACAAGGCGTCCTAAACCAGTGGAACGGCCGTTTTAATGATCGTGTCAAGTTTAAAACACAAGCAGGCATTGGGAGCATTTCTCCAATCATTTTGTGTGGAACTATGGACGAAAAGTGAAGATTTAACTTTCTGTGGAAATATTTTAAAAAATCTATGATACTGACTTTGATTTCGAGCATACGTATACTCGACATCGCCATGCTAGGAATGCACCAATTTATATACATGAAAGCCTTTTCCACTGTGAATATTCGAATGGGAAATCTATGTAAAGGCTAAGGTTTCTAATTAAACAATTATCCTAAAAATGATACAAAATTTCCCTGGAACAATCTTTTAACTGAGATATATCATATTTCATGCTCGTCGTCGCATTTCAACCATAGAAGATGAATTTCAACTGGTGAAGATTTTTATCTAATATGGAAAAAAAATCTGATACTGAATAAACATTTAGGATATATTTGAAAACTTAAATTAATCATCTATTAACCAAAAATTCTAAGATTAAAAGGTACATATATACTTACTAGAAAGGGTACTTATAATATATAGCTAGGTTACTTGAAAGATCAATGGCAGAAGGTAGGTTCCTTCAGGTAGTACGTTTTCTCAGATTCATATAGTAGCTTGTATTTGTAGTTCTGTAAGTAAATCTAAATGTGTGAGTAGACACATCTAGGGCGAGCTATCTAAAATATAAAGAAAACCATCGGCAAAATGAAATCTGAATTCATTGAATTTGTTTAACACTCAGAGCTGAATCATTTTAAAATCTTACTATGTGAAAATACAAGTACTTTCAAGTGTTGAGGAAAATTCTCGAGTTATTATTCTCTTTTAATTAAAAAAAAAACTAGGAAACAAAAAACTACAAACGTATTAACATTTAAGTAACTCTTATATTTTGCGTCCCCAACCTGGAGCGTTGTTCTTGCAAATTTCTTCAACGTCGGATGGTTTAATCACATGTCGCAACGAGAAAGATCTCTCGAGGAGAGCGCTTTAGTACAAGCGGCGCGCGGGAAATTCCGTCGTCCATCAAGGAGAGGGAGATCTCATTTTTACGTTTTTTTTGCTGCAAAACATAGCCATTACCCATGTCCGAGGCCTTGCAACGATGGAGACGTTTTAAAACGGCATCCAAGCCCGCGGAATGAAAAGTTGCGGGGCGAATGAAAAAAAAATTTGAATAAGGGAATGAAACGAAACATACAACGAATCTGCGAATCCCACACTCCCTTAAATAGAGTAAACCTTTCCATTTTCGCCGGAGCAAGAGAGCTTTCGGGTTCTCTGCTTTTCTTCTTGCGCTTAAACACACACGCACATGACGTTTCCATGTGAACTCGCGCGTGTGTGTGTGCGCGTATATCTAATATTTTACCCCGGCCGGCCACGATGGATACGTGGGCGGGAGAAAGTGAAGGGTGGGCACCTACGTTTGGAACCGCGTACGGCTCAAGGCCGACGGAGAACCGTGTGCCGACCAACAGGGACCAGTTCCGTGGGGAAGCGAGGGGTGGTCCAGAAAAACGAAGAGGAAGGAGTGAGACTGGAGGGAAAAAATAGGGTGAGTTTGAAGGGAGGAAAAAAGGGTAGATCAGGGGCAGGAGTTGGGGGAAAAATATCGAGCGGAAGAGAGTGTGGGATAAAAAAAAATATTTATATACACATATATTTTTGTATAGGCCAGAGTATGAGGCGAGGGGCGTCACAATCCTTTGAACCATGAATATGGATGAGGATGTATAAATCAGGTATGGACCCGATAAATCCAGACATCCTTTCCCGCAGAAATTCCATTTCTCTCTTTTGATTGGGTGGGAGGTGTGAGGGTTGGGGAGGGAGATGGGCTATGCGTACGTCGGATGGGTCGGTGGGAGGGTAGATGGGAGTGCGGGTGAGGTCGCGGGTGGTAGTCGGCGGGGGTGGGGGTAAAGAAAGGATGGGGGCATTGAGAGGGCGATTGGTGTGAGGATGGACGAGTGGGGTGTGTGGGGCACGGGGGTTGGACGGTAAGAGTGCAGTCGAAGCTGGTTTTTACGGAGCTGGAGGTTTTCACCCCGAAGGTAAGGTTTTCAGAAGCGGGACACGAAGCGGAATAATGGAAGTGAGGGGTCGTCGAATGGAGTGAAATTACGCGCAGCATACGGCCGTCGAGCCCAAAAAAATATGTATAAAATACGAATGAATGAATGAGTGAGCTATGAATATGGATGGTTTCCAAAGCTTTCTCCTGGCTTTTAGTTATCTCTGAATATTAATATTTTTTTGACATTCTTGTGCAGGGTTTACCTCTACATTTCACTCTGACCACAGCAGTTCTTGAGGGGCAATTGAGTGATTTACTCGACCGACTTTAGTCTCAATGCATTTTTCGAAGAGCGGGGCACTCGAGGAGTTTAATGGAATCATTAACAAGTTCAGCGATAACCATGAAGTATCTATTTCTTAACCAATATACAGCTTTTCGATGAGGCCATGCTCTTTGATAGCGTAGAAGGAGCTATTACAGCATTACAAGATAAATCCATGTCCTGGGTAGAGCCTGTAACACTTAAATGTTTTATTGACCGAATATTCTCTGATGCAGAAAAGGCTTGAAACACAACTAGGAGTATAGACATTTAACAAAAGTGAATGATTTAGGCCTACCCAGATGACATAACCTACACAGCTATATATAATTGTCACTATTAATTTCGAGCTAACAAAAAATATGATGTATTTGTTTTCAAATTATGACGTAAAAATTTTGGAAAACGTTTATTCATTTTCTCGACGCTGAACCAGTTCTTTAAAATGAATAAAATTACCCAAAACGGGTGAAAGGGCCGAAAGACTCCTAAATAAAAAATCTGCCGAGCGTAATAAATGTCAAACTGTCAAAAATATATTTTTATATCGTTGAAAAATAGAAATGGGCTCTCATAATAAAATTAATAGTGAAAATTTTCCTCCAAACAAAATCTCAGCGTAAATTCTTCCTATGGTGGAATATATTTATTACCACACGATAATGTTTTTTTGTTGCAAAAGTTCGTCTTGGTAAGTGATGCCATGATATTTCAGAGTTTACTCTCTGTATTCATCCAAAAACCTACCATAAAACTATAGATTTATTATTGGTAATCTAACGGTTGATTTAGGTTTTGGATGGACACAGCCTAAACAAAGATAAAATGATACTTATATGCCTTTCCTAGCAAAAAACAACCTTACATCCAACACTATGATAGACCCCCTTTTAAATCCACGTACTTACTTTCTCCCCTCATTCTAGCCAGCACGCTTATCCTACTCCTTCCTCTTTCACTTAAAATTTCCCCGTCATTCACAGTATTAACATCCCACTACCAATCAAAATGCTCTGCATCCATCTAACCAGCCTCTTCTTGATTTGTCCTCACATTCGTCTCCCCTCTCTCACCATGCCCAGCACTTTCTCATTTCTTTTCCTTTTTATCCACTTGACCTTCTGCATCCTTCTCCGTACCCTCATTTTAAAAGCCTCCAATATACGCTCATCAACCTGTTTCAATGACTATGTTTCCGCACCGTACACTACAGTCCATATCAAAGTTTCAACTAACTTTTCTTAACATCCTACGTCCCTGTCATCGATTCCCTACTCCTTATGAAGCTTCTTTGACTGACGGAATTCTCCTACTTATATCCCCACTACTTTGACCCTTTTGGTCCAAAACACTTTCAATATACGTAAACTGATCCACCTGCTGCAGCTTTTGACTAGCTATTTTAACTTTCAGCTTAGCCTTTCTCTTTCTGGAAAACCTAATTGCCTCTATTTTATTTTCATTAATTCTTAACCTATAGGTATCACACTGATTTTCCGGGATTCTTGGGATGGTGCGCTGGATAACGTACAAGCTTATAATCGAGAGAGCCCGGGTTCGAATCCCGGAGGTGGCAGATACTTTTCAGTGGAATCCTACTTGAGGTACTTTGTGAAGAGCACTTCGAATGAGTACGTCATCCGTCAGATTGGGACGTTAAGTCTTCTCTCTATTGGCGTCTTTTGTTAGGAGTAGGCTAATGTCGGGTTTTTCTCCTCCCCTCATCCTTTCCCTTGATGGCGCAAATGAGCCCTTCCCCTTCGGTCGCCTTCCCTAAATACTACTCCAATGAACTCGGCAATGTTTTTCGCCCGCTAGGCCGACCGCCAAACTAAAGCTTGATTATCCGCAAGACTCGCTATTTTTACGAATAGTCCACCGACTTTCATTCTTATCTCAATTTTATCTCATACCTCTTTAACTAATTCTCCTCATACACGTATTCGCTTAACAGTAAAGGTGACAATGGACACCCGTCTAAATAATCTTCCTAATCCTGGCCATCCGGAATTTCCATTCGCCAGCCGCACCTTAGCCATCTGTGACATGTACAGGTTGCGTACAAGTCTCCCATCCCACCAATCTACTCCTATTTTCTACGATACCTCCATTGATTCTATCTAATTCAATCTATGAAGCACCTTTTCGAAATCTATGAAACAGACAAGTACTTTCTGATTGTATTCAATGTTCCTCTCTATCAGTGATCATTCAGTTCTTCCATAAATTCCATCCATATCTTTTGAATCATCTCTATTACGCACTACTATTTTTCCTCAATTATTCCTGATTGTCATAACATATTTTCTCTTTTTCTTCCGAATAGTTTTAATCTTCCTGTGTTGCACATCAATTTAATCCTCCCTTTTTAAACTTTCCATATTTTTTTGCACTGGGTCTTCCACCACGAATTTTTCACAATCAAATCTTAATGCTTTCTTCTATATATCTCTTTGTTTACATCCTTTCAATTCCTTCTCTCGTCTATAGTTCTAATCATCTCGTTTGTAATCCATGTTTTCTTTGTCCTTTTCCTATTTCTAGCGCCTAGAGTTTCGTTTGAAGCCTTATATAACCCTATTTTAAATGTTCTTCTTTTTTCTCTATGCTACTCAGCGCTCTAACCACTCATTTTTTCTCTTAAGTCTCCTGATACTCGTTTTCGGCTGACCTGTTTTCGTTTCAAAAATCGATTTTCTAAAATGTTCGACCTATTTTCTCTAAAAATTGACAGAGTTTTCATGCAAGAGGACAACCCAGGAAGTGAAGGTTGACATACAGAATAAATCATTTGCACAAATTAAACATGGGTCTTTCGCGATTACGAAGAAAAATTTATTATATTAATTATTGAGTTAACCTAAATGAGATAATTAAAATAAAATTAGAAAAATTAAGTATAGAATCGACAGAACTTGGATGTCATCTTGCCTAAGAATGATGCGATTCGGAATTCGTGTACATACGGATCGGAATACAAGTATCAATACTTGTAACTATAAAAAAATAAATAGAGGAAAATGTATTTTTTTCAAATTTTAAGAAACCTAGATTATTATTGTTTCCAATGATCCTAATTTTATTGCTCTTTTTGTAAAATCAGCACAGATCACAGGCGTAGAAAAACATTTTATGCTTTATTACTGTACTGGATGTAGCATATTACAATTACTTTGATTAATTGAAACATTTCGCATTTTTATGGGTAGTTAATATCAGAGCAGAACTAATAATTTTTATGGGTGTATTTGAAACCTGTTTTAAAATTGGTTTTTCGCCAGACTATATTTAAATATGACCGTTTTTTGCAGTTTTTCAGTGAATATTTTTCCTTTTTTCCTTCTTCTCCCTTATTCTCCCTTGTCCCTTACTTATCCCACCTGGTGCTTGCCCCCCCCCTGTCGCACTCCTTATTGGTGAACCGTGGAGTATTTGTGCGGATGTGGATGAATATCATTAAACTTGCTTAGTGTGAAATGAATACCTGCCACGCATCCTAGTTGTGGCCTTCAGGGTATTATTCAAGATACATATATATGTATATATATACATAAATAAAAAAAAATATATATATATACATACATAAATAAATAAATATATATAGGCAAAAATTAAGAGAAAGTCAAGTATTTCATGTGTATTTTAGCAACCCCATGTGAGAAGAAAAATATTGTAAGGCAATGGAATCATTTTAACAAATTTTAAAAACTAATTTTTGAACACAACTAAAGATGTAACCACGGGAAAACTACTTGAGAGCTTATAAATGCCATAAAATTAAAAGATTTTGTCATAAAACTAATAGCATGTCTTACTCTGAAAAGTTTAAATTACTTGAAAGGAAAACGAAAAGTTACATTACGGAACATGAGGAGTATTTGATACCCACATTGAAAGTTACCAACTGAATTTCACTACGCATATTCAGCGCAATAGATATTAAATAATTTAAGATAATTATTATTAATATATTTCCCAAAATATTGGTTGGAAAAAGTATGGAGGAATAGCGGTCCCATAAAATGTAGCAGATTTTTAACACTCAAGAATATGATGATATGTAAATGGCTATCTATCAGCAAAATTAATCCTGAATGAATGCACAAGTAATTAATCCATCGCCCAAAAAGCTGACAATATTGGCTTACTGGGAATCCCGCAAATCAAGAAATTTAAATATAAACAGCAAATGTGGTGAGATTTGGAAGATCAAAATGACTAAAGAAAACCGAGTAACAAAGCGATTGCCAGAGAGCAAGCAGGTGCTTTGATTAATCGAAAAGAGGATAAAAAAAATAAAACTGTTAGCCAGAGCTATTCTGCGGGGGTCGAGGGAAATATATCGAGGGCGTGGGTGAGGTTTTAAGGGGAAACTTGGGGGTGTGGGGGGGCAGGGGAAGAAGGAGGGTAGGGCTCAGTAATCCTTGGGAGCGAGGCATAATGAAGGAGAATGATGGGAGAACTTTGAAAAGGAGATTTGAGAGAAAGGAGAGAGGGAGCCACAGCGAGGTAGAAGAAAGAGAGAGAGGGTGGGAAGAGAAGAAAAAATCCTCAGAAGAAGTTTTGAGCGCGGGGCGTATCTGGTTAGTGAGTAAGGTTTTAAGCGTCAGTTTAAGGTCAACTCTTAAAGATTTGCACTGGCATGTGTGTTAACGCGTGTGTGTGCGTATACGCGGGTGTTTGTGTTAGTGCGGGGGTGGTTCCTAAGGGTGCCAGAGTATCGTATTGGGGGATGGGTGAGGGGATGGCGAGAGGAGAGCAGGGGAGGGTGAGGAGGAAAAGGATGGAGGGAGGAGGGTGTGAAGATTGCTAGGAAAATGTTCCGATGTCCGGAGGGGAGCAAAGTAGCGGTAGGGGAGGGAGAAAAAGGATGAGGAGGGATGGGAAATGGGAGGGTAAGGGTACGGGGTTTGCGTGTGGGTGTGTGTGGCTTGGCTGGGCAGGAAGGGAGAAGAGAGTGGGGGGATTTGATGGTTTTTTTGGAGGGGGTGGAAGAGGTCGGGGGAAGAGAAGGATGGGATGGTTGAGCGTTCCATCACTCGCATGAAAGTGTCTCAAAACTTAGTCTCTCCCAACTCCCTACCCTCCCCCCGTCATCCATCTTGTTCCCACTTTTGCCCCACATGGTTTCAGCCACGACCCTCCACGGTCCCCATCCCGTCGCCCAAAGAACCTCTCCGACTCCCCAACACGCTTCCCCATCTCCTCTCCGGTGGTCCCCAGCCGTACACTTCCCTCCTATGCCCATACCCTCTTTCCATTCACACCACCCTCCCGCCCCTTTATCCTAATTCACATCCCTAATCCAGCGTCAATCCTTTATTTTTCTTGTTATTCACGTCGAGATTCAGTCTCCGCCTACCCCTCTCTCGTTCTCCGGAAGACAAAACCGTCCATTGTGCTCGCGCTACTCCTCTGTCCGAAAAATAAGACGCGCCGAATCACCCAACAGGAATGGTGTGAATGGGGGACTTAGCATTTATATTTTTTCCTTCTGGAATTTCAGCGGAAAGTAGATTGGCCTTAAATAAAATAAAAAAAGTCCAGCGAGAATTATTTGACGAAAGCTGCGAATTTTTCGCACAGAAATCTTTTCTGTGAGTAGCCAGCGTGCTGTGATTTTTCCGAGCTTATCTCCCGGTCATAAGCGTAATAGAATTGTAATAAAAACTAATACTACAAAATTTTGATCGCTCAAATAAAGAGGAGAGACGTCAAAGGTCTTAAAGAAAACTGAGATAAATTGATGAGCGCCGATTGGGTTTCGGAAAATTTTGGCTAACCTAAGGATTGGACGAAAAACAGGGACACACTTTTTTGGGATATTATACTAAGTGTTTAAATTATTTGCACTAATTCACTTAAGCACAAGTCAATCAATAATTTGTAAATTTTATATTTTTAATCGTTGCGTTAGAATTTAATTTTTTTCACGTGAAGTAAATCAATCAACATAATTTTTAAATAATTTCCATTGTAGCCAAAAAATAGGTATTTTTACAAATATGAGCAATATATCAAAGAGATGACAAGTTTGGATGCAAGGTTATCCAAATTTCAACATGTTATTCCACCATCAAAACCACTGAGAAAAGCCAGAATTTTGATCGTCATCTTTATATACCCACACAAGTACTTGGTATGTTTACCCGAGGAAGTAATGGTTGCCACAATCTAAAAGTAAGTCCTATGACCAACTCTATTTTATAAAACATTCTGATAAAGATAAACCTAAGTTTGAAATAAAAATATCAATGTAGAGTAATTTAGAAATTTTAATGAAGAAACATTTCTTCAGAATTAGTTAATTGCTATCTAGCAAAAGCGGCCAGAATATATTTAAGAATAAAATTCAAAGCGCGCATAGCTGGAGGTATTGCGTGATTAAAAAAAGAAAATAAATATATTATAAAGGCCATGCCATGAGTGACTCAATTTCCCCTTCAAGTGCCGTGAGATAGAGTTTAATTCAGCAAAACTAAATTTCGCAAATCAAACCCGTTCGTGATTCTCTGAGTTAACAAAGAATAGGATGACGGGGTTGGGCAACCGATTGGCGGAGACTATTGAATAATATTTATGCATGATTGGATATAAGAAATAATAAATTTTCTCCACGTAATATAAATATTTAATCCATATTATTTAAACAAACACTAATTAATAAACAGTTTATTATAGCAAACAAATTAATAAAATGAAAATAAATTGCACATTTAAAACTTACTTAAATTATGCAATAATTATTGCATTAATTAAATTAAGAAACTACGAAACTCTCAAGGTGATCTTTACCAATTTCGTAAAGACCAAACATACGCGTAGAATAAGCAATAAATAAATAGCGAAGAAAATCAGCCTTAGGCAGCACGACGCTTAGAAAAAATACTCTCTATGTCATATCGTTGAGATTAAGTACTGCTAAGAGATTACATGACAGGATGATATAGTATACATGCTAGGGAAGGCGTGAGTAACAGCTATCAGAAGGAAAAATGAGAGATAAGTAAGAGGCGCGAAGGAGAAGGCTACTTAATCCTTCCGGTGTCACGCGAAGGATCGAAAGATATATTTAAGTAAAATATGATACAAGTTTTAATGAATGAGTGTTCTCAAATGAAAATATGGATGAGTGTAGACTGAATAAAGGCATTGTGTTGAATTAGCCAAGTTTGAAACATTAATTTGTTTTTATTTTTCTTGTTTTCTTTTCTTGACAAAAGTGTGAAACTAACCCAAAACTTGGCATAATAAACCCATATTAGTCGTCTTTCACATGCGTATTAATTTATAGCTAAGTGTAAAGGGGATAGCGGGTAGCCAACGCGATTGTTTATTGTTTACACAATATCATCATTAAGAGCACTATCCGAATTTCTTCTGTAATTCAAGTGTTAGATTAGCCATAAACCGTTCAAAACAGTGAATGTCCGTTAAGACTTGACGAATGGGATAGCTATCAGAACTTAATTCTCTAGGATCTAATAAATTTTTTTATTCGCCAAAAACACATTAAATTTAATTTTTTCTTCAAAATATCTTACCATGAGTGATTTGTGATATAAGAGCCAGTTTTTTAAGTTTCAATAAATTTAATTTCATTTAAATGCTCTAGAATAACATAAGTGGTATAATATACCTAATTTTATTGATGTTAATATTGATAGAATCTAGGAACATTTTAACTTCTAGTTAATCAAAAGCTTTAAAATAATTTGTTCACAATTAGTATTGAAATAAACAAACTTTAAATTATTATTAATGATATTTTATATTTATTAATAACGCGAATAATTTCGTGAAATATACTAAACGCATTAAATGAAATACTCATTAATTAAAATCCGATGGAAAATTGAAATATACTCGTATTATTACCGTACGATAGCATATTAATTACATCATCTTAAATTATCTTCCTTAAATGGTATCATACCATGTAGGACCAGGAAAATATGCAATTGTAAATAAATGAGTGAAAAAACATAATAAAATATTTAAATGAAAATACATTTGTTTGAGAGGTTCAAATTTTTAAAATCTTGAAAAGCTCATTTTTTTTATCAAAATTTCATTGTTCATATACCACTCAAAGAAGTAAATTGATCCAATGATGGCAAAAATCTTTGGAAACAAAGCCCCATAATACTTGATAGTAAAAGTTTTTAGATCATGATTAGGCAGTTGAAATAAGGGAATAGAGATTAAATGAGAAATCACGGCCGTTAAGTAGGGTAATGGTTTTGGTAACTTAATCAACCCACTTACCACAAGCTGCAATAAAGCCTCGTCATGGCTGCGGAGTGACTGTGAACTGATGAGTGGATTTTAGTACGAGATAAGCCACGATCAAAGAGCCCAACTGATTAACCAAAAGTACTGGGTGGACGGCCACCCCCACTGAATTCATTTTCACGCATCCCATTCTGCTTTGCCGTTATCTGCGGAGTCTATTCGAAAGTATATCGTCAAAGCAGACTGCGATACCACAGAAGGTGCCCAACTCAAATATCCACGCAAGCCGCGTTTCCGCGGTTACGGCAGCGGGCTAAAACCGACGCTTGCCATCTGTCGTTTGTTCATCTCTCGTCAAAATATGTGACGACGTGAAAATGGGAGGAATCGGTAACACACGCCCCTTGCGACAACGCACTGCGAATCGAGCGAATAGTGCCAAGGTATCATTGATTGAATCTACGTTTTCACAAACGCAATTTCGATCCTCATAATTCCAAAAAAAACCGCAAATCAGAAGCATTAAAATGTAAAAGGACGATTTTCCTTTTCTTTTTAAGTTAGGAGTTCGACGACGACTGCGGGATTCCAACCTTTGGTGGCGATTTAAGTTTTCTGATGCCTGCGGAAACACAAGTTCGTACTGCTAAAAACGTAGATAAGGCTGAATGACGTCCAACACCAAAGTCCAGCAAATCATTCATTTGTACCATATTTTTCTTTCTTGTTCCTGCGTTTTCTAATCGCAATTATCATCAAAATTGTCAAACTTTTCCAGCGGTGTAATACGAGCAAGTTAACTTATATCACATATGCATGTGATGGTCCAAACTAGAGAAACTATTGCTCTATTGTTCCCAGCATAATGTTTTTGAACTTCATAGAAAAAAATTAAATTATAATACATAAATTATGTAATACCTTTCCAGGCAGTTCCTTGCGTAAAAACCAGAATGGGGAGTATTTTATTTATAAAAATTGGGCAAAGTATCAGTGAATGTTCGATGCACTTTCTTAATGAACAAGGTATGGTAATTTCTTTGTCATGTTCCAAAGAATACATTTCATAAATAGTTTATTCGCTCACCGCTAATTTCTTGTCTCAATTAGGTGTATTATTATAATCCTAACCCTTCAGGTGATAAAACAGAATGATTTTTCACATACACCGTGACTATGAAATGAGTCCCTATATATGTTACTACTTAATCCCGGGAACTATTATGACCCATGAGAACATAAACTATCCTCAAGCCTATGAGATCAATTATGTTTCGTAAAAATTATGGATAATTCCTTACACTCATCCTTTGGGCGGTTTCTTGCGTTGATTTGGAAGGACAGATGAATCAAAAATTAATGAAACTGCTCTAGCGAAGCGACCGGTCAAGCCTGAATGGGTACTGGAGATGCATTGTGGTCGACGTGGCAAATAAGTAGGCAGGTGCCGGCAGATTCTGTGTTCCTTTTTCCGGTAATCATACCCGTTCTGGGAAGTCGTTGAGAGAATTAAGGCCGGTGGGTGAAAAGAGACACTCTTTTCGTGAAATGATCCTCGGAATCGTTGTTCTCCTTCTTTCTCTAATAGTCCTGCCGAAGTTCTCAGACAACTCTTCTTCCTGCCCATTTACATCCTTCAGGGGCGAGGACAAGTTAAATACGAGGGCTGTCTACATATATATATATATATATATATATATATATATATATATATATATATATATATATATATAATATATAATATATATATATATAATATATATGTGTGTGTGTGTGTTACATCTATACTGTTGCTATGAGCAATCACCCTGTCATCTTCTGTCAACGTGCTGTGTCTACGGTTCCAGTACTTTTGTTATTCAACACTTCCGTGTTATTTCGACGAAATCATATATATATATATATATATATATATATATATATATATATATTATAATTATAATGATATTATATTATTATTTCGTCGAAATCATATATATATATATATATATGATTTCGACGAAATCATATATATATATATATATATATATATTATAATTATAATGATATTATATTATTACTTCGTCGAAATAACACGGAAGTGTTGAATAACAAAAGTACTGGAACCTTAGACACAGCACGTTGACAGAAGATGACAGGGTGATTACTCATAGCAACAATATAGATGATTTCGTCGAAGTAACACGGAAGTGTTGAATAACAAACTTGGCAAGCAACAAACAATATAAGAACACATAAAAAGAACACTCACACGTTATTTCTAAATTAATTCCGTCAACATTATATGCTGTACATAATGCTGTACAGCGCACCAGTTTTACCTTTCCTCTGCAAACTTTCCGTACCTTCGCGCTGCGTCTTCCACCGTGCTTCTTTTGATTTATATGTGTGCCCATCCAATTTGTATTATTTGACTCTTTGTACTTCCTTCTACCTTACTCTCTGGTCACATTATTCCATTATCTTCTGTTAGCTGTCCTTGTAATCATCTCATCCGTGACCCGTGGTTCTTGCCCTTATCTCAAAAATGGTTTCAATAGTTTTTTTGCGGCTTTTGAAATCCTTTTCTTGATACATTCCTATTTTTATTCGATAGTACTCAGCTCTTTACCGTCATTCATGATTTTGTCTATTGCCTGCAGATACTCCTCCCTTTGCAATCAATTTAATGCTTCTACATTCCATGCTTCACTTACTAGCAACGAAATTGTGGTCAGTGTCCGCATCCGCTCCTTGGGATGGTGTTCGATTTGATCTCTATCTTGCTCAATCTGTGCCACACCATAATTTAATCTCACTGATATCTTTCTGAGTCACCTAGAATTTTTCATGCATACCTACGCCTATTGTGGTGTCTAAACTAAGTTTTGGTGATGACTAATCCATGTCTCTAGCAGAACTCAATTACTTTCTCTCCGCGGTCATTCCTCATGCCTAAACCGTGCTTCTCCGTCTTATCAACATCTCTTCCCTCGTCTACCGTCCCATTCCTATCCCCCATCACTATTAAATGTTTCCATGCGGGAGCAAACGCGATTTCATCTCCACTTATGTTATCTATATTTTTTTATCTCTACTAGTAGTAATGTATCCGTTGCTTGTTCCACATTTACTACGCTTATTCCAACCTCATTATTCAGTTTAATGACAAGCCCTCGTTGGCTCTCGTCCCCGTCGCTGAATATTATCCTATAATCATCACTCCAGTCATCCCCGCTATCCTTCCATCTTATGTCGCATACACCAAAAATATCTATATTTCCTCTTTCCATCTCCGGCTTTATATTCCCTAATTTTCCAGTCCTCAACATTGCCCTAGCATTCCAAGTATCTTTTAGAACAAATTTGGTCTTCTTCTCCTGAATATTCTGGTCTGCTGCTGCCGGTGTTCCTTTACAAGGGTTTCGTGGGATGACGACCGCGGGAGCCTTACCCCCCCGCTGCCGGGAACGACACACGGCCGATTAGGGCAAATCCCGCAGTTGCCAGGACTCATATTCTCTAAATTTTTATCTACCTCGACCCAATCTCTTCAATAGGACCCTCAAAAGGATTTCCTGACGCGGAGGATGAATCCTCAATCACTATTTCCTCAATCTCAAGAGGGGACGATCAAACCGCGCTCATCCCCTCTCAAAACTCCGTGGTCTTGACTCTTCATATGGCCTTTTTTGGCAGCTCATTGAAGTTTCTCCATACAGACCTCAATGGGCGTGAAAACAAGACTAGGGCAGTATTAATATGTTTAAGAGTTTCATTCCTGGGCAGTTTGTTCACGACTTGCGACCGGCAGGGATGTTGCGAAAGTTCCTTTTCCCTTACCACGGGAATCGGTGACTTAAAATATCAAGTAAGAACTAGAGTTGTTAAACATTTATAATATTAGTTGAATCGATTTCACAGGGACTAAAAAGTCATCATACAATTTTGCTTACTGATCAAAAACATAACCATCGGTAGTTTTTATCCACCCCTTTGTGATAACGTGTCTTAACAAATAGGTATTCGGTTTTGTTTGAGGTGTGTCATGAATCCAAAAGCCGAACACCCTAATATCTTAAATCCTTCGACTTCTCCATATCACGACTATTATTCTCCTCTCAACTCGACGACTTCATGCCGAATTTTTGACGCAGAGATCCCTAAGGGACTCCCAGGGAGACGGCTACAAATGAGTGACGATTATGAGCTTACGCCTTTCTCTTTTAGGGGACCCACTCAAACTGACTTTCTCTCTCTTAGCTCTACACAGCTGAAAAAAATGTGTTAGAGTAAAAAAAATACGCTGAAACAAACAGAAATCTTGCGACCGCAGCAATTAAGAAATTTATATTCAGATACATTAAAGTTATTACTTAACGTATATTTCGTCATATTATTTCTGCAAGTTGAATTTTGTGCCTCAGTGCTGGGGAGGTATGTGAGTAAATGCTAGAATTAAAGAATACGGATTATTTTCCTTTTAACGACAGAAAAGTAAGAAATTTACCATAAAAATAATGTGAAAGGTGAAACCATAGGGATAGGTGGGGTAGGATAGGATTCATTGAAACCTTACTGAAGGCACAAATCAAACATCAGACGGATAAAAGAAACGTGAGAGGAGAATATATGCTGCAGCATTTAGGAGAAAAAAGGAAACATGAACCTGAATAGGAAATTGATGAACCAAATGAATCGCATAAAAATACAAAAAAAATTATTTGATAAAATAGATCATAAAAGCTATTATTTTGAAAAATACTAAAAGATTGATCATAAATTTAAAATAAAATACGCACAAGAAATGCGTTTTTAAAAATGTAATAATGAGTTTCATTACAATGAAAATCTAAAGCATGGAAAGATGATCCAGGAAGCTGAAAGATGGATTAGAAAGAAATGCAATACCAATAAAATGCCCCTTTAATGGAACCACACGCCAGAACATTTTTATTTGCAGTTGACCTTGTTCAGCCTTTCTTATTTTCTCTACATTATCTCTCTTTCTGTCTCCTTTTCCTGCCTAGCAAAGTCCGTCCAGCAGAATACCCAGAGTTATATTTCGCACCGCACTGCTCGGTCACGCGCAATAAGTGGGTATTGCTCGTGGGTGCATTCAACTCGTCTATTTTCCTTGTGTTGTTCTCCCCTTATATTCTCTGAAGCGTTGCTTTGGGACGTCGGAGCACTATCGGGAAGGTAAATATCTCTGTCATCTCACGAAGAACACATGAGAGATATTTTTGTTTGCCAGGAAAAAAATGGAAAATTTATTCTCCACTGACCGCAATCACTTTAATGATATCTATGTTGGCAGGTATCTATTCCAGACTTATTGAAAATTTTGTCGCAAATATTTACGTGCTGGTATGCACCTTGCTTTTAAGGTATAGATTATTTTTTAGGAATTATGCGGTTGTGATACCTGCGTGTAGAAGTTTCAATAGTTAAGATATTTATTCATCTACGTTAAAAATATCTGATTGCAGAACCCAGAAGTAACCTTAAAATTAGAGATTACAAACCGGCGAGTTGGAAAAGTCATTGGTTGATTAGGCTATAGATGACGGGTCAAATAACAGTATTTATTATAAGTTTTCATCCTATATGATTTCCATTTCCTTAGTATTCATAGCAAAATAACCTCACCGGTACAGCTAGAAAAACCAATTACAGCTGACCACAAAAAAATAGAAATTACGCCATGAATTTCGCCCATATGGAGTAGGTATATTTTTCGACAGTGTATGCTAGATATGGACAGTGTGAGTAGTAGTGAAAATTGTATGTGAAATGATGGGATTCTGTTTGTACCTTTTAGAGAATCAAAATTGGATATCATGAGGGCCATAAGGCTCAACCAAAATCGGGAAAGAGAAGCCTATTTTAAACGCTGAACATATGGTGATGTACTGTTATTGGATAAAATTTCACGATAAATCTAATTTGCACTTTTTCATTGCCAAATACTTGATAACACAAGTTTTCGATTATATCATATTAGTGCAAGCATGCATTCAAACTAAATAAGTTTCCATTAGTTACTTATTTTAATGTTACACATCTGGAGAAAGCTAAGGATGTCGGAGCAAAGCGTATTAAATTTCAATTTTTAATAAGCAGGGAAAAAGGGCATTTGTATGCATCTTAATTATTACATTGATTATATTTGAATTAATGTACATACTCGTAATTAAAGGTACATCAATTAAATTATATATATTCCTTTCACCTTATAGTATCTAAGATATTACTGATTAATTTTGATCCGCGATTGATTGTCAATGCAAATTTGACATAAATGTTAAATGAATGAAACTAAAATAAACGGATCAGACTACAAGCTCTTGAACATATATCTGGCTAAAATGTAGGCAGCAGATAATGTTTTGGGTAGAGCTAAATAGCTTTCAAGTCATAAAGAAGGCGGCTAAATGGTTATTAATTACTAATTTTTGCACATTAAACCATTTACGATCGACGAATAATACTTGTCACATCAAAGCAGTATCTTACCAATGGCCGTTGACTATGAGTACCTGACAAGCGCACATCTTTCATTTAGTCAGAAAATGAATTGATTATGATAACCAAATTAACTAAATGTCCCATTGCCACAAAGAATTAGCTAATAAAGAGTACAAAAAGTATATATAGCAGACCGTTTAACATAGATATCCTATTTTTCGAAAACCTCATAGTTTTTACTAAATTCATATTAATCCTCATACTATGCGCAAACAAAAAGCTATATGCAGACAAAAGCACACACATATGATTATTTATTCCGATCACTTAAATTCCAACTTTAGGGCTTAAATTACCTAATTACTAGGCATAATGCATAATTTGTGTTTGAAAAATTCATTTGAAATTACTTTGCAGAGAACGGCGTCCTAAAACCACATGCCCCCTTCCAGTACCCTTTTTGTGGCTTGCGGATTATTTGATAGTAACTAATTAGTTGATGGAAACTTTTAGTGTGAGAAGATATTAGGATTATGAAGTTAACAAAAAATAAAAAAAAAATTAAAAACACAGAAAACAGTCTGCCACCAACAAATTTGAATATTTTTACGAAAGTATAGATTACATATGTACTCGCCGCACACGCGTGCTCTGGTTCCGTATTACGTATTTAATGGGTGGTTGTCACAAATATCTACGGTACTTCCAATTCTCATTTTGGGTTTAATGCCGTGAGGTGGTGAAGCTGCCTCGCTTGCTCCCGAAGTCATTCTCGACGCAGTGGGACGTAAAAACAAGTTGACTCCGGAAAGCAACAGCTCCGTGGACATGAGAGGTCATTAAACATGCCCCCCTTCCATTTCCCCTCGCGTTCATGGCGAGCGACGAGGGAAACACCACGCCTGCTTATGACTCCTCATAATCACATGTCATTTTGTTTCCGCACGACCAAGTTTCCGCGCCTGTGCCCGCGTTAAGGACTCCATCCAAAAAACGTGTCCAGGTCTCCTCAACCGACCACCACAACAAAAACTGTGCACTGATCTCCAACATCCCCCTCCCGCCGTTCTCCTCTTACCCTGCCCATCTAACTTACGTCCCTTTCCACGTGTTCTGACACTCGGGTCGTGTAAAAAAAATCAAACCGTTCTTTTTACAGCGCCTCCGGATCTTTTTCACTTTTGACGGATTTTTTTTGGGGAGATTGTTTTGCCAAGGTTAAGATTCATTGTCGTACGGCTCCTTTCTTGGAATTCTTTTGGCCCCCGGACATAGTTCTCTGAAACATTAACATCTCGTTCTCCCCGACCTCTCTAATGCGCAATTTAAAGCGAAATAATCTAATCCCTTGTGAGCAAAAATCCTTTGTATAGAGATTCCATTATTTAAATATCAATTAAACCCATTTTAAACTAGCACGTTGAAAAGATAGAATTTCTTAAGTTAAAGGTTCATTTGAACATTTAGGGCTGAAATATTTAATGGTTTAAGGCTCTTTGAAACGAATCATTAGGGAAACCAAGGACAAGGGTCTTATATTTTACTGACTGTTCATTGAATGCTCCTGCTTAAATTATCCCAAGCGTCTTTCATTTAATTCAGGCACAAATATCTCATATATATACTTTTAAAGATACTGCGCGGAATTCTGCAAGAATAACTTAAGCGTTATCACCCACTGCTGTGCACGTAAATTCGAGGTTTTTCACCGGGCAATAATAATACACCTAAAACAAGGGATGGCCCTGAATCTCTATTTAGGTGAATAATTTTTTTTACTGTAAAATATTTAGCACATATTAATCTTTTACTCTCACCTTACAGCAGTTTTCCTTAGCAAAATTCGGTAATTAAAATAATAGATGTATGCTATATTAACTAAATTAATGCGGGCATTTTTTTTACTTTTATTCAATTTTTTTTAGTAACAACTCAACTATCTTCTGTCTACAGCTACATGCATTATGCAGATCTCAAATTATATCCCGCAGCTACCTTGTAATTAAATTAAAAAACCATTGGCTTGAAATAAAAATGGTGTCACTTGACTACTAAAATACCGTAAAATAACATGGTGTTTCAACGTAATTTCCCTGATTTCTTCGATTAAATGTACCCTCTTTTTGGTACTGAATAATCTGCACGAAAAAGGCTTTCATGCGTTAACGTATCTCTAACTAGTGTCATGATTTTAGTTTCGCACAAATTAGGTGTCAAAACATTTCTGAGAATCAAAGGTAACCGTGTCTTGATCATCATACGTTGGTCGAGATATAGAACGAACCCCATTCAACGCGAAATTCCATATGAAATTTCCAGAGAATAAATAACACAATCCAAGAGGATTAATCCACAACGAAGAGCATGACTCATTTGAACCTTTCGATTTGCAATATCCTTGATTTTCGCGGTGTTTATATTTAAAAATTGAAAATATATATTCATCCCCCCCCCCTCTCCCTGGCTCTCTTCATCCCGTGCGGATGATCAAAATCACCCGATAAGCAATTTCTTGGAATATTTCCGTCAAGCAGAGAGGAATGTGGCGTGACACCTCTTCCCCTTTTGTTTGCCGTTGCGTGTCCCTTGAGATTGATGTTGGGAAACTGCGGAGGTGGCAATTTTCCACTTCACCTCTTCATCACGTGCCGCTGTACGTCTCGTGTGAAATTAAAGCAATTTCGAAACTTTTTAGAAGATTTTCTTACGGGAGGGCTCGCGGAGCACAGTTGCGCAGTGAGGAGAGGTTTTATTTGAAGGTTTTTATTTGTGTGTGTGTGTGCTTGAAATTTAAAGATGAATCATCGTCGCTGTTCAAAAACTGCGAGAGCCCTCGAGGACACATTAATGAAAACGCCTGCTTCATTCACCGAAATAAAATGACATCGCAATGAAATTCGTTGTTTCATGTGTAACTTTGGGGAATCTGTTCGCGTTGAATCGAGACACAAAACACGAGTTATTCCACGGAAAATATTTTTGGGTGAAGACCCGGGTTGTGATGTTAGACATAATCATCGAATTGAACTTAGGGTGCCGTTGCTAGCATATTTTGAATCATCATTTAGTAATCTTTGAATTCCACATCATATCTAAATTTTCTGTTTCTTAATATCATTTAATTGATGTTGTAATTGAATTAAGATGTAGATAACGATGCCATTCATTTTAATAGATAATTTATAACTCTGTGAAAACTCTTTGCTCCGTAATGCTGATTTCTGATTTTAAGTAGCTTAGAGAAGGGCAAAATCGAAATTCACGGAGTTGGCAATTGGAAACAAAATTTTCAACGAAAAAAATTAATTAATATAGGCAGCGATTAGAACGAAAGTTATGACGAGGTCAAAAATCTAGCAAAGAAGCATTTCGATAACCAAACAGATTTATAGAGGTAAATATAAACGGTGAAATTTATGGACATTTCATGAACAAATAGATATTCATGAGAAACGCCGAATATAAGCCAAGAATTTGGGAAAGAAAAAAAACCTATGGTAAAAACTATGACCAGTACAAATGAAAAATTACGGCTGATCAAATATTTGAGTTCTTTATTAAACCCTCAGTCAGATGGTAAGTCATATTTTTCTTATTTTGCAATTAAACAAACCGCCATTTAAATGCCCTCTCCTAAACTAATCGCAAATAAAAATGATTAGCACTTAATTGATTGGAGGTAGAAGAAATAATATATAGATATTTCGTAATGTGCTGGGACATTAATCCAGAATCAAAGTCGCACTAATAATATTACGGGAAATATATGAAAAAATTACCGAAGGATTCACTCGTTTTCCTATGTGAACTGACACTAGAAAAATATTAGAAGAAAGAAATTAATCTTCAAAATTTCATAATCAGATTGTAAATATTTTTAACCTGTTAATATGGCTTCCAGATGCTTAAAAGTTAAATAAACCAACGTTTGAAGTCACGGGATGAAATTACATTCATATTTATAACCCATAAATGATTTATAAAAAAATACTTACTCAGCAGAGCTAAAATAATCAATTCAAAAGACCCATTTCAATACTTTTTGAAATGAATTTGAACAATTGAATACAATGAAATGGTTTTAATAATTATAACCTCCAAAGCACAGCATTACAAATATTAAGGCAGTAAATATCACTTTGATGTTTCTTTTATAACAAAATGTTGAGATTGAAATTAAAGTACTTTTATCCTTCCCTATAGTTTTTATTTATAATTGGCCTGTTTTGGTGCTGAAAAAAAATAAAAGATGGAAATGCTATTTTCTCTACTATTCGGGCTCCTCTGAGTTCTACAGTTGGCATGCTGGTGCGGGATTTTTACTAATTGTGTAAAATCATTCACCATATATTACCATTTTGAATTAATGCTTTCATTCAATCATGACATTTGAATTATCCCTAGGAGAACAAGGAGTTATTTAAAAAAAATGACATGTCAGAAGAATTGATTTTTCCTGATAAAAAATCTTAAGCGTGATCAACAATGGCCAATGATTTTTAACATCACTTAGTGCCGATTAGTGTTTACATGTTAAGATGCTTAATCAAGTACAAGGTCCGTGCACTTTTAGCATTGAGATCGGATCCTGTTCAGCAACTTTTAGAAATGTTGGGTGAACTTCAAAGTACTTATATTTTTTTAGACTTCAAATAGAAAAAAGCATTGCAATCAAACATTTTCATAACGAAGTACGATTAAACAATCAAAACATACATCATACATCCTAACAAAAGTATAATTTTAATATTTTTCAGTGACAAAAACCGTCCATCTTGCATTCTCCAAAATCTCAAAGAGTTATATTCTCTCAAACAAAATATTTTAGACTTTTGATCCCAGTTCCAGAAAAGATATAGGTTGCATTCCGACAGTAATGCAAAAACCTTTTAAGTGATTTATTTAACAAATTTGCACAAACACTTAAAATTCTTCAAAGTACTGTCCTTGGGCCTCAATACATTTTTCCTGCGACTCTGCCATGACCGGTACGCACCCTAGAAGGCGCCTTCGGGGACCTCTCACAAGGTCTTCGCCACGGCTGATTGTATCTCTTTTATGGACGAAAAAACGGTTTCCTTTCAGGGCTGCCGTAATCCAAGGGAATAAAGAAGTCAGCTGGAACGACGTCAGGAAAATAGCGTTGGCACTTGGTGTTTGGCCAGGAACTCGCGAACTCTCAGAACATTGTGACAAGGAGCGTTGTCGTGATGTAGTTTCCGGGTAGCGGAGATGTCTTTTCTCGTCCTGATGACCCTTTATGGAGTCTTTTCAGTAAATCTACGTATTAGGCAGCGTCAAATGTCTATCTGTTAGGAATAAACTCCTTATGTACCTAATTTACTGTCGGAAAAGACAATGGGCATGGTTTTCACATTTGATTTGCTCATTCTTCCCTTTTTTAGGCTTAGGGGACTGGTCGGCATGCCACTCAGAGATTTGGCGTTTTGATTCTGGGTCGTATTCAAGATCCCAGGTTTTATCACCAGTGATAGCGTTCTCCAAATAATCAGGTTCATTTTCAATACGTTTGCAAAAGTTAACTTGAAATTTTCGCTAGGCTGGTCTTCTGGTCGTCTGACAACCTCTTGTACACGAGCTTGGTGCACACTTTCCTCATCATTAAATCTTCAGTAAAAATGTGAAACACAAAAAAAGACGACAAGTTCAGTTCATTGGAAACCATCTTGATACTCAATCGATGGTCAGAGTCCAACAATTGTCGAACGCGAGCTACATTGCTGTCGGTTTTACTGGTTGACAGCCGCCCAGAACGTTGTTCGTCGTGAACCTCTTCCCGGCCCTCCTTAAAGGCCATAAACCACCTCAAAACTTGTGAATAGGTCAGAGCAGAGGCCCAGTAAGCCTCACGAATCGTCTTTTAGTCTCCTCAAGAGATTTTTTCAGTTTAGCACAACACTAAACAATCACGTAAGGTTGCTCGATCGTCGTTTCCAATTTTTTTGTGACACGGTTGGCGCGCAGAAGTTTACAATAACTGATTTTATGCAGCTTTGAAAGCTTAGAGATCACTCAGATTGGTTTTGCGGCAAATGTAAGCGCCCCTCCCACTTAATTCAAGTGGTTGGATCTCACTACAACCAATAGGAGCTGCGCGGAAAATGTAGCTGCATCACTTCCGGAGCACAGCCTGTTTCTCGTATGAGTGTTTAATATTGAACTACTACTTTTTTTATATATTTCAATGTTATTAAAAGTATAAGACAAAACATTTCTACCTCTTTTCTACCTTTTTATAACTCTCTACCTCTCTAGGGGTCAATCGATTGGGTTGGCAGTAGTTTAATTGGTAAACATGACCCACTATTGATTACGTTCCTCCAACTTCTTTTCCATCTCCCCATAATTCCTTTATCTTTCGTAAACAGATCTTATATTATAGTCTTGGTCTTCCCCTTGATCCTTTCCTATTTACATATTTCTTTAGTGCTGCCTTTTGGAATCCTTGAAGTCTTTCAAGTCTTATAAGCAAGACTCTAATTTCCCCTACATATATCCCACACGCTACTTTTCTCGTTTATTTTTCAAAACACTTCCTTTGATTAGATTCCTTAACTCCTTATATTTTCAATGTACGTCTAGGGAACCACATTATCAATAAATTCACATTTTATTTTCTTCCCTCCCCAAAATCCGTGTTTAAAATCCAAGCAAGACGACGCTCCATTCATTTGTCTTTTTTAATCAGCTTTCTTACTAAATTTAAGGCTGTTATAATTGAAGGTCATGCTTTCTTCTTTTTTTGGAAGTACCTTTTTTCTGGTAAATTCTTTTTCTTACATCTGCTTTATTCCTTAGATCTCTAGTGAGCTCATGTAATGGAAGTGGTTGGCTAGCTGAAGTTGCTCGTTGCCAATATAAATTGATATTGTAATTTGCTCCGATTAACCACTCAGCATTACTCTCTTTATGTTCTTGCTCACATTTAATCCTTCTCTCACCTCAGTAACCATTTAAATAAGCATAGTCTCATGGTTATCTTGGCACTCACGTAGGGTAGCAATGTTATTGGCATATCTCATCACAAGTATTCTTTCGCAATGTGATAATAAACTTGGATATATCCTTACTTGATTATTACAGCGCTTTTCCTTGGTAAATGTTTGAGATAAAGCATAAAAATTCATGTATTTAACGGACATCTTTCTGAAAGTATATATTCTCTGGTTTATCTCTTCTATAAACTACAAATGTTTGATTCCTATAAAGGTTCCATATTAGTTGCCTGTACGCATATTTTATTTCTGTTTCTTCCAAATTAAGAAAAATTCAAGCAATTTCGCATCCTCAAAATATGATCCACAGCTGCGAATTCTCCGTATTTTATCAAATTTTTCTTCATTAATCCTCGCTCTACAAAATCCTCGTTCCTCTGTCACATCAACGACAACTGCGAAAAAACCTAATCTTCGTATGTCTGAACGTTTATTTTTTCGGGTATGGGCAGTCTCGGAACTAAGCAGGTTAAATGCGTCTCATGTGCAATTATTTCAATAGTGTCGCATCGATATTTGACGCCCTTCTTTTACAACGGCAGTAAAGCATTTAAAATTTACCTATTGCCTTCCGTAAGACCAGTGCTATAACATTGGGACTGCGTTTGATACAAATTTTTTCTCCTCTTCTAACATTTATTTAATTATTCATTTCACATTATTTTGAAAACATCACTTTGGCCTTTACGTTGATATTTTTAATATTGATACTGCAGCATAAATTTTTACAAACAAAAACCATTTTATAACTACTTCACAGGAAAAATTAGACTTTCCATGTCGTGGCATCGGGTATATTACCATCCTTTGTACGGAAACGGATGCCGTTGATGTAACTCCAGTGTCATCACAGTGAAACTTTCACCCCGTACATATTGCGTAAAAAGAACATTATATTATATAAAACTTATGAGAAATACACGTAACGCGAATAAAAATGTATGAGCAACTAACTATTAACTCATTTTATTCATTGATACCTCATAATTCAAATTAATCACGATAAAAACACTCAGTAAGCGATGGCGAGATATATTTTCCTTTTGTTCAAGGCATTTACACCCGCTGCAGAGGCAGGATAAACTCCATCCATACGAAAAGCACACACTGTCGTTCACGATATTTCTTTCCATGCCATCAAAAGCAAAGCTACGATGGCATGTACCTGAGTGGAGATGCTGGAGACAAAACGCAAATCAAATATCCTTCAAAAGGAAGCGAATTAAAGAAGAGAATTTTCGATTGATAAGGCTTTGGGGATGCAATTGGAAAACTTTTTTATATGCGTCGTCATGGAAGTGTGTGTGTGAAGCGGGTTCAATCCGTCTCTTTCCCTCGCACGCGCAACAGCATTCGTTTCATATCAATCTCGCACGGAAAACTTTTAAAGCCAATTGAGTTTTTACTTTTACGGCGGCGCAACCTTTGGATGGGGAGGCATTTGGGAAAGGCGCACTTCTTTTATTTTTGAATCCAATCCGAGTCCTTCTACGTAGGACGTGGAATAAAAAAAAAATTTCGCGGATGGAGCGGCTTGAGCGTGGGTGAATTTACGTCCTCACCCAGCCCCTTCCCGATGCCGTCTCCCGATCACCGCTCACAGGGAGGGTGGGGGAACTGGGACACCCCTGGCTCGCACCGACTCTACTTCCCTATCGCAGTTCACGCAGACTCCGTCGTACACGCAAAGATGGCGGAACGAGAACCATCCCGGGAGATAAAACCAACGACAATATGGCGTATCCTCTTTTTCTGTTTTTTTTATTCGTGCTCGATACATTTTCAGCCTCCGGCTCAGCTCCCATCACAATCCTTATGCCCCCTCCTAACTCTCTCTCCTTTCCATCTCATGCTGCGAAACGGATGTAATCCTCAAAGGGATAGGATGGGTGTGCCGCGGAAACCATTGGGAAGTTTCCAGGTAACGTATGCAGGTTCCCTTGTTTCGATTGATGCTCAATTGAAATTGAACTCCGGCATGTTCCGGTGACTACCGTTTGTATGCATCTTCTTGCCTTATTCACCCAGAAGGATTAGTAATAATTTATTTTTTTATGATTTACGGGATAATTGTAAATTGTTGACCGGAAGGTATAAACGAATATACTTATAATTTAAAACACTTATTTAGGATCTTCTTTTATAATGCCTCAAAAAAAGTGTTATTTTTCATAAAGGGCCTGGAGTGGATGAAAGTTATTGTCGAAGATACAGTTAAATTCCATCATAAAGAACATTATTCAGCAGTTAGAGAAAATAAATTTGAAATTTTGCAGTCCCGTCTTCTTGCTACTTTACATTTCTGACTGCCAACAGTTAGCGAAAAAGTAATATTTATTAAATTATTTGACTAAAGCATGTATAACTATAGAAATGTTAAGTTAAGAGTTTTTGGGAACAAAAAGTAGAACAGATGAGCTCGTTTGGGTTTAAATTCAAAAAAAGATCATTGGTAAATACTGGTACTCCCTGTACTACCTGAGAGGAAAGAAGAAAATACAAAATCTACTGATAAACCTTTTCCAGATATAAAATCATGAGATTGGAAGTAAAAATATCGAAACAAAAGAAACACCACCACCATTGTTTCTTCTACTCAAATCTAACAATGCATTACGTTTACAGGAAAAGGGAGAATAATTTTTTAATGGATTCTATTATTAAATTCCCCTATTTTGAACACTGCTGGTGAGCTTTTGGATGGTGGGAGACGAAAATATTTAGACCATATATCCAAGGTAATGGGACCATATGATCCAATGTTCTATCTACGTATATCTTCATTTACCTCGTAGCCTGCAAACTGCCCAAGATATATGTTAATACATGGATAAGCGTTTGACGCAAGTGGTTTGACACCAAATTCGTCAAATATGTTTGTTTGTAATGTTGCCAATTTTGTGATCGCGAGTGGTTTGAGGATAATACATAGTTCTCGAATCTATTGGTGCTGGATTCTGTCACATTTATCTTAAAAGAATGGTTATATTTCCCATTCTGATTTTTTCGGTTCCATCAGTTCGATCGAGTGGCCTGTGCATTTCTATGCCTTTACGCGCCCATTGTTCTGCCCTCTTCCTGATCGGAGGTACTACCATCTTAATTCTCCTATTAAAACCATTACGCACTCTTTCTTATGGTAGCATTTATTTGAAAACCTATAGGCCCTAAAACTTATTGGCATCTTTCCTATCTCCTTAATTAACTCGTCTTCCGACAAATTCCAATTGCATAATACGTATTCCAAGCTATTCTCAACAATACTAAGTCATAACTCTCCAAGTTTATTCAATGCGACTCAAAAAATCGTCTTAAAGTTCTCCATTACTGCTATTTGTGAGGGTGATGTCCAAATACCTTACCTATTACGAGTATCTTACGTAATCATTGTTATAAGCGGCGTTAAGTTTCCCATGTCTTTTCCCCAGAACGTCATTTTTGTGCATTTTTTGGCATTAAATTAATGGCACAATTCCGAAATATTTTCTAAATAGCAGGAAAGTTTTCGTTTACTGATTGTATTTTACTCCCCATGTTTTAATGTGACGTCCAAAAATATCATAATTTTACTATTTATACGGAAGGTTATATCGTTGATGTAAATCAAGAGATTGGAGGTGTTATAGCACTTCTACGCAGACCGACGGATTTTACAACTTCTCTTCCGAGCAAATGTCATCAACCGCTACCTTCTTTTACGATGCGATAGGAATGTATTTATCACCTTAACTACAGTCTATCTCGTTTTTATCGTATCAGTTTATCATTCAATCGTGCAGGATCTTGTTAAAGGTTTTATCGAAGTCTAAGAATACTGTATACACTTGCGTAGTTAATCTCCTAGTTTTAAAACTGTATTTATAAAAATGTAGCTACTGTATTTTACTTGATCTACTCATTTTATACCTCCGGTAAACTTGTTAAAGTATCTCTCCACTTTCTAACTAGTTCGAATTAATAATTTTTCTTAGCTTTGTCAGCATAATGGCCTTAATTAAAGATATTGATCTGTAATTACTCAGATTTTTGCAATATCCAGGAATTGATCCTTGGATCATGGGCTTTTAAAATATGCCGAAAGGTACGGCTTCATCATCAAGATCCCTTTAATCGTAGCGGATAATTCTTCCGAACCCGGAGCTGACCTCAGTAATCAAAGCTGTTCGGCGATGCCTCTCTGTAAAATTATTATTCGTAAATTACGGTCTTCATTTACTATAAAAGATGCTTATGTTTAATTAGTACTGTTGATATACATGCTCTGGAAATATTTTTGTAATATGCTATCCTTATTTACACTCTGTTGCGGTACCGCCATTTGATCCATTCTGAGAATGTACTCGAGGCAATTTCCCCTGATTATAAATTATACGAATATTCTAGGAAATCAATCACATAAAAAAGATAGAGCAGCATGTTGAACATTCAATTTAGGGGCTAAGCTTAATTATCTGCCACCATACCACACATTGACCAATGGAGTGATACACCTGAAAGGATCCAGGATGCCTGGGGAAAGGGATAAATGAGTAATAGGATGGAATTGATTAACTTAATTGAAAATCCGTAGAAACATTCATGAAACCATCAATTACAGCAATGAATAGATTAATGACCATTAGGTAAAATTTTATTTCAGAAACTAGTCAACCATTGCAACTCTAATGCTTGGAATTTGATTCATATATATTATATAGGTGTTTTTATGTTGTTTCGCCGAACAATGTGACACTGTAATTTATATGTAATCTAAAAATAATGTTTGAAAAGCTACCAAGAGGAAGCTTCAGCGTAACCATTCGGCAGAAAAAAATAAAAAGAGTAAATGAGAATGGCATCCAAGGGCGATGGAAGAAAATAAATGACTATTATAACAAAAATGGCTGATGAGTAAGTTGTTAGTAAGGTGATTAAACCTAAGCGACCGTGAATAACAGCTTAGGTAAAACTAAAGTCATAGAGCCCTTAGGAAAATAAAAAAATTCAGAAAAAGAAAATAAGAACATCTATAAAAATTTACCAAATTATGCCATATGAGAGTAAGGTCAAGGAAAAGAGGACTAAAACCTGCTGAGAGGAACTCAATTATAACATAGCGAAGAAAAACCGTGAAATGGCTCATAAACTAGTAAAGAGACAATACGAAGGAAAAAATATCTCATTACTTCCGATATGAAAATTGAAATATACTAATGGAAAAAATAATCATTGGAAAAAGATGGGCGGGATTTTTGAACTACTCTACCGAGGGACCAAGCCACTTCAAAGTGGTTTAATCAAAGAACAAATCTTGAGAGAAAAAGACCACCGAAACCCGAAAATTTCGAGAAGCGAATTCGACAAAGCCGTTACAGACCTTAGGAATAACAAGCTTGAAGAATTGGCAAAATAAACGGAGAACTAATCAAGGCTCTCGGAATCAAAGCAATTGGTCGACTCTTTGCAAAAATAAAGGATAGCTACGTCGGTGGAAATATAAAAGAATTTTAAAAAGAGAGTGATGACTGCGATACTGAGAAAACTAAAAGCAGTTAAAAGCAAAGAACCCAGAACATTTAACCTTATTTATTACGCATCGAAAATAAAAACCCGCATAATTATCCGAAGAACCGAAGTAAAGACAAGAAAGTCTTATTGAAAAGTAATTCCGATTCAAGAAAAACTGAATAACGGAGAATACTGGCGGAAAATATTATGCAAATGACATTGTGCGTGGTTTTTGTTGATTTGGAGGACGTCACCGACAACTCTGGTTGGAACAAGACCCTCGCGGTACTAGAATCACCAGATATGGACTATAATTACGGGAGAATAGTCCATCATCTCACTAAGAATCATGTAAAACCCACGATAATGAAAAATTTAACGCAAACATAAGCCAAAACAAAGGGTTTAGAAAAGGGTGAAACCTCTCACATGTACTATTTAACATACTATATAAATAGCAGCAAAAATCAATAAATCACAGGAATCGGCATCAAAAAAATCAAGGTGAATGACAGATGAAATACATTTTTTTTTGTTTGTTCGTAGATGAAAACGTAATATAAGTTAGTAGAAACACGATAGGACCTGCAATTGATTCTTAATTCTCTAGACCAAGTACTGTGGGATTATAAAATTGAGCATCATCAAGAATAAAGCAAAACCCATGTGTGTGGGAGACCAAATATGAAGGTAGATACCACAATTTGAGGAGTGAAATAAGAGCAAATGAAATTCTTCTTGTGTCTGGAGAGTATTGTAAGGATAGGAAAAATGTTTCACCGATCAAGCAAACAATAGCTGATGGTAAGAAAGCATTCATCCAAAATATGTATTTACTATGTTAAATAAACATAAGTTTACAAACAAATTGCAGTTTGGCAAACTGTTGAATAGAGCATGGAACTCAACAAATCAGATATTGAATATTAGAAAAGTGGACCAGCAAAGAATAGGAGCCTTTTAAACTTGAGCTTGGAGGAGAATTCTAAAGATTAAATGAACAGAAAAAGGGGATCGAGGAAATATAAAGAGAAACAGAATTAGAGTAAACATATGGCTGCGGCAGAGAAAAACCAGATAGGTTGGTAAAGCCATATGACACGTCAGATTAGTTAAAAACATAATAGAAGGGGGAATTGAAGGGAAAGTCCCACTAATAAAACCAAGAGACTAGTACATAGGATTAATGAAAAGCACTTAAAACAAACAAGCTGATTAGGGTTAAGAAATGTTAACGCTGAATGGAGAAGAATAGAGAGCTGCGGTAAAACAATCTTAGAAAAGAAATATGAAAGAGAAAATGAAGATGAAAAGGATTATTTGTGAAAGTTTAGATCACACAAAAATGTGTTTCACTGAAAAAATAATTTCCATTGAATCTACTTATTTACTAAACTAATGAATAAATATTCGGCACATTCGTTTCCCTTTTCCATTTAACAATGTTTTTTGGTAGAAATCACCTTTACAAAAATGTGACATTGAGTTTGAGAAATATTTCCTTTAGGGTGCGGCGCTAAACTCCGGAAAAATTTCATTTTGATTTACCTGCGATATTGTTTATCTACTGAAGGTTACGATTGGCGTTTTGAAAGCTATAGGTATCTAGTAAACAGTCATAACCTTTAAATGGCCGAGGTGTTACGTGCACGTGCGGAGTATAATCGAAGAGCCGCTATTACCGAAAGTATTCGCCCAGTGAAATAGCTCGATTCTTAGGGTACCCCATATCAACTGTTTACGATATAGTGGCTAAGTATAATGCTTCGGAGAAGCCTGAGAAGATGTCGCTAACCCCTCGAGGAAATCTCATTCAAGGAAACGTGTGTCACGAACTGCGGCAGTCGTCGAGAAGGCTCAGGCGCTGATTTCAGAAGACCCTGAGGAAATTGAATTGAATTTTAGTGAGCGAACAATGCGTCGGATGGTAGAGGAGGACCTGCAATACAAGTCGTACACAATAAAGGTGCGACACATGCTCTCTGAGGCTGCCAGAAGAAAGCAGATTTCTCGCTGTAACCTGCTATTGAGTTCTCGAAAAAATGAAGCTGTGGGGCGAATCAGATTCTTTTTTAATTAAATAATTTTCACCATTGACGCGAAGATCAACCAGAGAAATAATCGCTGGCTTGACCACGACCCCTAGGACGTCTCGATTGTTGTTCGAATTAGATTTCCGGCTTGTTTTCTCATCCTAGGTGTTTTGTCCAGTGAGGGTAAATTCATGCCGCCACATTTCTTTGAAAAAGGACAAACTATCACAGAAGAAGTCACTCTGCAAATGTTGAAGAATGTCATGAAACCGTGGATGGTAACTGTGGCCTCATGGAGACAATATGTCTTCCAACAGAATGGTGTACCAGCTCATTCAAGTCATTTAGCCCACAACTGGCTCTTAGATAACATTAACATGTTCTGTTCAAAGGAGGTCTGGCCCCCGAATAGCCCGGGCTGGAACCCCATTGACTATTATGTTTGCAGCGTAGTCGAAATAGTTACCAATAAAACGAGAAACCCTAATATCGCATCTCCATGCACCGCTATCGTAGCAGCATTCGCGAATATGGACTGCGCTATTATAACGAATACTTGAGATCGATTCAGGACAAGATTGGAGGCGGTCATTGCAGCTGACGGGGGTGACATTGAGTAATGTTGACAGATACCACTACTTGTATGTAAAAGGATTTTCATTTGTATTTTTTTAATATAATTTTCATTTAAACCAAATTTCTTTTGTCCGGATTTTAGCGCAGATGTATATCCAAACATCCTCATCCATTTTATATTCATCCATCCTCGCCAAGTACATATGAGAACAGCAGCAGAGAAGACACAGAACCGGTCAGGAGTAGCAAGAATTGGATCATTGAATTTCAGGGCGATGTTGATGACAAGATAATTGAAAATTTGAAGCGAGAGATAGAGAGATTAAAATAGATTCCCAAAGAATTTCCAAAAAATTGAAATTCTTTGGAAATTTGTCAAGGTATAAACACCATAAGTGTTTAAAGTTGGCTTTAACCTCGTGGACTGTGGCGCGTCGCGCACGACTACGAATGCCTGTGACATTGTATGTACGGTAATTCGTCACAACATCTTGTTCCTTTAAAAGCCCCAAAATTTCAGAGTTTAAGAGGACGCCTCGATAGCTGATCACCTTGAATTTTCGGCTCTTTCTGAGCTTCAAATCCTTCATAATGACCACCCTAATCGTAGAATTCACACAGTTGAGAACCGCGAATAAACATTCCGCTAAAGGTATGCAAGCATTGGTGCAACGGATGTGGCTGCCCCCGGTACCGGTCACACTTCGTCAGTTGTTAAAAAGTTGTTTTTCTGAATAACTGTGCTTCAAAGCTATCAATAATTCCAAAAAATATAATGTTCCGCAGCTAATCCAAATATTTTCTTCAAAATCTTGTGAACCCTGCTTTCATTATTTCCTTCCACAGTATTGTTCATGGTCACAATTGTTTTATGCAATGTATATGAATGTACGTCTATGTAAGTGTGTATATGCATATTTATGTTTATGTGTATGTATGTGTATGTATATGCATACATATATTTATAAAGAAAAAAAATATGCTGTTACCTTAATCTGTAAGCTGACAATGCGTACCATGTAAACACTAGCAGTGTAACATACTTGACGGAATAAAACTAAATTGAACCATAGCTTAACTGGCTAAAACACTCGGCCGGATATTGAGGGATCTGGGTTCGAATCCCAGTCAAGGTGAATGATTTTTACACTCTTAAAATGTTGCATAAACATATATACTTAAGAAATATGCGAGGTGAGATGAAAAAGTATCGAAGATTACTGAAGGGAGGGTTAAATAGTATTAGATAGCGGTGGGAAAAAGAGCCAGCGAGGGATGGCAATAATATTCAATAAAAAGGTAGAAAGAAGTCTAGTTAATATATAGAGTAAGGGAGATAAGAGTAACATTAGTATAAATAAAAACTGAACCAACAATCTTGGTCATTTTCCCGTTCAACGTGCCACTAAGTAATCATTGGAAAAAAGAAGGAAGTCAAAAGGGTATACGGTCAGTTACGAGGACGTTATTGCGGATGATCCTGGAATTAAACATTTTATAGTGGCGGAGGATTGGAAAGCGGTCGTAGAAGTAAAATATGGTAGTAAGGTAGGACTTTGGTTAAGGAACAAGGAATGATTGCTGGAAAAAAGTAATAGAGTTCTGCAGGAAGCAAGATTTACTCATTATGAAAACTTGCCTAAAACCTCATAATAGTTGAAAGCGCTCGGAGATTCAGGAAGATCCTAGTTTGCCTACATAGTGGTTAGGCAAAAATTTAAGAATGGCGTGAAAAATTCGGTTTCCCTGGAACCGATGCGTATTCAGATCTTAATTTAGTACTGATGAAGTGTAACGTGAGAGTCCAGAAGATACAAAACGGTTAAGGTAAAACATTTAGAAGCATTAACTGATAAAACAAGAAAGGAGTATCAATAGGCTGTACAAAAAATCATTAAGAAGAAAAGGAAGATAATACAGAAATTAAGAAGTGTGAATATACGAGTTTCGAATTAAAAACGGAATATCGAAATCCGCAAATCTAATGGGACAGCAAAATTCATGCAAGCAATTGAATAAAAATCAAAAATATTATAAATTCAACTGAAAAAAATCTTAGAGAGATGAAAATAGCATGTATTGTAAAAGAATATTTTGGTGAAATCAATAGGCCACAAGCTTCGAAAAACAAAGAGAATATGAGGTTGATGGGAATAGATAGCTTGAGTTTGATTCTGTAGGCAGCTTAAGTGGTTCTCACATTCATTAATAAGAAAATGCAGGTGAAGACAGTATTTTAAAAGGGGATGGTCAGGTTTGGGTTCCGAAAGAGAAAAGGCTTGCGCAATGCCGTTACTTACGTATAGCGATGAATACAATCAAGATGTACTTGTTTGTTTAGCATGTTTTTGATAAGGTGTTTGATGAAGAAAAATCCGGTTGAACAATAGAATATATTAAAGGAAATGCGAGCAAATTGAAGGGATAGGCGAATTATCTGCCACTGTCATATGTCTCGGACTCCTCAGCTGTGAGCAGCGGATGGAGAGTCTGGGTGTGCAGGATTTGCAGAGGAGTGAGACAGAGGAGTCCATTATTGCCATTTCTTTTCAACGCCTATGCGGAGGAAATGGTTAAAAAAGTATGGGAATAACTTGAGATGGGAATGAAAATTGGTGGGGAATCCATAAAATCAGTTAACTTTGCCGCTGAACAGGATAAGGTCACTCATTTAGCCAAGGGATTGCAAGCATTGAAGAAAATGATTTAAAAGTTAGCGAGAAAGCTATGAGAAGGAAAACATTATCAGAAGAAGTAGCAAAATAAGAAGAAAATTTTTCTTGGGAAGAGAAAATTTCACAAAGAGGAGGAAACTGATGACAGAGACGTTGGGATGATAAAAAGCTGAGAATTAAAGGCACGTTAAAATTTGCTATGGTGAGTGGTTTTGTGCGTCGAGTAAACGTGATCCTTGTAGAGGATAGATATAGAAGAATGGATTCTAAAATATGAGTGAGGAGAAGTATTAAAAAGAGAAAATGGACAGAAAGAAATACCAATGATGAATTATTAGACGAAGTGGGGAAAGAGAGAATATCATTAGGAGAAATTAAAAAAAATGTAGGTAAGACGGATGCAGAGCATTTTAACTACCAAAAAATTGGGCTACGTCAGGCAATGGTTGAAGACGTAGACAAAGGATAGATATATTAGAGCAAAATGAAAAGGTAAGGAGGGAGGTATATGGAGTTGAAGAATGGCCTATCGTAGTTTCGGATGCCAGACTGTTTTGTTAGGAGAGGCATGGAATCATATCATTGTCTCATTTATTGAGTGTTTTCCTCCAAAACCTACCTTAACAGGTAAAATACCTATAATAATAATCCATCTGCAGATGTCAATCCGTAGGTTGATTAGGTTTGGTTAGACTACAGCATAAACCGAACTCAGAGGATGAAATTAGCCTAATAAGTGCATTAAGGCCGGTTCCTTTCCCACTCCAAGGCATTCAGTATACTCAGTAGCTCTTATAACTAGAAAATCACATAACTTTGCTTTTCCACATCACTCATTAAAAACGCAAGAAGTGGAGGAAGGCGGATTGCTCATACTAATCCCCTGGGGTTGAAAATTTAGGTTCCCCAGCCAATAAGCTGAATGACCTATCTACTAGCTAACATGCACCTATATTCTCATTATGCAGAGATTATTTATAAATTGAATATAAATGCTTGTCCCTGAATATTTAGGCCAAGTATCATGGAGATAGGGTTGGTTTGGTGGCTAGATTATTTACTTCCCATCCCTTGGACCCAGATCGAATCGGTCGCCTCTCCTCATGACTCCTGCAACAAGGCATCTATTTGTTTTCTAATATTGCCATTAAGTTACATTTTTGTGTAGTAGTCGAATAATTTGGTGAATTTTGGTGTTAATTTGAGGAAGGTAATCACAATAAAACAGTTCTGATAGCTTATCAGCATAAAAATTCAAGGTTTTTTTTTGCAGAAAAAAATTGGATGCAATTTCATACGTTCTCCAACTTTTAGTTCGGTTTCACCCTTTCCTTCTGTATCACAAGCTGTTTGGGATCGCACGCGTTAAAATCCTTTGGTTTTCTAGTTGCCCACTCTCATCAATGTTTGCCATACCTCTCTCATGTGTTCCGCCAATCGTGTTGGTTTTTCTCTTATCAAGGGCATTCTTTGTTTTGAATCGGAAGGAAAAACATAGCGGGAGAGAGAAAGAGATGGATTTAGCGACTGGTGTGGGGAACAGGCACCGGAAGGGGGATGGAGAGGCTCGAAATTCCGGTCGAGTCGGTCGACGATATCTTCGCGGCCCCGGCAACCCACTCTTCGATGGAGAAATTGAAACTATCGTTGGGCTCAGCTCCAATGGTTTTTCCGGCCGGTCGCTTCTCTTCCTGATAGCGTAGCCGTGATTCTAATGAATTCCGGTCGCTATCTTTCAGGGACCAACATTTGATCCAGACAGCAAATCCTCCAAATTTCCAGCTTTCAGTCATTACGTGTTTACTTATTACTACATGCATTCATTTGTTGTTTTTTTGGTTATCTATTTTTCAATAAAAATTCATGTACTATCGATTATCTTAATATTGATTCGGTGTACTTCCACAACTGTACAGAAATTGAAATATCTCTGTTTCAACTTTCATTGTCATTAGAAGCCTGTATTGGACCCGAAATCTATAGGATTTTACACTTCGAATATTCCAAACAATTGAAAAAATTACCATACTTTAGAAAACATTATTATAAGCTGGTTGTTTTTCTTTTTATCGATTATTTTAATGTGACGGGTCACAATTGTTATTGATATGGAACAATGTATTTAAAGTATTTGAAAGAAGAAACAAATGATAACATGGTGCCCTATACCTATGTATAGTTGGAGCTCTAATGAATGATCAAGCAATTATGTACAGTTTTTGGACTTTCAAAATAGCAATTATATGTAGTAAATATCAGCAATAAGATTATTCTAATTCAAATATCACATCACTCAAAAATAGAAGGGAAAAACTGTAAAACCATATATAATACTTTCAAATCATTAGTGACCGTATGTTTAGAAAATCATTTCTAGGAACCTCAGAATTATTTGGCAATCTTGTTCATTCTACTCATGAATGATGCGTGTTCTGTTTGCCAAATTGTACCAGAGTACCAGGGTACCAGGCCGAACATCATTTTAATACTCCAATTAGACATATTAACCATGAAAGACCATTAAAACCCGTAAAAATCGGGATATATTCATATTCCTAGGCTTTGTAACACTATGATTTTACACATCAAATCCCCCGCATGCTGAAGTGTGTGAATTTCATACGCTTCAGAATTAAGTTTGGAGTGGGAAGTACTCTTATTTATCTGAAACAACCTTCATTTATTTAAGTGTAGGTTTTCGCGGGTGATACTCATTAGCCAATTCGGATAACACCGTGCAGAAAAATATACAATTATGCCTACAAAATTTCTCCCTCTATGGTGTGAGCATTTTTTTCTCATGACCCGCTAGGAAATAGTAAATATGCATACATCTTTTACGCGATGCTACCATGAAACAATTTGTTGAACCATGGAATTGATTATTGCAGTGTTATGGCCCATTCAATAGGGCTGATGACCCCATCTTTAGTAAGCCATTGTGCTTCCACGCTGCGTCCAATTCCTCCGGCTTAGAGGATTAAGGAGGATGATTGGCGGCCCAATTGTACGGAACCCGCAGAATCCTAACAGCATGCCACGACCTCTCTCGCGAGCAGTCGATAGCCGTCGATGCTGTTCAATGCCGACCGTGACCTGCGCGAAGAGGAGAGCTCGGGAATACGAGACGTAAAGATTTGGTACGCGTGAGTGTGCGTGTGTACTGCCGCCCCTGCATGTGATTCCGTATAACCGTACGAGATTTGGCTGGAAGCTAGTTGAGCTGAGTGAGGCTGAAAGGAAGAAAAACGAAATAATTCACTCGCAGTCAAATCTTGGCGTGTAAATGGAGGCTGGAGTAAGCTGAGTTATGTGTTATACGCTCGGCTCCGGTAGACGAGAGGCAGATCAAGGTGGGGAAGGTAAGTACGAGGGAAAGGGATAGAGGAGGAGGCATCAGCCGGGAGAGATGATCATTGGGGTGGGGAAGGGTGCAAGTCGGGTGGGTTCACTTAGGCCGAGGCGGGATGGGGTAGGGAATTGGAAAGAGGTTTGGAGGTGCGTGGGAGGAGGATGCCTGGGCGTGTAAAAAGCTGTCTAAATAAAAATCGCTTCTGCCCGCTCTCCAATAGGTGAGAGGAAAAAAATATGGATTTTAGATCGAAGAATGTGGAAAGGGAGAGCAATGGCGTGAGGGCCCATTGAAGATGAGATACTTTTCCAAATTTGAGAGACGGCGATGGGAAATAGAATACATGCATAAGGAACCCAGTGAAATGTTCGGAAGATTTGGATAAATGGCTCTTGCCATTAGGCACCCTTTCTCCTGAGAAAACCTTTACGCTTTATAGTTTAAGCTTCTGCACCGTTAGGAAAAAATTATTTCCCGATTGTGATCAACTCTTCATGGAATTCTATGACAGGAATATTTACCATAATACAAAGAGAATAGAAATAACATATAATAAAATAAACAAAAAATATGGATTGGCAATCAAAATATTGAGGACGTGAGGGAGTACCCAGTAGGGAAGAGAGAATTAGATCAATACAAATGAAATAATACAGGAGAGTGATGGATTGAACGATCAAATACCTTAGGAAGGACAATTATGCAAGAAGAATGATATCTGTGGAAATTTTCAGGAAATCAAATTAATGATCATAAAATATGCCTATCTTGAAGTATGATGGCTTTTTTGGAGACTCGAGGATACCATATGTGAAATAGGGATTGGCAGAGGGGAAAGGAAAAATGCAAACCCACAAAAAACAAAGAGAAAGGATTATCTTTTATAAAAGAGTATAGTCAGGTGATGTAGGTATGAAACAAATCATTAATAGTGTATTGTGAATGACTGTTAATGGTAAGTGAAGCCGATTACCAATTGTTGAATAACGGCCATTAAATGCGGACGAAGTACTTAGATGATCGATAAGTTAAGCATTAAATGTAACTGAAATTACAAAATACATGTAAAAAGGAAATTTCATAGTAGAATTTCCTTTATAATTCACTACTACTAGAGAGGCATTCAACAGAACATGCACAAACAACCAGAGGAATAACTGATGTAGCTGACTACCAGGTGATAATATGGGAAAATAGAACTCAATTAGTATCTGGAAATATAACAAAGATAAGGTTTAGTTATCATATATTTCCCAAGAGGTATTGTTAAAATTATTGATTCACAAGAATCTTGTAATCGAACTCAAGTATATACTCAAATTAATATGAATTATATAGGATCGATAAAATATTCATTTCCTGAGAATTAAACCTCCCATAGAAGACAAAGTTAACAAAATCCGCATAGATATACAGGGTCTTATAAGTTTTGTAACCCTCCCATTGACTACAATCCTCACTTGGTGGAAGTGCTTGTGCGTTCCGATGAACCCTGGAGCTGTGCTGGCGGGAGTAATGATAATTGATCCTAGAAGAAGGGAAGATCTGTGCTAAAAGTTAGACATAAGTCAGGTAAGATAATAGTTGGCAAAGAAAAGGTCCAAGAGAGGTGGAAGGAATATATAGAAGATGAATGGGAAAGAACTAAGGCCACCAAGTTTAGACATTGAAAAGGAAAATCACGTAGAAGACGTTAGCTTAGGTACAGCCATACTCGACAATGAGATAGAAAGGGCATTAAGGGAGATGAAACTAAATAAGGCCGTGGGGGTGGACAACCTTCCCGCGGAACATTTAAAATGCTTACGAAAATATGGGGGGAAGAGGCTATATAGGCTGATCCGTAGTATTTATGAGGAGGGAATCTGGCCGGAAGACTTTGTGAGATCAGTTTTAGTTCCTCTTCCGAAAAAGGTCAAGGCTACATCATGTGAGGACTACAGAACGGCAAGTTTGATATCCTACGCAGCTAAAGTTGTTCTCAGGAGCATCAACAAAAGGATAGAGAGTAGGGCAAATGATTACTTAAGGGATGATCAATTTGGGTTTAGAAAGGGGAGAGACACGCGTGATGCCATTGCAGTAATGAGATTATTAATCGAGAGGAATATAGAACACAACCAGGAGATATTTGCCTGTTTCGTAGATTACGAAAAAGCGTTTGATAGAGTAAATTGGGAAAAACTAATGAGTATATTGCAGAAAATAGGAACAGATTGGAGGGAAAGGAGGCTAATCCGCAACATGTACATGTCTCAGACTGCTCAGGTGCGGGTGGGGAACGGGGAGTCCGGATGGGCAGTGTTAAGAAGAGGTGTAAGGCAGGGTTGCCCATTATCACCGTTGATGTTCAACGTGTATCCAGAGGAAATGATTAAAGAGGCATCGGAAGAACTGGAGGTCGGAATGAAAGTGGGCGGGGAATTCGTTAAATCAGTTAGGTATGCTGATTATCAAGCTTTAGTTTGTCACTCAGCCAAGGGGTTGCAAGCATTGCTTAGTGAATTGGAAATTCAGTGCGACAGGTATGGGTTGAGAATTAATATCAATAAAAGAAAGGTTATGCGATTTTCTAGAAAATAAAAGGCTAAGCTAAACATTTAAATAGGAGGGCAAAAACTAGAGCAGGGAGAACAGTTTACGTATCTCGGTAGTGTTTTGGACCAACACGGTCCAAGTAGTAGGGACGTAATGAGAAGAATTGCGCTAGGCAAATAGGCTTTTACAAGGAGGAGAGAGTTGATGACAGGGACGTTGAGTAAGGATGTTAAGAAAAGATTCGTAAAAACTTTAATTTAGAGCGTAGCTATGCACGGCGCGGAAACGTGGTCATTGAAGCAGCAGGATAGACGTAGACTGGAGGATTTTGAAATGTGGGTGTGGAGAAGAATGGAGAAGGTGAAATGGACAGAGAAGAAAACAAACGAGGAAGTACTTGGTATGGTGGGCGAACAGAGGGGTTTATTGGGAGCAATCCTATGGAGGCAGGAAAAGTGGCTGAAGGGGGTATTGACCGGCAGCGGGATGTTGAAGACTGTATTTGAGGGGAGAATGTTAGGCAAACGAGGAAAAGTCAGGAACAGGATAGGGATGTTGGACGGGATGAAGGGAGGAAGGGAGTACTCAGAGCTGAAGAGGGACCTGATGTAGAGTAGGGTGTTGTGTTTTGCTAGGGGCCACAAATTATTTAATTAGTAATTAAGTCCATCCAAAAACCTACCTTAACCGTTAGATTACCTAATAATAATAATATGTATATCACGGTTGCTATTTATACTTCTAGCCTATTAATGAAAAAAGTAATTTGCGGTTGAAAATGGCTTTACTGTTTTCAAAGTATTCTCCATAATAATCAGTACACTTTTTCATCCGCTCGAAACAATTTTCGTAACCATTGCTCCACTCCGATTGAGGTACCTCCATAACATAGTTTTTGAATGCATTAACGGCTCCTTTGGGTGCCGAAAAACGTTGATCACGTAATTCTTTCTAGGTAAATGGGAATAAAAAAACTCATTTGGTGTTAAATTAGGGCTGTGCGGAGGATGACCCATCAATTCGACTTTTCGGCAGGTCAAATAGGTAGTTGCTTCAGCCGATCTGTGAGAGCTTGCATTGTCATTATGAAGAGTGATCCTTAGTTTTCACTTCTTTTTCCGTATTTCATCAAGAATTTCTGGCCAACAAATACTTCAGTACCATTCACAATTTAAGGTTCTACGTTGCTTTAATGCTACGGTTGTTACATGTCCAGTTATTCCGAAGAAACAGGCGATCATTTGCTTCGATGTACTTAGTGCACGAATCACTCCCGTCGAATTTGGCTCATCACGGAAGACTCATACAGTAGATTGCTCTTTTTTTTCGGGCTCATCACGCAGAGATCCAAGATTTTTCACCCGTATAGATATTATGCACAGCTTTTTATGTACAGCGATTGTATTGGTAGAGCATTTCTTGGTACCAATTGACACGAGCATCTTTTTGAGTGTTTGTCAATCTATGCGGGATCCAGCGCGAATAATTTTTTTCACAGCTAAAATTTCATGTAATTTCTTACTGATGCTCATCATACCAATCCCCAATGATTCTTCAATCTCACGATAAGTCACAGCTTTTGACAGTATAGGTCAAATTTGCCCAATTCTTTATTTTAATGATTTTTTTAAGGGTCGCGGTCGTCCAGGGATAGAGTGGTAGGCTACCAACTGGAGGGTCTTGGTTCGATTTCCGGGCAAGACTCTCTGGATACCCTCAGCTTCAAAGAAGCTATGTGATTTTTGGGGTGCTAGATCTTCCTTGGAAACCATAACTAGCATTGGGGAAGGAACTGGCCCCCCTACCCTGAAGTGTGAATTTCACACGCCCTTGGGCCTAGCACTCGATGAACTCTATCATCATCTACCAAACGGACCTTCGGGTTGATTACTGTGTTTATGGTTTTCTTTATTAGCTTTTAATTTATTAAACAATTAATTACATGAATAGAGGTATAAGTATTCAACCCAAATGAATTAAAATTTAAACACTAAAATTAATGCAAACACACGGATAATATCTCCATGCAACCGTCCATATTTATCATAGGAACGATATTCCAGATGGTTTTGCTTTGTCTACCTCAATAGGGTTTATATTAGTCGTGATATTTTGAAGGCCGGGTTAGGGGGACTGAACACTGGGTAAGAGGTATATTTTGTTGAGACTTAAAACGCAATATTTATAGATTTTACCGATATCCTTGACATTTTATATTTTGAAATTAAAAGAATTTATAATAAAAGAAAGGATTCAAAATTCATCACACTCATGAGATTGAATGATTTCAATGCCAAAATGGATTTATCAAAGTAAGCCGTGGGCCTACCCATAAATAGCCATCAAAATCCTTATTATGAACTCAGATGGAACGGTACAGCAGAAATAGTCGTCGAATGAGAGAACATGCTTTTTAATATACCCGTATTCCGTGAGTGTAGCGAAGCAAAAAAATAAAAGCTGACGACACACAAAAGCGGCACCTTATTGTGAAAACATAGAGGAATTTCTTTTTGTAGGAGGAGCACCTTGAATATGCATGGAAAGTGCAAATATTAAAAAAAAATTAAAATCGAGAAAATGTTGAATGCGGTCACGATGCATGTAGAGGCGTTATTTTTAGTCCGCACGTACGTGTGAGCGCAAGCTGGAATATACGATGACACTTAAAACTCATCCCCGAAGCCCCCTTAGCAACACCGACGAAATCGCTATCCCTCCCTTCTTCTGTTGGGATGGAGGGCGGGAAGTGACGGAGGTGATGCGGAGTGGGATGAAGGAGTTGGGGGATGGCGGGTGGCAATGCGAGGGACGCGGAGACGATGCGGGAGTGGGATGCCTGGGCTGGGACCGCATCGTAATCATAAGGGGCGCATTAAAATATTCAAGGTGGTAGAAAAAAAAAGGAGAAAGAGAAGAAAGGGGTTTGAGGAAGAAGCACCGGTTCAAGCTCCGGGCTCCCTGCAAAATGAAAATAAAAAGACGTGATGGGAAACTGGTGAGTGAGGGAAAATCGAATCGAAGGAAGAAGTGAACAAGGGAGAAGAATGTGGAGATTGAGACAAGTGGAGGAGGAAGGTGGGTCTAAGACGGAAGACGAGGGACGTTGCGGCCTGGGAAAGGTACGAAATACTTTTGTGAACGTTAATGAGATGCTACGATAAGCTTTTAGGCAGGAATAACATACGATTCTCTACGAACTATAGTCATTTAGAAGTGATTCGAGTTTTAATTCGTCTAGAATTTTTCGCAACGCAATGGAATCTATGATTCGAAGCGCAAAGGTATTTCGACGGGTGGGATGGGAGTTGAATCCAAATTCATAGAGAATTCTCGACGTGCAGCTCCAGATCAAATTCGTCTTTGCTCGCATTTTACGCGTGGTGAAGTAGGATGTAGCCTGCCTATGAGGAAAATGCACTGTCCTCCGAAATTTCTTTTGAAAATATTTACGGTAGCTTCACCCTTCCTTCCTTAGCAAGCTTCTCAGTCTCACGAATATTCATGAGTTAGTGGGTACCGCACTAATTATCCATCAGAAGGCTTGTGCTTCTTGAGAATGCTGTAAGAGGGTAAACAGCATGGAATTTTCATAAGACGAATTCTATTTAAGTTTGACATCAGTTGAAGATACTTGTTAATATGTGAAGCCATGCGCAAGCCCTTGTTGAAAAAAAGGACGACTTTTATTTGAAAAATTATTGCAAAGACAATGTCAGAATCGGATATCAAGTAAAAGTGTACATTCCAAGTTACCGTTTTCCTGGCCCGTGAGACGCACTTTTTTTACTTCACAGTGTGCTCTTAAATTAGCCTGCGTCTTATGGGCCAAGTATAATTCGACTTATAAGCGTAAGCCGATTCACCGGAAAAATTCTCACCTTTACGTTTCTTTCCCACATCAGGTACTGATAAGTGTACCTTTATTACAAACGTCGATAATATCACTCTTTAGAATAGCTAGTATACGAACAAAGTTGTATTATTTTGCTGAAAGGACTTCCTAAAAATATTCCCAAATAAATCGTCCGTGTAGCACGCATCTGTACTCGGCATATGAACTACGATATGACATTTGTGCAACTGCTAATTTTTTAGTGAAACAAATCAATTTTCTTCGTATTAAATATTTTCTCTTTTCTCTCTGATCCAGGAATTTATTTTTAATTTTCACCCGAAAATAAAGGAGTGTTTTTTTTTGCGCTGGTGGGTCTTACGAGCAAGGAAATACGGTAGTTTGCATTTTCATTTTTAACGGGAAGTAATAATGAAAATAAACATAAACACATAAGATCCATAAATATAGCTAAAATTACGGGCCAATATTAGCGTATGAAGTTAATTTAAATACATCATTCATGCAATTATGTACATCAACAATCACATTGATAGTCATTAAAGCAATTAAATACAAGTATGTATATAAATTAGTTGCTTGATTATTGGTTACAACTTCGCCCCCGAAAGAGAAAATGAATGAAAATAATATTCTTAATTTTTAATACAATTTTTTACTATTATTTTGGAGAGCTAAATACTAAATATTTGGCTTCTAATTTGATAATTTTTTGCTCACAGCTCCCTTTAAGTCTCTAACCATGAATGAAAGCTTGTTTTTATCAGTGTATTGAAACCAACAAGCTCACCAAACTTAAAGAATATATAAAAAATAGTATGAAATTCTTGAAATTATATCACTCATTGCCAGAGATAATAACGACACCTAAAATGCTTACCCAACAAAACCTATATTCCCTCGAGGAATCTTTAAAATAGTCCATTTAAAAATCCAAGTACACGCGTACTTGAAAACTCAATCGAAAAAACGATTAAAAAGGTAACCGGTGAAATATAAAGTGTCTGATGAGGCAAAGAGAGCGACCATAATTGGTTATTGAGGATGTATGAAATGATTTTCACAGTTAACACGTAAACAAAATTCCGGAATTAGTTTTATACTCCCAGCAGTATTAAAAACTGAGATTGAAAATGGAATCATTCTGGCGACTATCCCTTGTTGTCCTGAATTCGTCAGAAAGACAAATTTGTGAGAGATAGCGAAAATAATTTCTCCTTTCTCCGAAAATGCGCAAAATTCAATAGCATCGATTTCGTATTAAATTCCTCTGCACCAGTTTCCGGGCCAATGTCTGACACCATATACTCGTAATTCTACTTCAAAAGGAAACTTTCTTCTTCCTTCGGAATGGTATTGACGTAGGCTGATGTGGTAAGAGGAGATAAAGGGTGAAAGGTAATCAGAAGAGCTCGTAGGAGGAAAAGGCGGAGCGGATATCATCTGTAAAGACCTTGAGGGAAGTTTGTAATGAGCGCTCACAAAGAACTAACTGGTGTGGGGAAGGAGACAGAGTTTCTGCGTTGAAATGTGATGCATTTAAGACGGAGGAAGGAAGGGAGTTCGGTTGTTGAGAAAATAGGTCAATGAAAATCAACCGAGCGGCTCCATAAAACCGCGCTAGCTGACATGATTTCTCGATTATAATTCTATAAATGGATATCAATTAAAAATATACCCCTGGAATAATGTAACAGCCATCATGGTGACAATTTTCTGTCTCGTATGATTTAGACACATCAATCAGCTCAATTAGCAGTTCACGGAGTTGAAAACGGAATAAATGGAGGCGAGCACCACCATTTCAAATGTTCTCAAAGAATGCTCTATGTTGTATCCAATTCCACTGTCCAAAACACCCCAGATCTAAATGATCCAAAGCACTCCTGACATAATATTAGGCAATTATTTTCCAGTGTCAGTGTGTTAATGGTTGAGGTTGTCAAGTCATGACAGAGTAATCATTGGCGACGCATTAATTTGATTAATTTACCAGCAACATAAGCTTCTGTGACGCGAGCGAGACAACCAAATCCAAAGTTTGCTTAATTTTGAGTTGATTGAATGAATTTGCCATTTAGTGTGAGCCCGGCCTCCCTACCTGCTTTTAAGAGATGTTGATAAAAAAAGAGTGAATGTGTCACGTGTCTTTCAACTCCGGATTTCCAAGGAAATTCGGCGACCGGGGGAAAAGGAGCTGAGCGTTACATTAACCCGCTGCCACAGAAACTTTCCCAATTCCCTGCTAATGGGGCTACTTTTGCTCAAGCGCCATTTATGGAATTCTTTCCAAAAATAAGTATTTTTTTCCGATAGTCCTCCCTAATAAATTACCTTCCAACTATTTAACATTTAAACATGACAGCTTCACCCATATTTTTAACCGGTATTGTACAAACAAAAGAGCAGGTAAAATTTAGGGAATTTTAAAATTCTGATGGAGTTTTGAAGGCTTTGAATGCAACAAATATTATGTGATCGTAAAGGTATAATTTGAAAAAAAATATTTGCCTAAATATTCCTTTGTAAGGATTAATTATTAAATTAATTGACAACATTTCGTTTTCATGAAAATTGTATTTTATTTTGAAATTCGTGCAAGATATTACATTTTTAGGACTCTGTATTAGTATAAGTCGTAAGTTTTATGATTTTGTATATCCAATCTATGTCTTTTCTACCTGAGAACAGTTTATGGAGCACAAATCGTGATAGCAACCCGATATTGCGGGCAAAGAACGCATAAATACAAGGTGCGGTAGCTTAAATTACTGATCGATTTAAAAGGAAGTTGGATAAAAATCAGCGAATTATTCCGATATATATATATATATATATATATATATATATATATATATATATATATATATATATATAGTTCGATTCCGCCTTCCCCACCTCTATTGTGTTCGTCCTTTATATGTGTTCCTATCCCTTTTCCTTATATCTGTTTCTGTATATATGAGTATTTATTCGCCGTTTGGCGGGATTTCGTGTATGAATGTATATATATATATATATATATATATATATATATAAAAGTATACATATACATATATACGCACATATATATACATGTATATAAATATATACATAAAACACCTGAGAAAAAAGCAACAACGACGAAACTAAGAGTTAAGTAGGCATGATTATTGATGTCGCAGAGTCTATTTCAAAAGATAGCGGTGTATATCGAAAATATAACTAGTAGCTATAACTAGAAATTTATTAACAGGTGAAAAGAGGATGAACCAGTTTACTTAATCTTACGATTTTAGCCTCTCGTTGGTTTATATTTCATAACAGGGATCAAACTGCAGCTGTCAGATGCGTAATTTTAATCCCTGAGAACGTGTATGAATGGTGAAAATTAGTGTATTTAGTGACCACCAAAGTTTTTTGGCAACCAAAGTTACAGTTAACCTCTATTTCTGAGAATGCAATCATTGCCGTAAAAAGAAAAACGAGACACTTTTAAGATAAACTAGAGCCAAAAAAGGTATTTACTGAAGGTGTTTCAGCGTGAGGAAATAATTTACAGCTAATGTAGGGAATTGTCACGGTCATAATTACGAGGGAAATATCGTATCCATAAAATATTACAGGGAGCCTTTTCAGGAAAAGGTACTATGGACGCGAAAAAATTCAATTTGCTGTTTTGAATATACTTATGGATAGGGGGGTAAAAAATATTTTTAGAATCTTAAACAAAACGACTCGGACATTCAACTTTTTCAGTAGACACTAACAGTTCATTTGTTTGGACTTTAAAGTCTCTTCATTTGGAAGCCCTCTCACACTAGAACGTTCGAGTATGAATTTCATTGCGTAATAGTTTTATTCGTCGTTTGATAACTCCTGAAAAATTAGAAAGACGCGCCCTGTACACCTTTCCAATATGCAGAACGTCCTTACATAAAAATATTGATTTCATTTTGTGATTCATTGAGCTTTTGACGGGTCGGGAGAATGATTGATGAAAATTCGCAATGGTTGGAAGTTCTTTGATTATATATCCCTTTCCTAGATTCTCAAAATAGGGATTGAAAGAGAGATGGAAGGGCGAGCAGGGAACACAGTTCTCATATACCACCACGGCTGACTAATCGCAAGGAATTATTTCGGAGAAGTAGGAATCGGAAAATCCCGTTATATTCGAAACACTCTTGAATTGAACTGTTAAAAACTTATATGGTGTTAAAGGATAGATAGAAAAATGAACTACGACTTACATTTATAGCTTATAATAAACTATTTTTTAAAACACGGTGTTCGAATATACTGAAAGGTGGGAGCGACGAAGGTGTATATTTCCTTCGGTACACAATTATTAAATCCCAACCTCTGTAAGCAAGATTTTTTTTATCTGTGTCAATGATGGACATCACATATTAACTATATGCCTATTAGGAATGTTTAGCGTTGTTGAAAAACAAGAGTTAGTTGGCAAACGTCCTCCGAAAAACACACTAAGAATTTATTATTAAAAAGATTTACAGTACATGAGAGGAGAAAGAGATTCACGGTTTCCCAGTTTGTTAAGAAGGAAGGAATTAATAATATTAAAAAATTATAACAATTTTCATAAAAACATAAGTTTAATAAACAAAGAGCATTTTCAGTCACACACCCAATTTGTTCATGTACCGCAAGGTGTCTCTATGAATCGAAGCAGGCGTCTGATAAAAGACCTTGCGCTTTCCTGGGTGTGCTTTTTGTTGAGTGGAATCCTCAACGGTCTTCTACCGGGTTATCATCTCCATTTTTGCAAGCAACATTGGAGACACTAACCCAGTGAAAGACTAGAGGATTTCACTTCACGAAACAGGCGTCGTTTACTAAACTTGATTTGTGGGAAATATCTATCACTCTTTTATAATTGGGGAGTCAGGGTAGACAATTCCCGGCGCATTCCTTTTATGGATAAGTTGAACCCTAGGGATCTCAGCCAACAAATGCGAACATGTGGCGAATCTTAGGTTCTTTATGATGATTCAACCCAAAATAATACTGAGCACTCACTAACTATTGACAGATGAAATATTTATGTTTTTTGAAATGAAAACCAGAGTTTCTTTGGAAATATTCATTGGTTACTGTGTGATTAAATCATATTTTAGCAGTATTTATTTTAGATTTAAGCCAAGTTTTACCAATTATTTCAAAGGACTTGCTCTAACTCCTCTGCCCATATCCACATAAAAGCTCCGGAAGGCCTCGCTATGGTTTATGGCAGAGAGCATGCGAAAGCAAAGATTTTTTTTCTTTATTTTAGTTGCCATTTTACATGGCCAATAATTCAAATAATAGAGATAATGTAAACGTCCTCATGTTACAAAATAGTTGAGCGTGAATAAATCCAAGGCTTGAATTGGTACTTCAAAACTTAAATGGCGAGAAATAACGTTTGCATAATGGTAGCTTATTTTGACTCTAATAAAAATTAGTTCGAATTGGCTCTACCTCAAAGGAATATGAAACTTTGGCAAAAATAGAAATTATTTTCTTTGAAGCAGAATTTTAAAAACTGTTTCGTAAATTGATCTAATGGCTGTTGACTAACTTCCTACAAAGAGTAATTTATTAAAGTTTAAGTACTTTAAAATTAAGAGTAATTGGGAAAGGAAAGAGAAATTGTCTCATACCGGGAATCGGGAGAAAAGCAGTGCTATTGTTAAAATCCTGGATTCCCGTTGACTCGTAGTTATAGGGAGGAAGTGCAGAGGGAATAGAGGAAGAAGAAAGTGTTAGAACGTGGGGTAGGAGGGTGGGAAGGATAGGCACCTATTGGCCTGAGCGTTCGTGATGAATAGGCGGGAGTGAGAAAGCGAATGCCGTCGGTGGAGTGAGAAGACGAGGAGCGGCGATAAACGAGAGCTGAGGGGAGGAGGTGGCAATGGGGACCGGGAGGGAGAGAGACGGTGCGAAAAAGAGTGCGGGGGCGTTGAGGGAGGGGTTTGAAGGTTCCAATGGAGTGGAGGCAGAGGGGGAGGGGAAGAGGCGACGGGAAGGGGGAAAACATTGTGCCGGAGGAAGAAGGTGACATGATGACAAAGAGGGAGAGAGCACGCAGTCCTTCGAATGGAGATGAAAATGTTGAGACAGGAAGGGAGTGAGTGAGTGAGTGAGTAAGAGAGAGAGAGACTATGCGAGAAAAGGGAATGAAATGGATACGCGCGAAGGTATAAAAGGGGGAGGGCTTGGAAGGGGTGAAACGAAGGAGTGAATAGTGAACGGGGAGGACGGAGTGGAATGAGGTGGAAAAGGTAGGAAGTGGGATGAAAAAATGGAAAGATATGTGCTGTTTTCCGGCGGAAATTCGAACTCGGTCCATGGAGGTGTAAAACATGGATTTCATGAAATGGATGGGAGAGAGAGAGAGAGGGGGGGGTGAGGAGTATATCAGAAAATGTATTTTTTACGCATGATTTTTCTTGCCTGGTTGAATAAACTGTAATTAATATTGCATCACAGAAAAAAATACTCTTTGCCCGGAGAGAGTGCTAAGGGCGGTACAGGTCGCAGGTTAAATGTAAGATTGTATGCAAATTCAAACTTCATAAAGTCTCTCTATCATTTTATTCTCGTGTTCAGAAATGGTGGAATATTTATTTTTTGATTTAGCAAAGAGTAAAGGGATCGTTGCCCGTTTCGTTCCAAACTTCTATGAACGAATATGAAGGCCAACAGCGGAGACGCTAATTGCGCATACGTAAAAGGCTTACATGTATTCCAAGGGAAATATTCCAGGCCCACATTAAATCGTTAAAGTGGGCTACAATTAGTTCTATAGAAAAATCAACTGTCTCGAAATCTATTTTCAGGACCAGTTTTCCCTACACATGATAAGTGATCACAAAAAATGTACGGATAGAACTAATAAGTATGCTCCGAGAAAAAATATTGACTTTTTAACAAAATACGTGTGCTCTACATTTCATGATCAAGTCTCAAAGTCTTTCAGCTGCTGTTGGCTTAGCAACTCATTTACAATGATATGTTTGGTAGCGTACGGAGTGTAATATGCACTTGCAGACATTTGACCGTTCATAAATACATTTGACTCAGTAATACCTCAGAAAAATAATATGTTTCCATGAACACCAGACTAACACGTGTCATTGATTTTAATTTTACTGGAAAGTAAACTCTCTTAAAATATTAAAACAGTCAAAATTTTTATTCAAGTTGAAATAATCATACGTCTCGGACAACTATTGCATTGTTTAATCATTTAAGATGTATTCATATAAAAGGTTCTGCTCAGGGTCGTTATTAACAACCCTGAACTATTTTCTCTGATAAGCTTGAGATCATCTTGACCGACCCGTAATCATTTCTTATTATACACGCCCATTCCTAAATTACATTTCACCATATTTACGATTTTTTTCGGCCTCCCATTCTCCTAAATTCACTTCCTGATTACACTGATCAGTTTTCTTTATCTTTAAACACCTTTATCTTCCAACCCCTATCTCACCTCACCGATAAATATTTAGGAGCTGCTGGTTCAACATTAGTTGATATTTTGGTACTATTTCTTTTTTTTATGTTTGCATGATGAGTTTTTTCTTATATACAATGCTATATGCCCCATTATTTATCAGCATTATTTCCGTATGGGAAGATATTTTTGGAAGAAAAATGATCAAAATTTGATATTTTCGAGGTGTTTTCATCTATTACTAGACTTAGAACTTTGGATATCGTAGGTATTATGAATCTATTTTTTCCCTAAAAGTTTTGACCTCATCGAAATTGATATAACCACTGGCAAACCGTATCCTAATGGCACATTGGGATGAAGACACTAACATCCCTTGATTCTATATGAGAGAAAATTTGCAAAATGAAATATTGTCATAAAATAAAATCAAATTAATCCTCGAAAGCACTCATTAACTATCATATTTATATTACGATATGATATAAATATAACAAATATTTGCTATTGGTCTAAATATTCCCAAAAGATATTTCTGGAAATTTCAAAGTAGATAGGTACCTTAAGACAAATTTCACAGAGTATAAATCAATCTTTTTAACTGGAACTCGAACCCGTTTCCATCCAAGTGATTAAACTGATTGAGGTACCCTTATACAATAAAGTATAAGATGATATCAAGTTATATACATTGATATGCATTATATATATAGGTATATTTTATAATAATATATAATAGGATAGTTATAAAGTAAATAATGTTCCCAAAATACCCATGCCCTAAAACGCACGGTCTTATTTAATGCTATGAGTGCCGGGGAAACGATCGTAATTTCGGAATCGCAGTCGTACCAGTTGCCCTTGAGTGCGCCCTATGATGCGAATCATTTCATGGTTCACCAAACACCCAAATCGCTCCTTTACCAAAACTCCCTAAATTCCAAAAATGCCAAAAAACAAAACATCTCACGAGAATGGCCTCCACGGTTCGACCTATCAGACACATTTTTCCTACCCCTCCATCACTTCCCGTTCGCAAGATTTTTCCCCTCACAGACGAGCAGGCACGATGACAAATCAAAACCGGTGGGCACGCTATATATGATGCACACAAAAATGCCAGGAGGGAAGAGGGTGAGACATGGAAGGCTGCGAACCTATAGAGAGAGAGGGGGGGGGGAGAGAGTAGGAAATGGAGAAAGGGTAAGTTGACGGGAAGGAGGAAGAGGATAGAGTGGAGTGAGGTCGAATAGGTTGGGTATAGAGAGAGAAAGGGGAAGGAAGGGAGAATAGGTGATGTTTGTCGGGGACATTCGAACTCTGCCCGTAAAAGTGTAGAAAAAAGGAGGACGCAGGCTGAGAAAAAAAGTTTGTTTTGCTTGAGCGCGGAGTGAGAGGACGATAGGGAGAGGGAATAAGGACGAGGAGGAGGAAGACCGTGTCCCTGCGGTAAAAACACATCCACTCCCGGAGAGACAAGGAAAAGGAGATGGAGAGAAATGAAGAGAAGGTATGGAGGGGGAAAGGCGAGTAATAAAAACAGGACCGGAACAAAGCAAACAGGCTCGGGAACACTGTCTCCCTCTGCACAAATTGTCTCCGGGGTCTCTCCAGTGAATGCTTAAGCACTTGATCACGGTCTTGCTCGGGTGGGATGCCCTAATGCGCATGCGCTATGGACGCGCATGAATTAAACTTAAGTTCCCGTCCTATACGCTCGAGTGTGTGCATTTGTATGTGTGTGTGTGTGTGTGTGTGTGTTTGCGGACGTGTTGGTGATTCAAAGTCGCCCCTTGAATAATCTTTTTTCTTCCCGTGATTGTCGCCTGATTTTCCGTTTGCCGTGCTGCAGTCCAATTGGGAACGGGGCCCACACTTTACCTCACCCCTTACCTCCCCCAAGGGAGCCCTGGCCGATCCATTTTATTCCTCGCCGGTGGAGACGCAGGCGGCGTGGACTTTGGCAAAGGATGTTGCGAGCAAACATGCCCTCGAACTATGTTTTTTGATGCCACAAAAAAACTAATTCGCGCGGACAATCGTTTCCAGGGGCTTAGACGGCGGGATTAAATAGGTATGGGATAAAGAGGTGAGTAACGGAACTCGAGGGGGCTTTATCCCTAATCCGTTCAAATTCCATGTCTGAATTCTAGACACTTACAGGTAATGTTCGATTACACTCAATAATGCCTGAAGTCGTACATTAATGATGAGAATTCTGTTCATAATACTTGATTTAATGAATAAGTAGGTCGCGATTTCATTTGAATTTTCGTTGCAGTTGTTTTCGAGAATTTAATAAGACTGGAATGGTTTTGTTTCAAAATGATGAGGAACGCTGCTGAGTGAAAAATTATTCAGGATATAATCATTGAAAGTAATTATTATGCGATTCAGAGTAAAAAACGTCAATTCAGAGTAAAAGTTAATGGATAAATTTGAGTTGTTCATACTTTGCGAAAAAGGCTACATATTAAGGAAAGAGATTAATGCCATAAGGAATTGTGATTTATGGCACATTGGTAAAAATTGGCATGCGTGGTATTGTCAAACATATTTTGTCACATGATTGGAGGCTCTAACATGAGTTTACTATATACAGGAAAATATTTGAGTTTAGCTATGGTAATGATTTGGAAACTAAATTGATAAAAGCAAACTTCAATATCAACGACTATTTATCGAAAACTAAAATATTATATGCGAGAATAAGAATGACATAAATTATAATGTTACTGCAACTAAACAATATTAATGACAATTCCCACGAGTTTCTAAGTAAAACGGCAGTATTGTAAACATTCATTAATCCAAAAACAGTTTTTACTCGAAAATTTCCAGTATTTTAGAAACTTATCAAAATCAATTCATGTTTTCCCGTGCAGACATACATTCAAATAAATTGTAAATTCATGCTCCATTACGGATATATCATTTCATTAACTTACGCAAGTTGAATATGCACTGAATGGTGATTTATTGATGGGTATAATTTGAATTAAATTACATATCAACGATAATATCTATGATCCTCTCAGAAATATGTTGCAATATTGTATGGATAATCAATGGATTCAAAGGAAAAGCTATTGGAGACCATTCAAATAAGTTAGAGCACGATTTCTATGGTTTTCGGACCAACTTAATGGAACTTCATGACGAAAAATGAATAATAATAATCATAGAATAATATATAAGATAATAAAAAGAATAACTTTGTAAGTTCCACTGATCTTTATTTTTCAAACGTTCCATTGATCTTTATTTTTAAAACGACCGGTTTCATCGAATAGTCGACATCATTAGGTGCAATCTACATGACTGTTTGATATTTATATATGCATGCGGAGGTGGGAGAACTTGGGAGAAAGGGAGGGGTAAGATAGTGACGAACCAAGGAATGGGGGAAAGTTTGGTCCTCAAAGTCACTAATCCTCCCCTCCCTTTCTCCCAAGCATTTCCACCTCCCCCTCCACACCACACCTCCCATCTGCCCAAAACCCCTCCCACCACATACATACATATATAAATTACAAAAAGTCCTGTATATTGCACCTGATGATGTCGAACTTTCGACGAAACTGGTCGTTTTAAAAATTAAAATCTATGGCATCTTCTTGCTTGCATAAAATTTTGATAAATATGTAAACAATCGTAAGCTAAAGATGAGGGTCATGTACATTGCTATGCGCTAAGTTTACACATGCAAGATGTTATTTATTTATGGACATATTTTCAAGACTTATTTCAAGATATGCTTTGCAGAAATTATCTTTTAGCTTCACAAACGTCAGTTTAGAAACCATAAAAATACATTTACGCATATGATTTTAAATGCTGTCAAACTGAAAGAGAATTTGCGTTTGGAAAAGTTATTAAATATAAAAATGAATAGCTTTTACTCTCAAAAAAAGAGTTTACGTTTAAAGCAAGACGTTTTTAACGTAATGTTTGCAAAGAGCACTATGAAAAATTGAAACAATCATTTCAGAGTGCATTATATAATGTATTAATATAATTAATAAAATCTAGTTTTTGTAATACATGCTGAGCATAGGTTTTTATTCAACCAATATCTAGATATGCCGTCAAAAATTTAGAGAAATACCTAGGATTACTACCCTAGCTTAATTAGGCCGAGTTTTTCCCATCAAAGTCTTTATTTAAGGAGCTATCTTTCTGTTCATATTTATACTTCTGGACAACCGATATTGTAACTGAGAGTTATTAAAAAAGTCTTATCTTCCCCTAACACGACAAAACCTGAAACTCTACCCGATAAACAATTCTTTTTCGATTCCACATTCATCCCAACTCTCTTCATTCCGATAAGGTTAGGAGAATGTTTTGGAGGAAAATGGGAATCCATCTCAATTATTTATCCCATGAATAATCATGGACACAAATACTTCACCAGTAAGCAAATATGACCGTCTCTTTTTGGAATCTGGTAACTAAAATCCGTCAAAGCAAATGCCAGCACAACTATGGCCGTGCGCACGACGTTTTCAATTCATGTCACCAAACGGAAAACTATTTAAGCTTAATTCGAAGTGAGATGATGCCACCACAGTCTAGACAGCACGATACTTTTTTTCCTGATTGAAGATACTTAAGAGAGCTGCTAGAAAACCCTGATTGCTAAAAGCAGAATTATTAAGTAATCCCAGCTCTCAGATCCCTGGTTACTTTAGCAAGTGTTCGCGCGGATTATAGCGCTGGTGGATGATTGCGCGAAGGGGTATAGTCACCTTTCCTACTGCTGTCACGTCTCAGCGTCCCTCGAGTATTAAATATGTATTTTTTTTTTGCCATCCTTTGGAAAATGACGTTTGAATCGAAATGAATGCTCAAGCGTCGATATTGGGAACGGAATTAAAACGGGTTTCAGAAGTCCATCGGGCAAAAACACTCAACGGGAGACAAGGCGCGGCGGGACAGACTGCGCGCGGGGGATGATTGCAAGTGACGCCGAGTTGAAATGTTTACACGCGAAACTTTCAGGGAAGGGAGGGGGCGTGGTGGAAGATGCGGCCTCTGGTGGTCGTCGCAATATGGATGTAAATGGAGCGGAATCCTTCTCCTCGTAATACCGATGTCGCACTGTTCCGAGGCCCCACAAAACCTCAGCCTCCTCCCTCCCAACCTCCCCGCCCCAACTCCATAACCCGCGCGCGAAGGAAAAGCTTTCCAAAGCAATTTCCCCTCCGGTACCCCCGGCGTCATAAAAGACGTAATCCTCTCTGACATTTTTAATATTCGCCACGTCTTCCATTTCTAATCAAAGCATTCCTTTTATTTTCGGTGTCTAAAAGGAGGTGGGGAGGATTTTCGTGGGAGGTGACTCTGATATCCGCCCTTTCTCCAGTTATTAAGTCGGCGGCAGGGGACGGGCTCTCTCCAGGACGACGGCAGGACTACGGGCATTGACGTGCGGTTGTACGGAAATCTGAAGGGTGGAGGGCATTTCCCGTTTCCCCAGCCGCAGTGCCTCTCCCAAAATCCTCGCCCCTCCTTCTTCGGTGACGAGGGGATGGGAGGGATAGGAGAAGAGAGAATAACCTCACCATCCTTTCAATCGGAACTCAGTCATCCCACGAACTCCCGACCCCGTGATCTGAGCATGACCGATAACCCCGGTTAAAGTTCGCTACCTAGTCCGACTCCTGTGATGGCTACGGAGTACATATGTGGACGGCAGTGACATCGGAAGAAGAGGAGACATCGGAATATGTGCGAGTACTTTTGGTCGGGGTGGGTGGTAGGACGGAAAAATGGTGGGCGGATGGGGCATGACCGGGAGAAATTTTTTCGGGATATCGGATCTTTTCTGAGGGGGGCCCTGGGGAGGACAATAGTTTTTACGGGGTAGGGAGCCCGACCCTTTGTTGTGGGTGGGGAGTTGAATGGAGTATGGTGGAAGAACAGAAGGGGGGGCGAGAGAGTGCGCAGAGTCGAACAGGAAAGATTCCGAGGGTGGTGAGGGCTTTGGGGAGAGTCTGACGAGGAGGGAGGAGCAGTGCAGGGGAAGGGGTAGTCGCGTGGGCGACGGATTCGAACTGGGAGAGCGATGCAAGACACTCAAGCTCCCGTCTGCCTCCGAGGGGAGTTATATGAAAGCCCCTTACCCCTCATGTCACATCGGCAGATGAGACCAGTCTGAAAAGAGAGAGAGAGAGAGGAAGAGAAAGAGAGAGTTACGCGGACGAATGAATGGATGTAAAAACGCAGTTTTCTTCCCCGAAGAGATCGCGGACGAGGCAAAAAAACAAGAGAAAGGAAAAAAGCGAGCCCAGGTAAACGCTCAAACTCAAATAAAAAATTCAAATATTCTGCCTTTCTTTCCAGCAAAGCCTTTCCATAAACAACCCTTTCAAAAACCTTTCGTATTTATGGTAATATTTATGTTTTGCCGATTCTTTTCAAAATTCTACTTTTATGACGGAATGCAAGCCAATTCATGCACCTATATCTATTGGGCTAGCGTGGAGAGTGGAGATAATCCAGGAATATTAGTCAATGACAGACGTAATGTTAATATTAGTCACAATAAAGATGCAATGTTTGGCTATCCACACCAATTGCTTCTTTATAGTGTGGTAGCCATATTTGTTAATTTTTAATTTGAGAAGAAATCTGCCTTTCAATTTGAGGTTATATAGGTATACTTGTACCTACCTGTATACTTATTTAGTTTTAAGGGTGGTTTAAGTTTTCTCTCGAAAATACCAACACTTATGCGTACTTGAGGGTATTTTTGCCTTGAAATAAAATTATTTTTGAAAATGAGATTCAATTTTACATTTGACTGTTTTTGCAACTTTTCAACCGTTTCAAAAATTTTAAATTATGAGCTTGTTTCTCCAAGTGGCTAAAGACTAAAATTTAGGTACTTAAATGGCAGAAAAATAAATTAGATTCTCATAAAATCTCAAAATTGAGCTCCTACAAGAATAAGGGCTAACCTCATGGCAGTTTCTCAGATATTTTTTTCCAAATGACCGTTAGCACCCGAGTGCATATATAAATAGTTCGTCGCTTTAAGTTCAGTGCCAGCATTTGGCATGCTTGCTAATGTGATTCTTTGTTGACCGTCAGTTCAGTAAAGTTTAATAGTCCTCGTATCATTCTCTATATGAATTCAAACGAATCTTACTCCAAGGATTGGCTGAAGAATTTATTAAAAATTCAGTTAATCTATTAAAGGATAAATAAACATTTTCACCAACGATGCTACTTAAAATTAATTCAGCTTAGTAATTCAAACGTTTTAGTTTGGTCTTATTTGAAACAGGTGCCGAGTAGTTAGGATACATGAGAGAAAAAATTACTTGGAGAGAATCCACAGAATATTTTGAAATTACTACGAGAAGAGAGAAAGCGGTAAATTTTAGGTTGGGAGGCTTTAAATTCAATGGGAGTGCAAACAGGACTAACACTTTTAGAAAGTTCAAGGACAAGGGAGTTAACCTATGACACCGAAAGAATTATTAGGGCTCCAAATTAAAATGGCATAGAGGACCATCGGAATAAAATTAAAGAGAGAGACGCAGTCACTGAGATGTCAGTGCATTCCTTCCTTCTTCGGATGGCACTCATTTGGAATCGTACCAATACATTCAAAATTTTTCTTTTGAAAGGTAAAAAAATTGTCATTTCGTCAAAAAACATGGTATGCATCTTGAAAAAATGTAAGCTTGCACAAATCTATGTATGCGCACGCGTATTCGTGAATATAAGTGAATATGTATTCATACGTATGCATGAGCCCATATTTTTGCATTAATTGCCGGTGTCCTTGCCTCACCCTTCTTGTGGATATTGTGCAGCTGTAAATGCTATTGTTTCCTTTCAGCATGTAAGAAAAAATTACGGTGTCGTCTACAAAGAATAGATTGTTAATATAAAAAAGCAAATATATTAGACATTTTTAAATAACAGTGGAAGAATCTTAAGAATAAGAAGATAAAAAAGAAATGTGAGTGTGGTGTCCTTAGAAAGCATTTGCATGTTATTTAGATTATTATGAACCACTCCCAATTAAATCGACAGGAATAAACCAAAAATGTTTAGGGTCATTTCGTACCTGAAAAAAATTAAAAAGTACAAGTAAAGACCGACGGAAACAGAGACTAAAGAATGTAAGGAAGCATATAAGTTAAGTCCAAAAAAAAGTAAAAAAGAAATAACATGGGAGAATTTGAAAAAATAATATTCGTCGGCATAATGAAAAAAAGAATTATTTTCATTTCGAACCGGTGAAATGAAAAAAAAATATCCACGAGAGAGAACCCACGGAGGAAAGCAGGGAGTCAATAGTCGGCAAAAACGCTTGAGACAACAAAAGCGCCGACTCGGAAGACTTTGGCTCCCGGAGTTAGGGCTAGCAAGGGGGTCGGGAGTGCAGGGAGCGTGAGAGGAGAACGTTTTGGGTGATGAAAGAGGGAATGGAGCCAGAGTGGAAGCAGAGGAATGGATGCGGTAGTAAGGTAAGACCCTGGGGCGGGAAAGTCTTGCTAGTGGAAGGATGAAGAGAGGTTATGTTTAGGGCGGAGCTGAGAAACGGAAGTATGAGAGAAATGACGGAGACGGACCAAGGATTATCGGAAGATGCTTTCATTGGATGAGAGTTTTAAAATTGACGAGATAAATTAGAAAATAGGAGAAATTATATATGAATCAATACGAGCAAATCACAGAGAGGCAAGATGCATTATGCACATCAAGCAGAAGTCATTCAGGTGCTTTGGGGGTAACTTAGTTAGCAAGCGTAGAATCATATGATATGATCATAGTATAGAAGTACTTTTATTCTATTTGGAGGGATAAATAAGTATTTAAGATTATATTCGTTCCATAACTTCGACCCTTGGCTTTTTAGATTACTTTTTATCAATTACGTTCATCTTAGAAACCACTGTAAATTGCGTCACATGTTAAGAATACTCCGTAAAAAAAATATTTTTATGCTCTACTCAAGTCCTATTACGTTTTCAAATTATTTAAACTGTTTAATATGAAATTAGACAATGCAATGTGAAATTTTACCGGTGAGATGGTATAAGTGAGATGAAAAGATGCATAGCGTTTTTTGAAAAAATTCAAGTTGATCACTTAAGTTAAAAAATTATAATGAAAATGATTTTTTATTTTATGAGGCTTTTTTTTCCTAATGGATTCTTGTTGATTAATAATTACCCTCAATTAGCCTACAATTAATTTTTTTAACGTAATTTTAATGATACATCGTGCTAAAATACAGCCTCGAAGTTGGACCGGTCATACAAACGTATCATCAAATAATCAGGCACACCCATGAGTTTCCATATCTTCATCTATCATAGGTATCTTTTAACCATACATATTAACTTAAGCAGACTCACTGAATTATGGTCGTAGTGGTCAAAATGCGTAAAAATCATTTGCTATTATTAAACCAATAATATTAATTGAAGTTAATATTCACGCAGCATATCATGGTAAATGAATACTCATCGATGAATATTCCTCTCCATCATACCTGTTAAGTATATATGCATACTATTAGCCACTTTTTTAAAGATTATATCACACAATACTTATGGAAATGTGGCATTAACCATGTCCGCCACAAAAATGCATAGTTATGAGCTCAAAATTTTTAATTTTTTTTAATGCTCAAGGGAAAAAATTATAAATAAGAGTAAACAAATTATATAAAGATGATTGTTTGATAGAGTAAGAGCAATACAGAAGAATATCGTGAACAAGATAATGTGGATGTCTTAAGGCTTGAGGCATAAGGAAATATAGCGTCAATTTCAGTTTCCAGCAATTGCTTTGGTTAAATGTCATTGATGATAATCATAACTCACACAATTTTGAGGAAGATAAGACTAAAATGGATAACAAATATACTTTTCAAATATTATTTTTACGTCTCGCTGTATTTCGCTTTATCATAATATGATTAGTGTGTTATTATTAGCTTGAAATAAGATAGGACCAGAAGAAATGATAGGGTGATATTTCTACCTAAAGGAGAATAATTATATTTAGATTTCCAATTAGCTCCTACAGGGCACACAATGGAATGAAGAGCAAATATTGGAAATTTGAGAGAGGTAATATATAGAGACTAAGGAAGAGGAAAAATGGTCTTATATGTTACAATAGAATGAGACTCGTATTGTGGAAGTAATCCGGGAAGAAAGGGAAACAGCTGGGAGGATGGCGATTGCAAGCAAGAAAGCTTCCATAGTGGGAACAGCGGGCTTGAAAAATTGACAAAAGGGATGAGGGCGATCGGTCTTGACCCATCATCTTCCCCCTCGCTCTATTCCCCATTCCCGGCGCCTCCCACCCATTCCTCTCCTTTTCCTTGCGCCCACGTACCCTCGAAGGTTCCCCCTCATTGGCATCACCGCTCCAAGGAGGGAGAGACCCCTTTCCCCACCTCCTCCGTAGTACGGAACTTATCCTCCTGCAGACCCCCACCAATCCCCCATCCCAACGTTGCAAGGGTCGCAAATAAAAATGAGACGCGCGAGATTAGGATATTGTTGGGGCCGGAAGAGATGTGGGATCCCGTTGAATCAGGGCGGGGAAGGAGTGAGGTAGGGAGAACCTAGGAAGGGGAATGATTAGAGAGAGGAAGCAAAGTGACCCCGACCTCCTTAGGAGTGGTAGGCTCCAACGGACCAAGTGGTCGGACGTCCGGCTTGTGCGCGCGTTTGCGAGGGGTTGGCCGACGAAAAATTACCTCCAAGGATACAAAAGAGTTTCCCCATCACTGTGGGCGGTATTAGTCCACCCCTTCAAGATTAGAGATCCTTTTCGATGCCTGGGAACCACTTAGGATTTACGCTACAGCGGACTTCAGGTGCCCACTGAGTTGTTAGCTTCAGATTCTGAAGGAAGGGTATAGGACAATGGAAAGTGAAACCTTACGTTAAAAATCGAACCTGTTCTGAGGTTTCGGCAGTCTTATTCTGATGTTTCCATTCCATCGATTAGTTTGGTCAGAGACTACTCCCTGAGATGATCTTCTTCACTCCGGACGTGTCATTGGCCGTAATCGTGCACAGAAAATTCGTGAATGCTCTTTTCCGTCGCTGCTTTTCCTTTGCTCGCAGCTTAAACTACTCAGAAATATATTCCTGTTTAAATTACCTGTCATTGATGGACCATATCACATCATCTAAATTAGCTTAGTTTTTTAAATGCAACGAATAAACCCAAATATTTGATAATTATGACAAAAGGAAGGAGAGAAGTTGAACATCATAATACCTTTAAATGTAATTATAATATTTAAACCTTGTTATTAACCTAAATATGTCATTTAAAAACGTATGGCTATGAAACTGCCATAAAAATAATTACCAAATTATAAAAACAAACAAAATATTATTTTTAGTTGCAGTTGTAAGTTAGGATGAATGTAGTTCTGGGTCCTAGCTGTAGAGATCCTTTGAGATGATCCTCCCTTTTTCTCGGATAAGATGTATCAACTAGAGATTCCACCTCCCTTTGGTTTCACTCGAGCATTTACATCTCCTCAAGTTTTCATCAATTCAATTTCGACAAAATATCTGAAATATATCTCCGAAGGAAAAATATCATGAATACCACATGTAATTACTACATATTAGTAAAGGTATAGATATGTTGACTGCATTTGAGAGATGGCTATGCATAAAAATAATTTTGGTACCCTTTGAAGAAAATTTACATAAGCGTAAGAACTCAGTTCGGCAGAAGTTAACGTACGGAAATGGCTTTTGGAATAAAAATACTTAGCGATAACTTTTGCAGATTTTCTTTCGTTGAATGTTTTAATTCAATTAGATTACTGCATGAAAACCTATCCTGCGGTCTTCGTTTCCTTGTAATACCACGGTCTTCGTTGTATGGTCATATAATCAAATCTAAGAACCGAATTTGAAGTTGGATAGAATTCTAAAAATACTTCAGTGATTGATTCTTGGGAGAATATCTCTTGTGAGGGAAATTAAACATGCGGTCTACTTATTTTTGGAAGGAAGGAAATTGAGGTTTTACGATCCAGGTAATGAAATATACTATGTTTAATATGGCTCTTACTTGGAACAGGAAAAGTTAGTTACAACACTAATTTTTATATATTTTTTACATTTTATACATATCTCCAGCGAATACCATCAACACATGTATCTTGAATGGAATTATTCCTTAGTAACCATAAAGTCGTAAGAATTCAACAGTGAACCTTAAATGACTAAATGTATACGCAAAATCATTAATAAGATACATTTTAACTAAATTTTACCACTTTCAAATCATGGCTACTGGATTTATTTTCAACTTAATCATAGAGCCACAATAAAATTGATGAACTTCATAGCATGCATTCAGCTTCAGCTTCATGCATAGAATCTTCAATAAGTCCACTCTGAAGTGGCCTACGATATGTCCTTTATTGATTTAATGACCGGAAAATATGCTACTTAAATATTGCAATAAAAATTACTGGATACATGTAGGACTTCAATTTCTCCCGGCGGATGATGGCAGTGAATTCTTCTCGGGATTTCATCCGGGTAATCTCCTCCATCTCCATCGCTGCCGACGTTTCGATGAAATCCTTTTCCATCGTCATCAGGGCCCATGACGATGGAAAAGGATTTCATCGAAACGTCGGCAGCGATGGAGATGGAGGAGATTACCCGGATGAAATCCCGAGAAGAATTCATTACTGGATAAACTTCATTTCAAGAACAAAAACACAAAACTTTGTAAAAATGGCGAACTTTATAAGGTTACAGAATGAATAAATCTGCAGCAAAATCTACAGTATAGAAATTTATTTTCAGTCACTACAATGATGAAATCCAATTACATTGGGTAGATTGTCGTCATAAATTGCATATAGCGTGGAACAGATGTTTCAAATGTTTTTATAATAAAATTACTAGCGTATCTAGGTTAGTATAGGAACTACTGAAGGACTTACTTGCAGAGTGAAGGCAAAATTACTGATGAAATATGTTTGCTTTGCATAAATTGGAAGTAGGTATCTTAAGCGATTATATTTAAAATATATTATTAGCCCTATCCTAGTACGCTAAAAGAGATCCTGACTATAGAATTATAATTTAAAAGTAGGCAACCATAAACCACTTAATCTAACCGGCATCAATTCTACCATGAACCGTAAATGGTCAGAAAAACCCTAACCGACCGCGCCAAGGGGGAGAAGTTGTTTTCCTTCTTCATTTTAACCATTCTAGTATGTTGTCATGATTTCATTTACCCAGAGAACATTTCATTTTTCGTCCTTAGGAGCTCGTCTCCCTAGCGTAGTTAAGTAATTTATGCTAAAATATCGTAGTTTACATCCCTAGTGATATAATTCTCTTCATTACTTAAGTTACTTAAAATATTTATTTTTACAATCAATAAAATAAATTATTGAGATTTCATACCCGGTGTTTAAGAAACCTCTGGCGCACATTCCCGTGGTAGCTTCTATGGTACTATGTAGCAGTAGATGAATGATCAGAAAGTTTTAATCAATTTCATCTGCAAATTACATATTTCAATATTTTGGTTAGAATCATCAATCATTTTAGCTTAAAGCCAAATCTACGATGTATCCGAGATAATTATCAAACACATGTAAGGATAATCTCTCCGATAAAAATAATGCTAAAATCTAAAGTTAACTAAAGGATACATGAAATCATTAACATGGTAATGTAACTAACTGGTGAAAAATTCGTTTACATTTGCCAAAATTATTTGAATTAGAACTGTAAGCTTATTTCCTCGTTATGGAAGAGCATAATACAAGTATTCATGATCCCTCCCGATGTGGTACTATGGTGTTTTTAATTCGTTCTTAGTTAGCAAAATTAACCTTAAATTTACACAAGAGATCCTCAGGAAGAGGCCCCCTTCAATAATAGGTAATTTTGAAAATAATGAAGCATCAAGTCTTTTTATTTATTATTCATTATCGTCGAATGCTTACACAAAGGACGTTGATTAACTTTTTAAAAGTTTACACAATCATAAAGCGGTGGCTAATTTGAACTAAAAAGGCAGAAGTCGTTTGTAGTATGAAGCACATTTCATTGAATGAATGAAACAGTTAAAAACGTGTATATGATTCCAACAGAGATTGCTCGCAATTCATTAAAAAATTAGCACCAATAAAATACAATACTTGTTCATTTCTACGTTAGTGAAGGGAAAAATTATCGTTTTTATAGGTACGGACACAGAAGACGCGTACCAAGGGGAGGAAAAGTGGAGGGGGGATTGTTTAGCCATCAGAAAATTTTGTTTCGTTAAAATCTAACATGCAATAGTGAAATTCCCTTCATTGTGTTCCCTCTATTTCGTCTGACATTTTCTTCATTCAATTATATCCCGAGTGACAGAGAAAATTTCATTTTCGCCACCATTTCCAGTTCCAGTCATAACCTACGGATTTTGGAACAGATTTTGTTTCAAGGAATTTTTTTTCATTAGAATATGAATGATTATATGGCGGAATTTATGATTTATGGCAAAAGAAGCAGGAATCAGAATGGCAATCAATGTCTAAACCCAAGGAGTATATATTTTTCCTTCCTCGGAACTTAAACTCTGACCTCAAAAACATGCGAATCTCAGTTATCCCCATCTCACCCCATTTAGATTTGCATTATGCTTGAATTGATGCCAACATTTTTTTCTTGGAACGACATGGAAGATTAACTATTTTCAGTGATAGAGCATTTCAGCTGTCAAGAAGATCTTTATTTGCCATGACTTTGGGTACTTTATAATTATTTATAATGATATTCACTGAATACCTCTACTGACGTAGTATTTTCCCGCGTCAGTAGCAATTGGCGTTAGAACTTGAATTCAAATAAAATTCTTCCCTTCTCTCAATTTCAGGACCACAAATAGATTGACATGAACACTACATTCTGAATTGTAGGTTCGGTTATAATTTAAATAAGGACGATAAACATAGGATCTGAACGAATGAAAGTTTTTTTTACTCAACTGATTAGATCAATTCTGATGGAAGCCTATCATCCGTCATTATCTAAACGTGCCAGTAGCAATGTTGACCTGACAGGTTTTGGTTCGGCTACAAAGGAACAGTCTCAACTTTTTCCTAATTTAAACAATCCATTATTTTGCTTTCACTTTCATAATAGTTCAAGTTTGGAAGATTTTTATGAAATATGAATAGAAAAAATGTTACCTATATTATAATATTATTTTTCATGTTGTTCGGAGTCTTTAAATTCAAAACTAATGTTCAAATGGGGGGTCGTGTCTACTGTTTTAATGTCCTCATAATCAACGGAGTAAAATCAGTTATATGAACATTATGTATGGAAGAACACTAAGGATAGTGTAAAATCAACTACTGGAAATGAGCAGTATTTCGTAATACGTTGAATACATTTTATTAAGAAGCTATTATACAGCATTTTTATGAAAATAGTAGAATGTAGTATTTCAACATTGATAATATCCTTCAATTTTCAATTGATTTGACTGAGGGCTGAGTTGATTCAGGTGGCTCCTTTGAGCTCCTTTCAATTTCGTTTTTCATGCAGTTACCCATTACGTTTTCATTGCTTTTACGTCACTATTTACATTCTGTTTTTTTAAATAAATTTACATGTTTCCAATTCTCCCACCGCAACTGTCTCCATTGACTCACAATATGTGACGACTATGCCAATTGTTTTTTCTTCATTTTCAGTGTTGTAAATAAATGTCCAAACTTTGCTGTAATTAATATTTTTCTAGAGTGCATCATTCTTAAAGAGCTGCAGATTTCCTTGCTTTTAATTTTATCCTTGCTTAGAATCATTTTCTATCTGCGCATGATCCTCTCATATCGTTGCAGGTAGAAGTAATATGTAAAAATGTTTTAATGTGTAATATAATGATTTTTAGACTTCTGCTATTCCCGCTAAACAGCTATTCCCGTATTCCACATTATGATTTAGTAGTTCAACTTTCATATAAGCATGCTTTCAAATTTTCTGTCTTCTAAATTTCAACTTCAGTATTTGCATTGTCTATTTCTTTTGTTTACTGACAATTGCGTTAGTTTTGTTTTTTTATATTTTTATAGTGATTCTTCATAGCCTTCTCCAAATTATTAAGTGATCCCCTTTCTCTCTACTATGAATTCTGATTCTTATGCATAACAGCTTGTTCTTCGTGATTCTTCGCTACTGTTGTAGTCACTTTAATATTACTTATTTTCTGTAGATTTTGAGCATAACGTGAGAATATTGCCCCTTATTCTAATATTTTTCAATTCTTGTTCTCCTTAAATAATGGCTTAGTCACCTGTTATTTATACTCGGAGCTAGTTGTCCTATTCTATACTCACCAGACTGCTATGACGCATATTTTTAGCGTATCATGTGGATCGAAAATGAATCGAACACGAGACTATAGTATATCACAAAGGAGTGACAAAGATGGATGGACAAAAGATATTATAATAAATAAGTTTCTTTCATTGTATAAATTAACTTTCACCCGCGTATATCACACATTCTCATACGTACCCATCAACTAGACTTATCTTAGCAAAATTGAGGTATTTCAAATCTATATAAAGGGATAGGGAAAATTATAATATAATTTATTTTGCAAATTTATGTTTAATGCTGACGGTATTTCAATTAAAAAACTATCGTCGGATTTGCACAATTGTTTTTAAAACTTAAGCCGTTATATTCAATAGAGGCTCTGGTATTCTCACTGAATGAAAATAATTATACACCTACCATTAAAATACATCCAAATTTACGTCACACCTTGCAAGCTGTCTAAAATGTTTGTGGCAGGTCGTGTTTTGCCGCCAGCCTCCGTTAACTAAATTCATAGGTTTTCGAGGTTATTGATTCACTGCTAGGTTTAACAGTCGCAATTTTTTCGTTTTCAATCTATGCTTTTGTTGTGACCAGGAATTGGACGAGAAAAGGAAAAGTCCCTCAATCTATTGGTGCTAAAATCTATCTCTGATTCTGGAATGCTCTTATCTATTGACATAATATGGGAACTCCATTATTTCTCCACTAATATAAGTTAAATCGGGTATCCGATATCTTTCACCTTTTTATGTCTTCTTTCTACGTGATTGGAGTTCTTTACAATTTAGTTCTTCTATTAACCGCGTTACATTCGCTTTCTTATCTTAGCGTTTCTTCGAAAACGTGCCATGATAGCTACATGTGTACCATCAAAAACCGCAAAAAGTACTTTTTCGTCCAAAAAATGTAACTTTGTATACCATTTTATTAATTGAAACAAAAAACATCACGAATTAGAATTTTCAAAAATAGTTTTGTATATGATAACTCAAAAATGTATGCTGGACATTGGTAGTGATAATTCAGTGTTTATAGAGTAAACCATTCCACCGATTTCATAAATGAAGCAGCCACTTCAATGCTGAGAAGGAAGGCACTCATATCACATTATTGCAAAAACAGGTAGAGAAATGCTAGACAATAGCTCTGCATAAATCGAAATATCAGTAGTAGTTGAACTGCGCTGAAAAAGAATTGAGGAATGCTGCAAATTTCTTCCGCAAAATACTAGTTTTTTCAAATAACAACTGGATAAAAAATGAACAGATACACCATATATGATGGCGTCTTAAGTTTGCCTTCTCAAAACCACTACTGCGGAACGATTCCTTCCCTCCCCAGAAAATATCGCTGTAAATACTTTTGTCTTACCTGCAAATACCCTAAAGGACTCACATCTTGGATTGGAAGCATTCCTGGACGCTTGGCTTGACATCACCACATCACATCTCCCTAATGCCTCTGCAGCAGCGTGAATCCATCCCGAAAAACCCCCACGTCCAACAATACTTCTCGCAGCGCACAGCCCTTCCGAGCCGAACTACATCTCTTCCAGTCCAGCCAAGCCCCGCGTACGTCCTCCTCCCGACGCAAAATACTACGTGCTCTCCCCCCAACTATGCCGCCGTACGACTAAATCCTTCCCCTATCTCCTCGTCCCTCCTCCACCCGCTCTCCAAACCCACCCTCTCATACTGGGACTGACTTCTATTTCCGGCCCCGAAGAGACTTTGGAAAAGCTTTCCCCTGAGGCCCTTGGCCGTCCAATCCCTGCCCCATCCCACCACTATCTCCCTCACCCATCTCATCCCTCCCGTCGCCAAAACCTCCTCTTCACCCCTCCGACCCCCAGCCCTCTGCGGACCTCTCGATACTTTTTCCATCGCACCCTCCATCCCATCCACCATGCCTACCGACCCATCTCCTTACCCACTCCACCTTGGTTTTTTGCCCAAAAACCATCCCATCAATTCCAAAGGAGGCACCAAAAACTGTGCAAACTACCGCGGTCATTTAGGTCTTCAGCTTTCTCTTTTGGGAACCGCGGTTGGATTCACCGCGATGGGCGGCTGTCAGTGAACGGTCGCACTCGCCGGCTTACTCGCGATGTTTATCGCTCGAGTGAATCCGTGAACGCGGGACGCGAGTGGGAGACTATTCCCTCCGCAGTGCATGTATGCACTGCGGACGGCTATATCAGAACGGCCCGGTGGGGAGGCAAAGTTTTCGGAGAACAGAAGACTATTCGGTGCGCTCGGTGTATGCTTCTCTGAGCCCCCCGAACCATCCCAACGGCTAGAGATTCGCGTGAAGTGTTTGAAAAGTTAACAGTAGTCTAACCCGGCTTATGGTAGGCTTTTAATGGAATCTGGGATCGCACATCTTGCTAATCCTAAGTATCATGGTACAAAAATCGTTCATCTACACACACTATATTATTTAATCGTTATTTAATAATAAGTAAGTTATTGCTAAAGTAGGATTCATTACTATTGGATTTGAGGGTAAAACAATGGATAAAAATGTTTCACACAATTCCCAGAATTCAAAAAGTAATATTAGGGGGTGCATTTTTAAAAGAGACGGACGTTGTAGCAGGAGTTACACAAGGCTGTGTTTTTGGGCCATTACTCCTCCTAATTTACGTCAACGATCTACCAAATAATTTACATTCCCAAATAAGAATCTTTCCTGATCACTGCATTATATACAGACGGGTAGAGCATGTAAATGATAAATGATAGCGTAATACTACAAAATGACATCGATCGCCTTGTTGAATGGGGGCATTATGTGCAACAATGTTAGCTAGAGTGAGCACACAAGTATACATTTTTCAAATAAAAAGAATACAGGAAAGGACATTTACAGCCTCTTTGGACAAAATATCCCATTATGCAGTAATTGTAAATATTTATGAAATGGGATAGAAAAACCAAACTTTAAGGGAAAAAACGACCATAGTTTTAAAATAAAAATAAGAACGCAAAAAACAAATAGGAAAAAATACTCTTTTACAAACAGAACTATTGTTGATTGGAACCAGCTGCCTGGAGGTTTGTTTGAGCCCTTTCCATCCAATTTTATGGGCTTTAAGAATAAGTGTACAGCAGCCGCTTGGTGATAAACTTCATTGGCCAGTGATTATAATACTAATGCAATTATTTAAATATGTTTTGTATGTTATGAGGACGGCGTTAGAATTTGTATTGCAAAAGTGAATGGTGTGTTAATGTTACATGATTTTGAACGGTATATGGAATTAAAGAGTACGTGATTATTGAGTGTGGCGATAGGCGGTGCGTAGTATGTATTCGTATGGTGTGAACCTCGCCCATGGGTGATGGTAAGGGTGCGGTTGGTAATCTTCAAGCGTCACTGTATGTAAGAATATTTTGCCTCCTATCTGTTTTCCTTGTGTGTGTATGTATGTATGTCCACTTAAAGAGCGATCATTGATCAGACTTGACCGTTACCGAAAGGACAATCACCTAATTGCAACGATAAATTTGTAAACTTTGGATCTCTATATTCTATTGTTTCAGGCTTCACTTCGTGGAAGTAATTGATATCCATTATTGAAATAGAAAGAAAGACTCGTACTTTTCCACAGATTTTATTATACGGCACGACGCGTTTCACCGACTTGCGGCATCATCAGGTACAAATTTGCAAAACAGACAGAGCAAGCATATATACCCTCAGGACAGAGTGGGGGCGGGGAGGGTTGGAAGGATTTGAGGGGGGTGGGGGCTCGCAGGTGCGTTGATGGATTGTTTTGACCATTTCCAGGCTAATTTCTCGGAGAGGAGTGGGGAGGGGTATGGGAATAATTGCTCATTACAAAGTGTCGTGTTGGGGTTCACCAAGTGCCTTCTAATCTCTAATTGCTCGAGAGCGTCCATTTTTAATCCTTTTGGGAGTGTGTGTAATATCTCTGGAACAAAGTCACTGCTGTGGTTGAATTCTAGTAAATGCTTGGCGAAGAGAGAGTTGTTATTCTGATTTTTGTGACACCTAGCGTGTTCCTTGACTCGTAACTTGATATTCCTGCCGGTCTGACCGACATAAACGCTGTTGCAATCCTCGCATTTCAGTTTATAAATGCCTGATTTGAGAAGGCTATCCTGGGTGTCTTTTCCATTGGCTAGAAGTTTGGAGAGGGTTATGGGTGAGTAGAAGGCTGCTTTGAGTGAGGTGGGTAGGCAGTTGGAAATCCTATATGAAAGATCTCCCAGAAACGGGATCGAGCACCACTTAAAATCTTTAGATACTGCGGGCTGAGATACGAAAATGCTTTTTATGGCCATTGCTTTTTGTTTTTTCCGTAGTAATGTGTCAACTAGTTTGGGGTTGAAACCATTGTTGGTAGCTATATTAGTGATATTCACGAGTTCAATTTTGAAGTTTTTGGGGGAAAGGGGGATGTGTAGGAGGCGGTGGATCATGGAGTGGAGGGCTGCGTGTTTGTGAGGAAAGTGGTGTACGGAATCATTAGAAATTATATGGTCTGTATATGTGGGTTTCCTATAAATTGCAAATTCGTGTATATTATCCCTAATTGTGATTGTCAAGTCGAGGAAGTTGTGTTTCATCCAAAATGTCTATCATTTTCCTGCACCTACCACTCTTTCTCAGCATTATCCTCTCTATTACCGCTTTCGGCATTCCACTGACTCTTAATTTTTACTGCATTTCCCTTCGAACTTTTCTCCAACAGCTTTCTTTCCTCATTTCAACAGCTTGAGCTTCATCGAATGTTTGCCATTTCATCCATTAGTTTTCCCCGTTTATCTCCACAACTCGAAAGCGTTCATTTTATGCGTATCTCTTTGCTTCAAAGGCCAAGTTTCCAAGCCATTCAAAAGCTCGCGACACATTGAAGTTTTCAGAAGTCATTTTTAGTACCTAATAAGGCTGTTGCAAACCCTTGGTAAACGCTTCCTTACCCAATGCAATTCTTTTTATATCACTAATACTCTGCACTACTATTACAAAATGCAAATAAAAAAGATGAGCTGTTCTGTCTAATTTAGTTTTTATATTTTACTTTTAATATTTATCTTAGCTATCCTACTTTTTGAGAACTTTAATACCTTTGCTTTCTTTTGATTCATGCTCACCCCATCAGTATGAGAGGAAAGAAGTGTAAATTTGAGCTCAACGAAAATATATACCCTAAGGATGCATTTTAAAATGTTAACCCGTCAGCTTCTACAGTTAATTCAGTTATAACTGATTTATACCAGGCTCATGGACACTTCATATGATGAAATCGAGGAATTTAATGCTGCCAGCTCCAGGTTCTGTGTGGATTCACAGGTATTTGTAATTAGCAAACAATTCTGGACTTCAATAAGAAGAATATGCCCTGCTAATTTAGTGTGTTTGTTGAAATTGATTTGGCACAACAAATTTATTAAGTACCTAATGATTGTGATAGTTTACGGCACTAAAAATATCATCAAATGGAAAGAGTAAATTTCACTCACTACTTCCAATTATTCGTCATTTCCGTAAGACTGAGCAGTTACGGCAGATTACGGTCATCTGGAAGGCTGCATACTTAGGTTTCCACCGGGGGTATACAGTCAGTGTCTTCAAGTGGAAGGAACCAGCTAAAACGGTGGGAATCTAAACTCTGTAAGTTTTCACACAAATTAAAACGCTTCTTTCCAGGGAAATCGCATTTCTTCCAATGGAACAATGAAGAAAATCTGAAAAATAGAATAACTACTTCAGCTGCAGAAGTTAAAAATTTCACCTGATAACTTGGTTTTAATTAATTTTTATGAATCCGATAATAATGAATACAGATATACTAAGTTAAATGATGGAAAGGAATATGGAAAATGAATGTCCAGAATTTTATTGACTAAGGAAAAAAATACGACAGAGGAATTGAAAAAGGTCCCTCCCATTTTGCTCACTGGAATTCTTACGAAATGAAAAGAGTACATTCTAGTATTTTACCCTCAACAAAGTTTGCCATTATTGATTACCATTGTACAAGTGACCCTAGCGTAAATCCTCTAAATCTTCAGGGTAAAGTCTTCAGCTGTACAAAGAGGTATTTGTTTTTCGTTTATTATAAAGTTTTTTTCAATAATTTAATATCAATATTTCAGGGGAGGATAGTTTTGGTAAAGTTTTCATCAGACGGTCAAATATGTTTATAAAAACTGCTCATAAAATACTGTCTTTTTAGAGTGGGTTTATTACTTTTAGCAACAAACCACATTTATCAACTCGAAAGCAAAAACGGGGCATGGATTGAAAGCCATTATAGGCTAAGAAATGTAAAAGTCAAGAGCCAGAGCAATGGACTTCTGATCGAAGGCACAGGGTTCAATTCCCAGGCAACCCTCTGGCCACCCTCAGCTTTATGCAAGCTGTATTCCGGTACCAGGTCATTCTGGGAAACTATAGCTGCCGCAGGAAGAGGAAATTCACTTATAACCTTAAGTGTGAAATTCTCACGCAATTGGAATTAATACCATGTGAGTTCTACCCTCACTTATTAAACCGACCTTCGGGTTAATGACTACAGTCTGGGCTGGTTTTTAGTATTGAATCAAAATAATATCCATATAGAATATTATATTATGCATTTTACGCGATATTTTAAATTTAACAAGTAACTATTTACAATTTTTATGCAGTATTGGTGCATAATGAGAGATTGTGAGTTGATTGCTCTGATTGTAATCTGATAATCGGATAACACTGGATTTTGATGAAATTAAAAATTAAAAGATAAAGTTCGGTGAAATTTAGTGTCACCATTTCCCAACCAATTATATCTACTCCTCAATAAAATACACATAACTAGGACTAGCATGTGTACCTATAAATAGATGTTTATTGTTTGACGATCTATCTAACACGTATTTTGACGCGACCTATTAACCTTAGTAGCACAATTAAAAAGACAATACGACTAAAAATTATTTAATAATTCATTCATTAATGTAATAATCAAATACATTAGCTTTAAGTTAATAAAGTTTATCGTTGGGAAATTCAAAATATAGCAAAATGGTTTTCGGGCTAAAAATAATTGAAAAATTAATATTAAGCAAATGGTAGCGGTGCCAGAAACAGGACCTCGAAGGAAAAATAATCATAGTGATTGAGATGAGGAGGAGACGTCCATCGATCGCTCTCCCGTTCGGATTTATTAAATTAAAATTCGATCAATGAATTATTCCAATTTCCATTTTCCCCTCCAGTGACGGCAAAAATGTTATCGCCACGCGAATCTCGGCGTTAATAATGATTACTATTTCCGTGGACGTAATATTTAATTCAAGGAGTGTTTAATCATTCGGATGAACACTAGCGCCGCGCGTGAGTGCATGTCTGTGTGCGTGTGTGTTTTCAAATCGCGCTGAAACAACTCTCGTGCGCTCGCAAGAGCGGAATGATCCCCCTGCGCCCCGCAGACTGCATCTCCCCCGTAAATATATAAACAGAATCACCCGAAAACAATCGACGGCCTAAATACCACCCAGGTCCCTTTAACCCCCTTCCTCCCCAAAATCCGAGCAGCCAGGGCACCGCCAACCCCCCCCCTCTCCGCCGTATTTCCCACTCCATATACCGTCTCCCACCTCCTACCCCTCCTCTGATGCCAACCGATGACAACCAGCGCCACGGGCTGAATGGTTAATGCTGGGGCAAATGGATTTAGCAGCGGCGTTGTTGGTGGGAAGCGAGGAATGGAAAACGCGGGGAAAAGAAGCATAATGATCGGGGCTGGCTGGGGGAACAATTCGAATCCTCCGTACGCCCTCCCACCAAATCACACACCGCGCACACGCCCTCTCAACATTCCGCGTGAACCGCCGCCGATCCTCCCCTTCACACCCCCGACAACCCAGTCCTCGGGTGGGAGGGGGTACGCCTGCGATGCAGTGGGCCACGGGCCACGGTTTTTTTCGTTCCGCAGGACACGCGGGAGGCCACGCGTAGCGGCCCGCCGGCCACTTTTCTCCACCCGTCTCCCCTCCCTCCTCGCCATTCTCCCCGGGGGGCCACGCGCCGAAATGACCTTCCGGTATGGTGACGTGAATGTCAAATGGAAAACGCACGGTAAATAAAGATATAACAGTCGGTCGCCAGTGCCTAAAACAATGACGATGGACGGTAAAGATGTAGGGAGAAAAACAATGAAAAAAAAATTAAGTCATCGGGTTTGGCGAATACGCAAATTCACGCGCGAAATCATATCAAGACTGGAAATGATCGAAAATCCGTGGAAATTTTCCGCCACTCCGAGAGAACGTGCGTGCACGTGTCACCAGTTTTACGATGGAGCCGCGTTCCCCGAGTTCGTTTACGGCCGTCTGAGCATGCATTTACCGCGACCGGAATGAATTAATTTGAAACAAATAACGAATCCCTCGCTTTCCACCTATTCCATCACTGTTCCGAGAATATTAACAATTTTTTAAACATATTCCGAGGACATAAAAGCCATTATTAATCACGGTTGACGAGTTTTAGCATTATGGGTGCTGTTATTTTAAGAGATTTTTTTGTATTAACGGAATATGAACATTATTCGGGGATAGCGCGTCATAAATGACGGAAAAAATATTAATATTACACTGTAATGGGGCATTCGTAATTCAATGGAGCACTCAATTTATTTAATAAAATAATAACTCTCTGCAAATGTGCTGTGGGCAGAAAATGTCGTTTTACGTTAAAGAGCATCAAAGGCGTTGAATTGATAAAAAATATTTATCTAGTTATTTTTTAACACGTAAATTAATCTTGATTGATGAAAAATAGGTTCTGGAAGGAAAGCTTTGGCAGAATGAAAATAGTGTCCCTACATCACCAGGACCTTGATTGTAGGATTGGTTGAACGCCATGTATTCCGTCGGGAATTCTCTTTCTATATTCATATTTCTTTATTTTTATGCCTTCAATATATCTGGTTTTATATGTCCCCCCGACAAACTTCATATTCATCTTCCTAGCACATGACCGTCTGCAAGTTACTGAGAATCAATTTATGACTGAAGAGATTGTTTGTGCTGATTATCACTCTATTCCTGTCTTCTTTCTCATCCCGTTCTCTGCTGAAGTTCTGTTTCGGGTACTCCATTGCCCAACTGTGACTTAGCTTGTGTATTCATTATCCCGACATTATTTGGTAACTTTCGTGTGCCTCTCTAATTTTTTGCTATGATAACATAATTTTCTTTTCCCTACTAACCCAACTTTATATGATATGCAATGTTTGATTGTTATACTGTGCAATATATGGAGAAGCATTTTTTTTGCAACAAGTTGAAACTAAAGTTCTCCTTTAATCCAGGTGAGTTAATTGCCGTGCCAAGGTTTTGTTTTATTAAGAGATCTATTAATAATCATTTGAAAGTCATTTGACAGTATAATTTTATCAGTAAATAACTGTCGAGTAAGTCTATATATCTTAAATGATTTATAACTCAAACCTCTTTTGCCTTTGACTTCACGTACACTTGAACGTTTACGTCAAGGTACCGAAAAATTCAAAACTCAAGCAACTTTATATCCATCATGGGTTAAAGCTTGAGTTATATAGCATGCATGGAATTATTATACGCTCGCAGTTAGCATGCTTTATCCTCTTCTTTCCGGAGATGGGTGAACGAGAACTCGAGCGTCATCTATTGACCATATTATGTCATATTGACCTTGATCGATTCCAGGATTACTTAAATCACCAGATATTATACTATCCCTGGCTAACAAAAGAACTTTGATTTTATTCTGCGCCAAAACATATCTCTTTCATTCACCAAGCCATGTCCCGCAGATGTCATGTGGATTTCAATTATGTTTCACATATGTCTTTCTTTTAGAGCGGTCGACTACTCGACGCAGAGCCAGGGTATGATTTCCGTGCGAAGTTGCCGATTTTTATATCGCCAGTTCTTTCTGGGATACCGTAGTCGTTAGAGATAAATTTTCTCTCCCCTTCACCCTCATGTGTAAATGTCACCCTCCATAGTGCTAGATACGAGATGTGCATATTCTAAGGAACTAACCATTAAACCAGCCTTCCAGCTGTATATTGCAGATAAAAAATTATTAGTCTTTGTCATTTGGTCCGGATTTGCTCCATAGATTATTAGCAAAAACATCATATTAGGGTCCAAAATGGTATTATGAATAATGATATTTAGGATCGATATGTTGCAGGTTCGCCACTGCTAAGTAAAAATAATCCAAAAAATCCGGGTAAAATTCAATGAAACTCCCATTTCTATTTTCTGAGTTGTTTTTATATTTTATCTTAATATGATTTGTTTCTAGGAAATGAGGATGTAAACATATATTCTTGGAGCTTGCAAACACTGAGTGCGGAAAGATTTACTTTATATTTTATTTAGGTATATCTAGAAAGTATTTCTAGAATAATATTTGATAAGGCGAACACAAAATATTTTGAGCGTCAGAATAAAAATATTGAAGAATCGGAGAAAATGACTTTAGGGCAGAGGAAGGAAGAGCAAAAAAAGAGGACATAATCCCTTTGTTCATACAAATTGTTTCAGACAATTGTGATAATTAAATAATAATGAATAAAGATTTTCTATCAAGCAGTTTTAACAGTTTATACAAGTCGTGATTTTCTTTTACGCTTTGAGAAGCTCATAATAATAACAATTTTAACATTCTGTAAAACATAACAATTCCTTATATATATATATATATATATATATATATATATATATATATATATATATATATATATATATATATATAATTTATATATATATAAATTATATATATATACATATATATTATTTTTATATCTATGATCCTTATTTACAAAAGACTAGCATAAAGTGAGGGCGGTAGGTATCACATATTTAAATTCGAAATACTATATATATTTTCGTTGGAAGCTAAACTAAACGCTGGGCTGCATGCCTGCATCAGGAATTTAACCTGCCATGCAGATATGCTTCACACTGGCCAAACTCGGATTTCAATTTGCCTTTGCATATTTAATTAGTCCTGCCGATGCAGATATTGTATGTGCATTGCCAACTACCTCGATGGAAGGAGGTGAAAAAAATCACTGGGTTGAAATGGTTGAGAGAGCTTTCCGATGAGTTCCTTTATAATCGCCGCCGATTTCCCAGTGCTTGCGCAACGAATAAAGACTAAAGGGGTGAAGAGCCATATGCATTCCACTGCGAAAATAAAAGAGACTCGAATTTCGAATGAGCAAGGACCATAAAGAGCATTTAGCGGAGAGTACTATCCTCTACCCGCGGCATATCATACGTGAACCGAATGTTTTGCTTCTGATAAAAGATTAAAAACTATCAATGGCTTTCGAGAGTACTCTAATTGGCCAAAATATTGCCTCAGGCATTATTCGCTCAAAGTGAAGCATCCCTGGGCATAAGTGGTCGCTTTTTGAATGTAGATTTTTGATCGCCAGGCAGATTAAGGAGCAACGAATATTTTACTCTTTTGGATTTTGATGAGTACGTGGACCTTCAAAACGTGAGTCGCAAGTACTGGGGATATTTTTTTTTCTTCCATTGATTCTACAGTGAAGGCCACGTCACACCAGATTTTTTATTAGCTTTAGAGTATTAAATCTTTGCAATATGCCATGGTTTAAAGATTAGATACATACCCAAAACACTAAGGCCTTACTAAAAGCTTATTGACTCAGTGAGCTATCTGGGTGGATAACTTGAACTAAATCTTCAAAAGAGTCTCCAGGATTATATATTTCTAACTTTATCAAAGCTTACGACCGAAATAATTTTTTTTACACTTAAATCATAGTACTTTCCTCATTAAAGGGAAGTATGATGATTATATATTAACCCTCGAAAATTTATTACACAAAAAATGTAAATATCTCACAACTGTGTTCTGAAATTGCTCAAGTTACCATGTCTATCACTAACGGTGTGCGTGCATTTTTGAGTGAATGTATGTATGGGTACACACGGGTAATGGGAAGGAGTGGAGGACTGGTTCAGGAATTAGGAAGATGGAATTTTCGAGGGTGATCGGTAACGTTGGCAGTCGAGGGGAAGGGGGACGGTGCCACCCGTAAATAAATTATAAGTATGAATCTACAAAGCAATAGTAACATATGTTTTTATGCATTCCAAGAAGCTTTTGATCAAATATTTGTCTAATATCCCTTGAAGCTATATACAGTCATTAGTATACAATTTACTTCACGACTTCCTTTATCCCAAAAAAGTTCAGATCACTCTCTCTTAATAATCAAAATTGTCAGAATAAGATGCGACACATCTCTCATTACTTCACATTGCGATCAAAAGTACTAAAGGCAGGAGTAACTACAGTCGGAATTTATCGCAAATGCAAGCAAATTTAATAACCTTTTCCTTAATAAAAACTAATTATGATGTTGTGATAAGTTCTCCCAAGAGTATAAAAATAATTCGAAACGAAATTAATTTATCTTAAATTTTCACCCACTAAGGCAAAACAAAGCTTAAGTAAAATTCGCAAGACTATTTCACCATGATTCTGCAGCATATCCCGAAATATACCTTTTGTCAGTCACTCATTAAAACAGAGGTGACGTGAGAATTACTTTTATATATAAGTATATAAACCAATGTTATGTAAATACTATTAAACTAAGATATTGATGCCTCCAGGTACTTTATTACTCTAAAATGTAAATTGAGAAATATGTTAACTGAGCTTCTATTAAGTGCCTTTGAATGTGCGCTGAACTCCTTGAATTCTTCTAGTTAAAATCGAGTTGATTAAAATGGTGAATTGATAAAAGGGTAAAGAATTTAAAAATTTTCATATTTTCAAAACTGATTCTCAGAGGAATAATCGCTATATAGGGTGTGAAAGAATATTATGTTATTTACAAGAACATATTATTACTTTATATTTTTACTTTACGGCGTGAGTCTCCATTTTTGCACGTATATTTGATGTTTGTGTGTTAATGCTTCAATAAAAGAATCATCACAAGATTATGCAGCGATCATCACTACAAGAACTTATCATCAACGGTCAAATACATCATGAAGGCAGAAAGGGCAGAAGTAATTGAGAGAATCTGATTTAGATTACTGCAGCCATTTCATATTCGCTACCATAGGAAAGATAAAAAAAATATAATTCATTCTTTCATACAGACTAGAGTGATTTTTCAGGCACATTGGTGTGTCGTAGTTGAAACATCCCTTAATATTCAAATATTTTAAACTTTAACTACAAATGACGACACATTTTGCGGACTGGTTTCTATATGATAAAATGTGTGATTCTAACAGTCACTCATTAATACTTAATATATATTGATGTTAATGAAATTATGAATTCGGTATAAATTTTTTGCGAAAGGTGCTCTATACTGGTCGTTCAACCCGCGAGCGGTTCTAGTATCAGCCCTTTCCACTTGATGGCGTTGAATTTGAAATGCCATAAAACTGGCAGTGCACGTCTGAATCCAAGATACGAGAAAAATTGGGAGTAAAAAAAGATAACGTTGGCCGTTGCAGAGAATAATAAAAAGTGCGCCGATATGTCCCGTCAAGGAGGTTCTTAGCGCAACATTTTATGGTGAAGGCGAGGTATACACGGAAGGAGGGCTCTCGAGTGTTTTTGGGGGACGAGGGGGAGGGAGAGGGGGAAGGGGGAGGGCATGGAGGAATAGAGGAGGGAGTGAGCGGGACTCGGGAGGTGGGAAACATGGAGGAAGAGGAGGAAAGTAGTGTAATGGGTGTCACTTTTTACGGCTGACGTAAGAGCTTTCAATTCGGGTTGTCACACGAATTATTGCGCGCTACGGCGGAGCAACTGAAGCGATGGCGGTGGGCAAATAAATCATAGCCCTTTTATGGCTTTAGCATTTAGAATGTACAGATGGCAGCACCGTGACAATCACCCGCATCATGGGGCATGTGACTCATTTCTCTCGGCCCGATGCGCAACTGTCTCCTCTTTTCCAAATGACGAACGAAAATATTGCGAACGCACGCGATAAAATATGAAGAATGGAAGAGAGGGACTGCGGGGAAGTGGTTGGGCGGAGAGCGGAGAGGAGCGAAGAGGGGATCGGGGTGAGGGGACTGGTTTAAAGCGAGAAGGACGGTGGAGAAAGCTTGTGGTAGGGATAAAGCGAGAACTGGGGCGCGTGTGTATCATAGGGAGGGAGGGATATGGCAGAAGGAGGGGTGGTTTTGTGGGAGCGAGGATGCAATGAAATAATAAATAGCAAAGGTTAAAAGCAATGCACCTCGCGATGCTGACATGCTCGCCTTGTAAAAAGAGGGCGTAGGCAGAAAAAAGTGGTAAATTCTGCTACCGTCGAGTGATATCACATTGCCGACCAGCAACGATGGAGCATTCTCACGGATCAGTGCGGAGGGATTGATATTACGGAGGGATGCAAGTCTGCCTTTTGGAGATTGAGAAGCCACGGTGTGCAATACGAGAAGCGTAGAAGTATTCCTTAAAGAGGATATGCCATTTGTAGTGCATAAAATTATATCCATAATTGTAGTATTTAAATGAAAGTGGAAATTGAATATCTCTTTTCTTCCTATCAGCAAAACCCTATAAATTGTAAATCTATGGGCCATTGAAACATCCGATTATGAAACCACAACTTAATGTAATGCTATAGCTGAAAAAATTAACACATTTTAAGTTCAAGAAAATTATTAACCTTTAAATGCACAAAATGATCATTAATCAGATGTTGTTTTGTGATATGAAGCACGAAGCCTTGCCTAACCATGAATCTTTGAAAAAGTGAATCATTCAAATTGATTAATACAATAGATTGATTCTAACATGAGATATAAATAAGAGTACCACCAAGTGAATAACTCTGAGCACACTATAAGAGAAACGTGTAAATACGCATTAAAGAAACGGTTCTCTTTCCAGTTACTAGGTAACCCAAAATATTGGAAAGGAGAATATGTAATAAAGAAGACACATTTGTGAAACAATGCATTCAAAACATAAAAATGACATTATCATGGCTAATTTTTAACTAGTGAGAGAGTTTAAGAAGAGCTGAAACCGTCTCATTAGTATCTCCCACTCGAAGTAAATACCGAAGAAGGGTTTCAGGAAATGACAAGTCAGCAAGGAAAAAACTTAAACGCAAAGGAAGCATTTGGAAAATATGAAACGGTTGTCCCTCACGATAATACTTAGGGAACTGGTATTTGATGCGGATAACGTTAAAAATGGCAAATCGATATGTATTCAGTTTGACAAAGTGAAAGTTTACCTGGGTTGAGATAGACCTGTGTAAGGTTAACATCATTTAAACACGTACTCTCTTTGATAAATTCGGCTAGTAATGAGAGATTCAATCTTTGGATTGAAAGCCAAACGATATTTTTGCATTTATCGATGCTGTTTACAAATTGCTACTTGCAACACAAACTGAAATGCCGATTTTTCTAATGTTCTCAAAAAATAGACAGCTATTTCCCTCAGTTTAAATTCCTTTATGATGTTGTATTGATATAAGTTTGCCAATGTATTTTTCCTCCCGTTAAAAAAAAAGGTGGTTGTGTAACCGAAGTATGCAAAAAATAAAATTCTGAGTGTAATATTTAATGGTTATTTGACATAGTCATTCCCGTGACTATACTTATATTCACTTTTATGAATATATGTGGACAGCAATTGGTTGCATTCAGTGGCCTTGTTAAGACGGGGGGGTATATATGAATATCGAAGATATGTATATAAATATATATATATATTATATATATATATAATATATATATATATTATATATATATATATATATAATTATATATAATATATATAATATAATATATATATATTATATATATATATATATATATATACATATATAGTTTTCCTGGGCCGAGATAGACCTTATGCAAGGTTATCATCATTTAAACACGCACTCTCTTTGATGAATTCGGCTAGTAATGACAGATTCAATCTTTGGATTGAAAGCCAAAAGATATTTTTGCGTTTTTCGATGCTGTTTACAATTCGTAATATATATATATATATATATATATATATATATATATATATATATATATATATATATATATAATTGGCTGACACAACATAACACAAATAGAAAAGAATAGACACATATAAAAGAACACTTACACGGTAAATTGTTCGAGCTTTCGGCCCTCTCAGGGGCCTTCTTCAAGAGAGACTGAAAATATGCTATGGAACAGGAGAGGGGAAAGAGTTATGGGCGTGGAGGGGAGGTGTGGAGGGGAGGTGTGGAGGGAATGCTGGGAGGGAAATTAAATATGGCGGTTAAGGGTGGGAATTTTAAAGGAACGGAAGGATAGTATGTAGGCGGATTCACGAGTTCTCACCTCTATGTTGGTAGCTGAATCAGGTAGGGATTCTAGGATGCTGAGGGAAAAACACTGGTCGAATGAAAGGTTGTGGGAATTGGCGTGTGAAGGGATAGGAAGAGAAGAGAGTGAGGCAGAATTACAGGAGTATCGGTGATTATTCATTCGGATGGATAAGGGGGTAATGCATTCACCTATGTAGAAGGAAGTGCAGTGCTTGCATGATAAAAGATAAATAATATTTTTTGAGAGGCAATTAGCGTGGGAACGAGGTGGGGGGGCTATGAGGGGATGTAGGGAGAGGGGAGTAGGCATAATAAGAGGACAGGTTTTACATCGGGGGCGGTTGCAAGTTGGGGAAATATTGGGAAATTTGTCACGGGGGGGCGCCAAAGGGTTGGTGGATCTCAGAAGGTTTTTGAGATTGGCGGGTCGTCTGTATGCGATAGATGGGCATTGGGGTAGTAAGGATGAGGTCGCGTCATTGTCATGTAGAATTGGGAACAGTTCTTTAAGGAGGGTTTTCAGTCTGTGTGATCCGGGGTAATAGGTGGTGCAAAGGTTGAGTCCTGCGTCAGATGTGGGCTTGTTATTGTGTGGTGTGTGTGGTCGGGTGGAACGGTGGATTTTATTTCGTAGCAACTTTTCTGGGTAACCGCGTTTGAGGAGTGCAAGGTGTAGATTGGCAAGGTATTTGTTGAGAGTGGCTGTGGTGTTGCAAATTCGGTGTCCGCGGATAGAGAGAGAGTTAGGAATCGAGCGTTTTGTGTGTTGAGGATGACAGCTAGTGTGGTGAAGGTATTGCTGATGGTTAGTGGCTTTGATGTGTACTGAAGTAGTGAATTTGTTGTTTTGAAGTGAGATGTCTGTGTCAAGAAAGGTGATAGTGGAGTCTGAAATGGAAGAGGTGAATTTAACCGTGAAAGATGAATTTAAGGCGGATAAGAAGTTGTTGAGAGAGTCAGAGCCATGTGTCCAGAGAATAAAAATATCGTCTATGTAGCGGACCCAGAAAAGAGGTTGAAAGGGTTGCTGTGACAGGAAGGTCTCTTCGAGATGGCCCATGAAGAGATTGGCGTATGATGGTGCCATCCTCGTTCCCATCGCTGTGCCTTTTGTCTGTAGGTAAAAACAATTTTGGAAAGTGAATGCATTTTTTGTAAGGACGAAAGTGGCAAGATTGAGGAGAAATTCCGTTGAAGGGCGCTGGGGTAGGGGGCGCAGAGAAAGATAATGCCGGAGGGAGGATAAACCTTCTGCATGGGGAATAGAAGTGTAGAGTGAGGTAACGTCGATGGTGGCCATAAGTAGGTTGGGTGTGGAGGGAATAGAGACGGAATTTAGACGGTCGAGGAAGTGGTACGTGTCTTTCGTGAAGGAGGGCAAGGAGAGTACAAGTGGTTGTAGGTGGTGGTCAAGGAATGCGGAGATTCTTTCGGTGGGAGAATTGTAACTGGAAACTATAGGACGACAGGGGATGTTGGGTTTGTGTATTTTTGGGAGGAGATAAAACTGGGGTGTTCTGGGGTTTGGGGGTGAAAGTAGGGATATGTCTTGGGAGGTGAGGCCTTCTTCTGGTCCGGAGTGGAGGAGAAAAGACCGAATTTCGGTTTGGAAAGTTTGTGTTGGGTTTTTGGTTAGAGTGGTATAGGTGGATGTATCATTCAGGTGAGCGAGGGCTTTGGAAATATAATCTTTGGTGTTTAGAATTACAACAGAGGAGCCTTTGTCGGCGGAGGTAACAACGATGTTAGGATTGGACTGTAGGGTTTTTAGGGCATGACGTTCGTTCATGGAGAGGTTATTTTTCGGTCTGAGATGTTTTCTGAAGGATTGATTGGAAACTTTTTCGATGAGGAGACGTATAAAAATTTCGACAGGATGGTTACTAGGAAGGGGTTTTGGCTCATGAGTTGAAGCCGGGCGGAATTTGTCAAGTGCGGGATTGGTTTTTAGGTTACTGAAAGGTTTACTTTGTGATTTCCAGACATTGCCCATGACATTGTAAACCTTTCAAACACCAGCCTTTCAGACAATGAAATATCCGTTCTTAGCAAAGGCCTATCCTTCTCCCCTACACCAAAAATAAACCACATAAACATACTCACTGATACCCTCAATTTCTGCCGAAACCTTCGATGGCGCGCCTTCTGGAAATCACAAAGTAAACCTTTCAGTAACCTAAAAACCAATCCCGCACTTGACAAATTCCGCCCGGCTTCAACTCATGAGCCAAAACCCCTTCCTAGTAACCATCCTGTCGAAATTTTTATACGTCTCCTCATCGAAAAAGTTTCCAATCAATCCTTCAGAAAACATCTCAGACCGAAAAATAACCTCTCCATGAACGAACGTCATGCCCTAAAAACCCTACAGTCCAATCCTAACATCGTTGTTACCTCCGCCGACAAAGGCTCCTCTGTTGTAATTCTAAACACCAAAGATTATATTTCCAAAGCCCTCGCTCACCTGAATGATACATCCACCTATACCACTCTAACCAAAAACCCAACACAAACTTTCCAAACCGAAATTCGGTCTTTTCTCCTCCACTCCGGACCAGAAGAAGGCCTCACCTCCCAAGACATATCCCTACTTTCACCCCCAAACCCCAGAACACCCCAGTTTTATCTCCTCCCAAAAATACACAAACCCAACATCCCCTGTCGTCCTATAGTTTCCAGTTACAATTCTCCCACCGAAAGAATCTCCGCATTCCTTGACCACCACCTACAACCACTTGTACTCTCCTTGCCCTCCTTCACGAAAGACACGTACCACTTCCTCGACCGTCTAAATTCCGTCTCTATTCCCTCCACACCCAACCTACTTATGGCCACCATCGACGTTACCTCACTCTACACTTCTATTCCCCATGCAGAAGGTTTATCCTCCCTCCGGCATTATCTTTCTCTGCGCCCCCTACCCCAGCGCCCTTCAACGGAATTTCTCCTCAATCTTGCCACTTTCGTCCTTACAAAAAATGCATTCACTTTCCAAAATTGTTTTTACCTACAGACAAAAGGCACAGCGATGGGAACGAGGATGGCACCATCATACGCCAATCTCTTCATGGGCCATCTCGAAGAGACCTTCCTGTCACAGCAACCCTTTCAACCTCTTTTCTGGGTCCGCTACATAGACGATATTTTTATTCTCTGGACACATGGCTCTGACTCTCTCAACAACTTCTTATCCGCCTTAAATTCATCTTTCACGGTTAAATTCACCTCTTCCATTTCAGACTCCACTATCACCTTTCTTGACACAGACATCTCACTTCAAAACAACAAATTCACTACTTCAGTACACATCAAAGCCACTAACCATCAGCAATACCTTCACCACACTAGCTGTCATCCTCAACACACAAAACGCTCGATTCCTAACTCTCTCTCTATCCGCGGACACCGAATTTGCAACACCACAGCCACTCTCAACAAATACCTTGCCAATCTACACCTTGCACTCCTCAAACGCGGTTACCCAGAAAAGTTGCTACGAAATAAAATCCACCGTTCCACCCGACCACACACACCACACAATAACAAGCCCACATCTGACGCAGGACTCAACCTTTGCACCACCTATTACCCCGGATCACACAGACTGAAAACCCTCCTTAAAGAACTGTTCCCAATTCTACATGACAATGACGCGACCTCATCCTTACTACCCCAATGCCCATCTATCGCATACAGACGACCCGCCAATCTCAAAAACCTTCTGAGATCCACCAACCCTTTGGCGCCCCCCCGTGACAAATTTCCCAATATTTCCCCAACTTGCAACCGACCCCGATGTAAAACCTGTCCTCTTATTATGCCTACTCCCCTCTCCCTACATCCCCTCATAGCCCCCCCACCTCGTTCCCACGCTAATTGCCTCTCAAAAAATATTATTTATCTTTTATCATGCAAGCACTGCACTTCCTTCTACATAGGTGAATGCATTACCCCCTTATCCATCCGAATGAATAATCACCGATACTCCTGTAATTCTGCCTCACTCTCTTCTCTTCCTATCCCTTCACACGCCAATTCCCACAACCTTTCATTCGACCAGTGTTTTTCCCTCAGCATCCTAGAATCCCTACCTGATTCAGCTACCAACATAGAGGTGAGAACTCGTGAATCCGCCTACATACTATCCTTCCGTTCCTTTAAAATTCCCACCCTTAACCGCCATATTTAATTTCCCTCCCAGCATTCCCTCCACACCTCCCCTCCACACCTCCCCTCCACACCTCCCCTCCACGCCCATAACTCTTTCCCCTCTCCTGTTCCATAGCATATTTTCAGTCTCTCTTGAAGAAGGCCCCTGAGAGGGCCGAAAGCTCGAACAATTTACCGTGTAAGTGTTCTTTTATATGTGTCTATTCTTTTCTATTTGTGTTATGTTGTGTCAGCCAATTATTGTGCCGCTCGTATGAGTTTTTCCGTACAATCGTTATATATATATATATATATATATATATATATATATATATATATATATATATATATATATATATATATATATATATAGGATTTGTACCAGAAGTAATGCAATTATTTTCATTGAACAGATTTGCACAATCACTTAAAGTTCTTCAAGGTACTGTCATTGGGCCTGTACACATTTTTTCCAGCGACTCTGTCATGAATGGTACGCACCCTGGAAGGCGTCTTTGGGGACCTCTCGCAAGGTCCTCGTCACGGCTGACTGGATCTATCCTATGGACGAAGAACGAGTTCCTTTCAGGGCAGCCTTAATCTGAGGGAACAAGAAGTCTGCTGGGGCAAGGTCGCGACTTAAGGGCGGGTGGGGCAGCGTGGCACCTGGTTTTTTGCCAGGAACTCGCGGATTCGTTGCGCGTTGTGGCAAGGCGCGTTGTCGTGATGGAGTTGTCAGGTAACAGAGATCTCTTTTCTCGTCCTTATGAGCCTTTTTCTCAGTATTTCCAGCAAATCCAGGTTGTAGGCAGCGTTAATGTCTGTTTTTGAAAAACAAACTCCTTATGGACTCCTTTACTGTCGAAAATGATATCGAGCAGTGTTCGCTTAAGATTTGCCCATTCTTACCGTTTTCGACTTGGGGGACTTGGTTTACCACTCTGAGCTTTGGCGTTTTGTTTCTGGGTCGTATTCAAGACCCCCGGTTATATCACCAATGGTGGCTTTCTCCATATAATCGGGTTCATTTTCAATATGTTGCAAAAGTTGATTTGAAATTTCCACTCGGTTGATCTTTCATGCCACGGTAGGCGCACAGTGGTTTACAATAACTGATGCACTGCGGCTTCCACAGTTTGAAGAGCACCAAAAGCCTGTTTTGCAACAAAGCTTAGCGACCCCTTCACCTTCTCTAAGTAATGAAGATAACAGGAAATACAAGATGGTTTGGCAATTGCATGAAAAAGCGAATGAATACCGCCCCTAGCATCAGCAATGAAAAAACATTACAAATCTCTTGAGCGTGAACTTGTAGTTCATTCCAAGCCATGCAGTGGGATTTGGTAGATTCAATGAAGTACTTTTTGATGGTATTTAATGGTGCAATTATGAAGGAAGAGAAATATTAGTGAGGGCTAAAATTGTTGTCAGATTCCTATCAATTTTTTAAACACAAATTTATACTTCGACAGAAATTTTAACTCCTATTTCATCGTTGAGTCTTGAATGTACTTTTTTGGACAAGAGAATTTCCATCTTTAATAGTCTAGTTCCATCAAAGATATAAAATAAAATTATGTCCACTAGGTAAACTATTTGCTCATTATCAAATATTTTGTTATCATGTACATTAGCTATTTAAAATTCTGGTGATGCTAAATATCCAGGATATAACGTACTTCCTTACAAATTTCTTTAATAATAATTTATATTCTACTATTATCAATCAACAGTTTCAGAAAAAGCAGTTCATTAGATATTTTTGTTGAAATTTCAGCATGGTGCATATAAAATTTTGAAAAATACCAGAAAAAAATCATCCCTGCCTAATTACATTATTCCCTGAAAACTGGCTAGTGGTTTGCCGAAGAGATGATGCTGACAAAGTTGGTCGTTTTATCAACGAAATAACAATGACAACTGAGTGAGGGCTATTGGAATACCACCGTCAAATTGCGCGGTATAGGCATCCAGGTTTTAAGTGGCGAAAAAATTAATTATTTTACCGGGGCCTTATTCACATGTCTCATATTCCCTCCGGTTGAGAGAAGAATAAGACTTGAAGCTAGACTCCCAGTCCGTCAAAGCTACACCTCCAACACATTAGCAGCACGCTACAGCTATGCCATGCTAAAATCATATGCTATTCCAAAAATTGAATTTTTAATTACCACATGTTTGGCTTATTGGTCTTTTTGAAAATTAAATGTACCATAGCCTAGTTTATTATCCTCAACATTTTTTTAAAAAATGATCAATAGTTTACGTTGAAAATATTAGAGGAATATTTTAGAGTATTCAAGGAAGAAGGAAACGGTTATTTTTACCGATATTGTGTAGCACTTAGCTGGTATTTATACGCCATTTTATATACTATATGACCATAGTATCACTGCGGGTTTCTGTGCAGCTATTATGTAGTATTAAGGTGCTCCTTCCTTCCAAACAGCAGCAGTTAATGAGGCCTATATGAAGTACTTCATCATTCATAGGTCTATTTGTGTTTACAATAATCCAGTGGAATTATATTTCGACAATGCCATTAGCTATATTTGTGAACTATTCAGTCTCTAAAATAGCTTGATTTATTTAGAAGTTAATTAAATATTTTTATTTATTCGTGTATTATTATATAATTTGATCTGATACGAGTCTCTAGAATAATCTCGTAGTTGAAGCTGAATAATAACCTTTCTTCTAATTAACTATTAATCCTCGGCATGATACATTTGAAATACGAGGACAATTTGAAACATATTGTTTATTGACAACTTACAAAGGGGTATTTATTCTTCAAAAATATGAAACCCCAAAGTATAGGAGTAGAACACTGAATAAATAGTATCCTATTTGTAGTAAAATTGGCATATTATTAGACACATGGTAAACACTTCATGCCTTCGCCTTCTTCCGATTATTTTCAATCAAACTGGTTCCACCTAATGTTAAAACCTTCGATTTTGGAGAAAAAACTCTAAAACTTTAACAATCCTACTTAAAAATGGTTAATTTATTTCCGTAGGAGGATTTTTAAGGATTCTGTATCGCCAGATATGGAGAATTTTCAGCCATCATTTTACTCGAATTTATTAATCATATTCAAACATTATTCAGAGCTCCAATTTCTTCATAAAAATTTAAATATTTATAAGTTTACCATGCAAATAATGAGTACGAGCGATTTAAAACAGGCGGATGGAGGGCTATGCTACGAGAGCTAATATCTGATTCCATGTTGGTTTGAAAGTGTATTCCAATAAGTCTCTGAAAATTTTTGCTTGAAACCTTAAATAAAGATTAAGTCTATTTTTTAGATCATCCCTAAGTGCCACTCATCTTATCTAGCCAAACTGAAAACGATACCTCAGCCACGCTATCTCTCAGATGTGCAACTAATGTAACACAATTTGATATTATAAGTGCATGAAAAACAAATAATACCAGCTGATGCTTGATGATTTCTTTAATTTATGAAAGTTTTTAACTCGTTCATAAACGTTGCTATTTCTTCGACCAAGTGAATCATCATAATTTCCTTAGCCATAAAAAATATAATATTTCTGAAAATAGTAGAATTTACAAAAGTCGTTGAGAGTCTATGCTATAGCTCCGATTGAATATTCAATTTTATTAATTTGGTAAATTGATTTTTAATTACTTATTTGAATAATACTTTAATTCTGTGTTACCCTCTCTCTTATCTCCTTACTCCTTAGTTTAAACTAATTAATGGAAACATTTCATTTGTGGCCTCTTTAACGTGTATTTCAATCCAATTGTATTTCCATTATATTTCAGAAATTGTTATACTTCCTATATTTGCCTGATTATTTGCAAAAGTCCGAATTGCGAGTATTTATTGGTTTCTTCAATTTTTGCAAAACTTTCCAGGTTTTCTCTAAGTAAATCCGTTTATTTAATTATCACTTTTCTTAGGCGAAATTATTTATATGCATACGAGTTTTTTTTTCTTTTAAACTTCTTTCGTTGTTCATGAGCCATCACCAGTTGGTTGCCTAATCCATTTATTTCTATTGCATTGCGTTTTATTTTCAAAGTTAATGTTTATAATTTCTTGTGGAATTATTTGATGGCATATATCCTTTGTATTCGCTTTTTTTTAAACTATTCTCTTTTTCTTTTTCTACCTGTTTGATTACGTTTGTAACGTAATTCGCTTTTTTTTAAACTATTCTCTTTTTCTTTTTCTACCTGTTTGATTACGTTTGTAACGTAATTCTTTTTTATTTTCAATTTTAGACGTTTTACGCCGATGCTAACGTCAACTTTTGTCATTCAGTCACCTTCGAGTAGGTAAAGGCTTACTTCTGGTTACGATAATCAGTTAAATGTGTATCGTCATCACATTTCTTCAACAGATTACTTCTTGCAATTTTTAATTATGCCTATGAAACAGAAAATTATTACAAAAAAGTTTACCGTAACCCGATGCACCTGTAAGAAGATAGCTTAAAATATATCCACTCATTACTCCACTAAGATATGAAACTCAAATAATTGTACATACTCAAAATTTAGGGAGTTTAATATTTGTAGAACAGATTACAATTTTTAGTATATATTCATTCATTCTTTTCAACTGAAATCGCAGTGGATAGCAGTCAAATATGATCCCTTAACTTGAGCAGCAAAAAGATGATTTAGATTAATCAATTAAATCCTCTACTGGGTAGCTGGGCTTGAAATGGTCGAGATCAGGGATATTCAGCCTAGGTTACACTGTTTTGAAACGTCGAAAACAAATTCATCATCCTGTGGGAACAGTGGACAAGACAAGCCGCAGGACATTTGCTTCCACTGCCGAAAATACACTACGAAGTCCTTTTCCAATAGGACGTCGCTCTGTCGCGCTACCATAGAAGTGTGACAGGTTTCCTACTCGATCCGCCCCACAAATCGTGCATTGGTCGAATGAGCTAAGTCTATACAGATACGTCTATCACTACCGCAAGATAAATGAGAGTATAAGGGTCAATAAGATCGAGGAAAATATAAAATAAATATATTGAGGTTAATAAAAACATTCTCCTTTGTCGTAAAATAATTATGGTCGGAGAAACATTGAGTGACGATGTAGATTTGGGAATTGAAAATAAATGGAGAAGGCATTACCGCGGTGAATTTTTAGGTATCTTTAATTCTTAGAATGTGAAATTAAATTGGTATTGGATGGTATTGTATATCTAAAAATGGCTCAAACTGCATTCATTAATAACAGAGTTTCAATGTAGAGAGTAAATTATGCTAGTATACTTCTCAAGTAAAAATTAATCCCTTCACCTTACCATACTTTCAATCATGAGCGGAGTGTAGTGTTTGTAAATAAATTCTTCAAAGGTATTAATGAAAGATGTCGCAGTAAAAGTGTCGCAATGAAAGTGTCGCAGTTGGAATCAAATCTTGAGTTTGCAAGGTCAATCAATACCTATTGCTTGAAGATAGTGGATATAATGTAGCCCCATGGCCAGAAATCGCAGTTGGTAGTTTAAATGGGTTGGCTAAAAACATTTTTGATCAAAAAAAAATCACACTCTCCACAGTAAAAGTCAAGGGAATTTTCGTTTCTCGCAGAAATGGGTGATGATATGCCGTACATAACAGCCTTTCTGTGACTTCAATATTGTGCGTGAATCCGTAATTTGTAATCATAATAGTGTAGTTTCTTTCTTTCCTATGTTTAATTCTAAGGAATAATTAATTGTCTAAACATTTTGATTATATTCTCCCCACACCCAATTAGAGTGCCATTATTGTATTTTTCTGTAAATATTCCAATTTTAAATCCACTGCAGCGTCTTACCTTCAATTCAACAATCTCTCTGTCTAACCGCCCAGACGATCAAACGTGTAACATCCATAAACCCTATACTATCGGGGATACGCCAGATAGACATTTCAAAGGCAGCTAGATACTTGGCATGGATAGCCTGCCAACATTCCTCATTTCTCAATTTTTCCGGCGAGATGATTCCTAATGGTTACGGATTCACAGCATAAAATTTCTCAAGAAAGAAGTCTCCCTCGGGAGACCGCCCAAAGCAATAGAATAGTCTATATGGACGCTATTCCTGGCCAGGGGTGAATGGTAATTTTACAATGGCAAGTCGACCGAATATTCAACGTAGATCAACTCTTATCTTTAAACGCAGCGGAGTTTTATGCGGCCTGGTACGACACAATCTAAACAGGTCTAATTCTTAATAATATAAATTTATATAACATATAGATTAAAATGTACACTAATAATATGAGCGCGTTAAATTCCTTTAGAAAAGACAGCGGTTTTATGCTGGTACTTTTATGCTGTCTTAATTGAAATGTACTTCCAATTAATAAAGGAGATACGGTCGCAGGATGTGACGTAGTGGTACCTCAGGACGTAATCTATCCAACTGACTCTCGCGTGACGCACTCGCCTAATATGTACCCGCCGGCCAATATTGGTAGGGGAGCTATATATTGGAGGGGTGCGGGGCGAGTGGGCAGTCGCATAACAGGATGAGTTCGGGCAGGGCGTGCCGTCGCCAGCAGTGTAGTATTAGTGCGGAAAGAGTGTGCGCAAAGTTTACAAATTTAATAGATGATCATATAAATATTCAAGTGATATGTGGTTTTTAATCACTGAATTCCCTGAATGTTAGCAAAAAATAACACTTATTAAACCGAATGATTACTACCGAACCACTTCACCAATTTTCCCACGAGTTGCAAGAAACCGCAAATATATCAAAGATCGCAGAAATCTCTGAGATTGAGGTTAATCTGTATTTCCGATTAATCTGTATTTAGGTTAGTTCAGCTATTATCACCGTGTTCATCATCAAATGAAAGATATGATTGGTTAACCTTTAATAGAGAGGTGGTTAGAGGGTGTTCCGAGACCATTTGCTAGTATTTCTAATTCTATATACGATATAACCCCTATGGACCCAATGGCTAATGCAACATAGAAGCTTTGAAAAGATATACCGTTAAAATGAGACGCATAGATTTTAGGTGCAAATTTATTTCCATCAGAAACCCAACATGTGGGAACCATGGGCACTCGAGAATTGACTCGTAGATTTGAGAAACGGTCCCCTGGTTGTAATGAAAAAAAAGTAATCCGGGTATACGAAGAGATGGCGATAACCAGCGCGTAAATTTTAAGAAGCTTTGTGATATCAACAGAAAGCGGCGGGCGAAATTTTTCTGACGGGTATTAACGAGCGAGCCCGTGACTCATTTATAATGCGTGAGGAGAGCGGATTATGAAATATTAAAAGGAAGGAGGGGCGAGGACATCGTAGAGACCCGTTGGACGGTTGGCTTTGGAGGGTCTGAGGAGCGAAATCGACTTCCGGAGTCGTGTTCCACATTCTCGCTACTACTTGACGTGCGACTCGGCTCCCAGAGCTTGCTGCGGCTCGGCTGCAGGAGTGCACCAACTTCACGAAGACGGGCGCGCTCTCCAGGCCTATCCGGGGCATCTCTCCTTGATGCTATTTGCTGTCATTTAATGGCGGCTCACCCCCCCCCCCCCCCGTCACGACTAGCTCCTCGGTCGACTCTCGAAAAAAAAACCTTTTTTTTCCACGAGCCCCCACGTTTTGCCTCGCGGTGGTTTTCGTGTCTCCTGTCACGTGCTCGCTTTAAAATGTCCAATTTTTCATGCGGAGTCTCGAGAAAAATTGTTATTGATGCACCACTCAGGTCTTATATGTAAATTTATTGCTAAGCTGCCAGGACACTTTCGCGGAGGAAACATAAAGATTTATTGCCCATTAATACTCTGAAATATATAAAATACCATCAATGGGCAAAACTCGCTGTGTAGCAGTAATAGCATTTGAAGAAACAAGAAAAAAATCATTCAGTTTTATCATATGCTATTTAATTTTTAAAAAATTAGAAAGGAATGCTCAAAGTTAGGTTAGAATTGTGAAATAGGTGCCCTCAATATCTTAGTTTCCAAATCGGTTAAATCATTATTTTCCATGCATAGCAGTCAATTCAATGACATATTGGTGGGCATAGGAACCAGTCTAGCATACCCCTACGTTTGTGATAGTCACAAAACAAGGTTCTACTTCCTCTTGCTTTGCTACAATCCGATTTCTCATGAAGGTTTAATAACCAGAAAAGCCTCGTTAAGTTTTGAAGTCGGGAGTGCAATATACGAGGTCAACGCTTTGCACACCAGGCTGTCTTGTCACCCGTAACTATATTATCCATAACATTTATTTAGAGCAATGAGTTCATAGGGCCAAAAACTCAAATCCAACGATTAATAACTGATCATGAAATAACGCGAATTTAAACTAAATATTCGCATTTAACTAATTCAGAGATCCCTGAAGGGTTGATTGATATGAAATACGCAAGTCACTTATTATTTACGATTTAACTATGGGTGCATTTTTTGTCATTTATGAAGTCACCTTAGGTTACCCTTAATATTTTAGAGTTATTATTTTTTTTAATTTTATTCTCCTGTAATTATCAAATATATAGGAGAAGGAGATTCTAAGAGATTTAATGCAAAATTTTTATGTTGCAAGAACTTCGGTGTAAAAAATGAAAGATGCTGACATCATGTATGGTCTGGTAAGGCCGTCAGTCATTTCCTAACTCGAAACTTAGTCTCATTAATCTAAATCTTTGATTATTCCTATAATTATCAAGTAGCCTAATAATCTTTTTGCTGATTTTAAGTGATAAACAATTAGAATGAATTACAAAGAGATTTCTAATTGAAATTGCGGTTCAGATAATTGTTATACGCTTTAGGGATCATTTTTTCATAACCTTCACGCCTGGGATATTTTCATGTTTTTGAAAAATATTTTTATTTTTAAATGCCAAAAGTATTTAAAATTATAACATTTCCCCGGAAAAGAAAGTTCCTTCACTCAATCTTTGATTTGTCTTATTCGTTCTTTATCAATTGAAAGAGTACATTTCACGTATAACTCAAAGAAGTTGCGTTCACCCAAGCATTCTGAGATGATTAATTACGATTAATGTAAAAAATAATGTATTAATAATAAGACTTATTTGGAGTATGGGCTAACGTACCGTGTAGCTTAAACCAAATCTACTAGAAAAGAATAGGCGTGACAGGAATGCTGAAGGAATTGGGATTGGAGCCTTCAGCGTCCGGAAATGTGCAAGCAGGATTAAGTCAAGTGAGAATACACAGAATATCTGATCTACCAACTATTTAATGATTGCTGAAATTGCAAAATGTACAATTCCATAACTAATGGTTAAATATTGGGGATTCAGGAGAGCATGGAGGTGAACATGACATGCAAAATTACTCGGTAAGATCAAGTCGAATGATCATTTGGGCTAGCTCAATGAAACTTCAGTTTACCTTCAGACATACCCTCAGACCTTTAATTCCATAAAATTAAATATAAATTGTTAAAACTGGCACTATGCAGAACTGTGACATAAATATCAGGCTAAATTTGTCACTGAGAACTGGTAGCATATTAGTAGGCCACTTCAACTACCTTTCGACGGAAAATCTAGAAAGCCCCAACTTATCCGCGAGTATTATCGGTTGTTATTTAGCCACCTATTTTCCGAAGGCGCCTACATCATTCATGAAGCGTCCCTTCACGGTTAAGCAACGATTATCGGCTTTGTGTTGGAGTTAGAGAGGGGATCGGGACCTGGATGAAGAGAGAACAAATAGCTGCCAATCGGATTTCATGAGTCTCGGCGATCGGTGGAAGGTGGGGAGGGGGAGACCTGACTGAGTGTGGGCTGGGACGTCGTTAGGAATGGACAGCCGAAGAGAGACGCTTGTTTGCTTCCATGCGTGGGTGTGGGAAGCCAAAGGTCGCGGGACAGAACTGTTCCGGGGGAAAGTGCGTGGTCGGGGAGTGGGTTTGAGGAGGATGGGTGGAGGGGAGAGGATCGCGGGTGGACCCAGCCCTTTATCCGGGCAGGCTCTGGATGAAACCCCTTCGTTCCTTTGTTGTCGTGCAGGGGGGGAGGGGCCTTAAATGTTTCAGACTACTTAATTCTCCGTGGCTTCGAGTTCGACGTTATGTCAGCCGGGGTTAAAGATTCATGGGGGACACGACGTCCTCTGCGTTTGGGGGAGGGCTGAAATTGAGTCTTGCTTGGTTTTATTGAAGAAACAACAGATGGACCCATACGTCATGCCTTGCCAGTTACCACGAAGGGCTAGTAGGAGCAAGGACACACGTCTCTATTATGTAATCGGGAACGAAATTGCAGCGCTCGTCAAAGGGCGGGTGAATGCCATAAAAGTTTTTTTTGTTTATCAGGCTACGGTGCTTAAGTTTGGTTTAGTTGTTGTTACGAGTTCTACGAGAAATGGACTAGTATAGAGAAAGATAGTATTAGTATCGGAATTATATAGGCGCTCTGGGATTACAACTGTCAGCACTGATACTAGCGAATCTCTCTAATTTACAAGAGTCATATTTTGTCATTGATGGTCAAAACATAATGCGGTTTATGGCATAATTATGAGTATTGCAGGTATTTCATTGAAAATTCATTGGCAGCTCGTTTGCATCATTGAAAAAAGCTATTTATAATGAAACCTAAGTTTTGTGCTATTCCCTCAATGTCAGGAGGTATCCACAAACAATATTTTATTTTTTTTTCTTTTGAATGGTGCAAGCAAACGCTAGGGTGTGTGAAGAGGTGTGATTCTACATCAAGAATACGAAAGCATCACTAGGTGTTGCTGAGTAGTATGTTACCAATGTTTATGTAAAATATTTCCCAAATTGGTACACCCTAATTGCAAAGTTAAATTTCATTTGATCGATTTCTCAATATTTAAAGTATGAGTGATTTTCGCTTTAAGTAGTTCCTCACAGGATCATCTGATCAGGTGAATATAATAGTGCATGTTCTTTGATTAATTCAAATACATTAAGCATAGAACATACATTACCAATAATTCTCATTAATCAAATCTATCTGAATATGATTAAATTCATGATGGATATTAATGGCAAATCACGCATTTAATTTAAGTAATCTATGAAATTATATCAGTATACTTTAGGTTTATACGTTACTGTAATTTAGGAAAGTTAATTCTTTAATTTATTAATGTTAATAATTCTTCTAATACTGGTCAAGGAGAATGATTTTTACACCTTGAAATGGTGGCATTGCAATGCGCATTAGCGGATGACTCCGTTAAAAGATAATGTCGTGACATCTATCGCAGTATATTTTAATGAATCGGGAGTTAAGTTACACTGTAACGTTAATTATCCCCTTCATAAATATTTTAGGATAGACGTTTTAATAATACTTTCTAGGTATATTACTAGAGCCATCAAATTTTATAAGCCCATTGGAAATTAAGAGCTGTGTTACGTGTAGCCGTCTAAACTGTATCTCCGGATTTCATCCCCTTGACATATGAGAATGTAAGTCAATCAACGAAATGTCACAGCCGTTATTGACGGACAAATAAGATTTCATTTTACTCTTCTCCACAAAGAGGAAAAAACCACAAAATCCCTACGAGACCGTGAAGCCACATAACTATAGACCTAGAATGCAAATATTTTGAAGAATTTTCCTAAACCTGTAAATTCAGTTTCACACATAGTAGTGTTTTAGTAAATCAACAGACTTGTAATCCATAAATAATATCACAAAGCTACTTTATGCCAAAGCATTTATTATAAACTCATAGGATAAAATGCGTATTTATCTACAACGACGCAATCCAACTCTATGGCTTGCATTAGCTATGCTGCCAGCAATAAAGAAGTAGAGTTTATAGCAAAAAACGTGCGTATAGACAATTTGCATAAACCGTGATAGAATCGGCACGTTTGACTTAATAATTAAAATTTGCTTTTCCACGCAAGTATTCGAATATTTGGGTACGATTTGGTCATGATTGTAGGAGGGGAGAGCGAGAACTGGAATCCAATGGTGACGGTAAGAAACACCGTTATCGTCCAGGTGTCATCTTAGTGTATCTAAATCCCACCATGGTATACTTATCTCGAATTTACCCTACCGCGGCTGGGTAGCTTCAAGCTAAGAGAATGAATACGTGTAGTAGTTCACATTTTATTTGCCAGTAATTTATGAATCCGTCAATTTCCCTGCGAGAATAGAGTCTCCATAAATATCTGATGTGAGGAGAAAAGCATTCAAAACAGAAAACCACATCGGTGAGCTGCGGGACATTCGACTAGTCGGCGATGAAGACGCCATCACGATTCGTCGCACGGCACGTGTGACGCATTCTACTACGGTCGAAGAACTGATAAAGGGGGGGGGGGAGGAGGGAGGTTGTTGTGGGTGTCACGAGGGTGGATGACTCAAGGAGAGGGCTCAGAAGAGAGAGAGAGAGAGGCAGGCCACTGGCAGTCAGGTGGGAGGGTGGCGGCATTGAAGCTCCTACCATTGGCACGAACACGTCCCGTCCATTACAAATGCCCTCTCCCGCCTTCCCGAGCAGAAATCCTTCATGCACATACTTATGAGCGGGGGAGCTAGCTGACCCATTTCCCAAGGGTGCCAGGATTCCCACTTAAACAACTCTCTTGTCCCCCAACCTCCCCGTCATTCCTCCCTCACAATCTCCTGCGTCTGGAAAAACTCCTTCGTCACCTCTTATCATACGGTGTCACCATTCCGCGCCCGCAGCGTCGCGGCTGCATCCTGCCGTCTGTCTCCACTTGAAGGAATGCAAATTTCCCTCCTCTCGATATCATTATTCCATCATTTCCTTCGCATCTTTTCTCAAACTTCGGTCCTGCGATAAATCGATTGACCAATAATACATGTGGAACTAGAGTCGAATGGCATTCGGGAACGAGCAGTGTAAAGGAGAACCACATTAATCAACAACATTGAGCCAAAATCTGGCTATTGGTGTGAAATATGCCATGAGAAAATGGAAAACATAACGTGCTTGTAAGAAAAGGAAAATTTGGACTAATTTGGTGAAATTAATATACATATAGGACTCAGCCCACCTTATTATTAGCAATTGATTGAGTGCAATACCAAAACACTATTACCAAATCACATAGCCTTGGATTTGAAGGTACTTCAAATAAATTTTTTCTGATATACTATATTGCGGAAAATCTGTCACTTAACAGGAAATGTATGCGTATAATACGTTTTTCATGAATTTTAAGAAGTACATATACTGCGTTCATTAATAAAATTTGTTCCTTTCGAAGACAATGAAGATGCAAGAAATTAAGCATGGAAACCTTATTATTTTCTAAAACTTAGTTTAGTGACAACATATTCTTGATACAAACTTTGATTAAACTACCCTATTCATCTCTATTTTTAATTTAAGATTCAGACAGACATAGCCTATTAAATATTTAAATTACTCGCAATCAAATTATCTAACCGAAAGAGTCATTTGTGCCTCTTTCGGTGAGAATTTTGGGACTACTACAGGAATAAACAACTGGGGATTATTGGAATATTTTGAGATTTTCTTCGAAAAGTAAATTTTTCTTTTTAATTAGGTGATTAAACTTTTTATTATGATTTTTATTTGGAAATTATAAGATATTTTACAATTTTTAATTTATCAAGAGGGGAAGAATGGATTTCAGACCGACCAAAATGGACTCATCAAAAGAAGAGATTTTTTATGTATAATGTTGATATTATATGGAACTTTAATTTCAATTTAAAAAAATTTTAAAGTGCTACATGATATTATTCAAAGGTACTGAGTTATCTTCATGTTTATAGATATATTTTAAAACATTTGTATTTAAACCATCAAACCCATATTGTAAAGCAACATTATCTATTAGCATGATCAAAATCAAAAATAGATTGAAACTAAATGGGTGAATTAATTATATTTTGGTAGTAACGCGGTGACGCAGAAATCAATGGAAGAACTAAATATTCTGTAGAAAATAACGGAGTGTTTAATTACCAGAAAATGGTATCCTTCTTCAGTATTCCCTACTAGCTAATAAGGGCGAATAAAATGTTCGGTAGAGCTTACAGCAATTAACATATTCCTCAAATAATACTCTACGCATGGTTTAGTGCATGGAATTAATTATGGTAGAAGGTATGGTACAAGGAACAACTACGGCCACAAAATTCGTAGAATATAACATTTCGACTGCAGGATACCTAAGATTTTACACTAAATAAGTCAGTTATTTTACAAAAGATTAGTAAAATTTCAAGAGAAGTGCGTGCGTATTACCATTGTTTTTCATAAAGTAAATTCATAAAACATATTTATGCAATTAACTTTATTCATTTATATTATTTGCATGGCAACCCAAGATTTTACACTCATCGCTATGAGCATCGCTTTCCTACACTACCAATTTTATTGAATTTTCTTATGGTATTTTTTTTTCTTTTTAACTCTTCCTTCAGCTAAGATTCTGACTCTGCTCCTTTTCAGATTGCTTCACTGCGCGTTTCTCCAAGTTTTCATTTTAGAGCCGAGGTGAAAATTTCATGTTTTTTCTCCAGTAGGCCATTTTTCCATTCAATGCCGTAAAGCATGGCGCGAATGAGAGGCTGGAAAGACCCACGCGCTTATCGTCACACGTTAATTAATATACCATGAAAACAAATGACTATGGCATCATCTTAAGAGATTTGTCTCATTCAAGTATCTTTCTCATCCCCTGTTTCTTCTTTTTTATTGTAAAAAAAACGCCTAAAGAGCGGCATCACTCAGTCTAAGCTAGACAAACATCCTAAACTGAGCAGAAAATTCACGCAGAAAGCGTTGAGTGACCAAGAGTTACGCAATGCAACAGTTTGTGAGGCAAGCGCAATGTGAGGCAAAAGTTTGTTAAAACTGATTCTCAAAATGTGCAGAATAAAGATAATTTATTATATTTTATACGTAATCTTGAAAAGTGAAGTGAAATTGAAATTAAGTACTTATTGAATTCACCTGACAACCAAAGGAGTTGCTTTAGATGTATTATGGACATGTCCCGTATTGCAGTAACATTTAATACAAAGTCAGCACCTAAAAATCAGAGTTTTTCGTTATTTAATCTCAAATCACTAATATTTACATAAAAAATCCTCCAGAAATTATTATTGTGCCTTATTTTTTATCCTTAATATGTCCTGTCAGGTATATACTACCTGATTATCATCACCTGTGATCTCTAATAAATTCAAACGGCTCTCGAAAACCTTTTTCAATATAGAAAAAAAAATGTTATCAACAGGGGAAACTGTTACAATTTGGCAGTTTCCAAGGTGGTAACATACATTCAATGCACAGTCGGGCCTATAATTTTACACACATATGCGTAATTTTCATGTACATATTTGGATCTTTTCTAAAGCATATTTAAACTGTCTTGAAAGGGCTCAAATAGTCCCAAAGATAGACCGTTCCAGTTAATGAGTGTAAAGTTGAGAAATAAACTTTTTTATAATAGTTTTTTGCGCCTTACCTATTACCTTGGACTCATGATAATATCATCATATAATGTCATAATTTCCCACACCCTTCTCACACCCACAAGTTTCTATAGTGTCATTTAACGAAAAATTTCTTCCTTCAGGTAAAAATATAGAATTTTTACCAAAAAAACAATGATATCTATTGAAATTACCACTGTGAAAGGGCATATCAACCGATCTTCTTTTATTCTGAAAATTTGTTTATATTTATTTTGCGTAGCTAACTAGTTTTGAACGATTGTTTTCGTAGTGTACATGATTGATATACAGGTCGTGTATATAGGTCGTTTGCGGGTGCCTCGGCGTTGGTATTAGAATATTATTGATAATGCGCTCCGTAACGGACACGAAATCGTTGACAAAACGTCAGCAATGACATGTCAGTAGGTTATTAATCAGTTTTTATCCGTATAAAAAACCTCTTCATAGTCAGTAGTCACCAATGGCTTCATTTATGTAATCATTAATATAAATGTTTTATTTTTACATGCTTTTTAATCACATAATATAATTTAAGAGCTTAATGTCGTAAGCTTATAATTGGCGTAGTTATTGCATTACAACATTTCTTGAGATGAACGGACACAGAAAAACTTAAACGGTCCTCAGAGACCTTTTAAACTTAAAAAATTACTTTTTGATTCATTTATTTTTAGTTATCTTCAAGAATTCTTACATTTCAAGTTTTGCCAAAGTATCTTAACGTATAAAATGCGTGAAAATATGGCTGTCAAAATTTTCATTATAATTCCAAACAAACGCACTTCGTCATACCTTTCGCTCTGGGCAAATTGTGGTTTTGTTCGAATTATTAAAAAGTCAGAAGAAAGCTTCATAACTAATAGTCAACATCTTTTGTTGAAACTTTCCTTACCCTCGCGTTAAATAAATGTATATTCTCTATAAAATTCCTCCAAAAATTATTTTTTGCTACATCTTTAATTGGTAACCCTGAATTATAATTCCCGATATACCGATTCTTTCCTTTTCCAATACTACGACACTAACTGCCTCTTTGTAAATTCCATGAATGTGAATTAGATAATAGATGTTGATGTTGATAAGTGTTAATACATTTGATGTTGTTGTTATTAATAAATGTACTAAGTGGCATACCGAATCAGTTAACATTATATGTTCATAAAATGTCTTGATACTATATTGTTTAACATACATGATGGGCTGATGGAAAGGTTTCATGGTTCGAGAAACAAATATTGGAAATGTTTCGTTTCGACAAAAGTAGAGGGGTAAAACTTGATCAAGTAAAAGTATGGTAGTATTGCAGTAGAAAAAAACTTTCAAATAATAGGGCATAACTAATGTATTTAATAGTAGCCCAACGTACAGGAGACTTTTATAATGCCAATTATATTGACATTTAAAAAATCTAAATTACATTAAGTTAAACGCTCATGTACTTAATCCATTTGATTCACGTTCTAAATATTCATTGACATCTACTTCAAGGTTCACTATGCCTGTAACATTTTACCTCCATTATCTACCTTTTCCTTATTTAACCTAAAATTTTTATCTGTTGTTCCTGTTACATATTGATTTATTTCCTATTTATTTTTCTTCATAATAAAACCAAAAGACTCCAATCTGTGCACTCACACCATCATATACTTACTTAATATTTGTCTTATAAAATTCCATTTATTAGTTATTGATATTTTGTCTTGATTAATTATTTTCCTATTTTTCCATTGGTTTACTAAATGTTGTCCAAAATAATTTAAGATAAGCGTAATGTTTCAAAATAGCCCTCCTTAAAAATCTCGTCTATTTACTATTCTGTATCTTCATCTCGCATCGCAATACGGTTCTGTAATGCACTTTGCAATAAAAGCAATGTAGATTTTGAGGGGATAGTTATATCCTGATCATTTGAATTAGGAGTGATTTAATCATCGAAGCTTGTTACTGTCATTTCTATTCTTTTTAGCCAAGTCTCTCTTTGATTTATAATAAAAATACAGCACAAAAAATATTTTCCTCTACCTATGATTAGCTACAAATTTTACCTAATGATAAGTCTTCTATCTACTATTACGTACATTTTGGTTTTTTTTATCATCAAACAAGGAGAAGAAAACATTTATAGATTTGCTCCAATCAGACGCAAAATCTCTACTCAATATACTATTTATTAATAGGATTTACAGATTTATAAACGCTCATTTTTCACCTCATCGTAATGCTCTTATCAGATTAATTTCTGCTTATAACGTTCCCTTTTGTGATTAATTCATCCTTTACCTTTCATCTGATTCCCTCATATTTATACACCACTGGCGGGATAAGTTAAGCAAATGTTTTTTTACGCCTGAAGAGTTGGTTTCATGTATTTCATAGATTTCTATTCCATCCATCTATTTGAAGTTATCAAAACAATTTTTATATTAATATTACTTCTAACTAATGCATTAAACCTTTTTAAATCGTGCAATTGAAGACTGCTTAAAACATAATTTCCGTATGAATGTATGGGAAAAGTGATTTTTAGAACAAAGAGCGGTAAATTTAAGTGCTCGCAATAGAATGCGTAGTGCTAAAGAAATTAAACCAATAGTCACCTCAGGAGATCAAATATTTCCACTCGTAAATTTTACATTACTTTTGGAATTACTTTCCCTTGCTCTCTATCTCTCTCTCTCTCTGGCAAATTTTTACCGCACATAAGAATCGCTTAGTGCGTGTTGATTTGCAGTTGGCTCCGTTCATATTTTATCCCCTCAAGTGCTCTCTTCCACGGTGGCCCCACAATTGGTTCAGTTGCCCACCCGAGGCAGGGTAAACATCTCCCCATCCCTCCACATCCACACGCACCATCCCCTCCCCCATCTCCGCGCCCCGCGGCCACTCGAAAAACGACCTATTTCAACCTTTTCCGCCATTTCCCGTAGATGCCATAACCCTCTCCTATTCCGGTCTCCATCCTACTCCTTCCCGAGCACCATTCCCCTCCCGTTCCTTCCGTATCCCTCCAACCTCCACGGGTGTTCCTCTTTCCACTCCCATCCCCGACACCACATCCCTTCCTCCATCCTCTCTCTCCGCATCCCCTAATCCCTAACCCTCCGCCCGAGAGAAAAAGGGATCCAATTTCTCCCATTCTCATTCATTCCCTAGCATTCTTCTCCTCCTCACCCTCCATCACGGCTTCACATCTCTTCCCTCTCCCCTATCATGCTCCTTCCCCAACGACTTGTCCCCCTCTTCCCCCTCTTACTTCGCTCATTCCAAAACTCAATGCCGTAGAGAGAGAGATCCCTCCTATTCCTTAGGATATTAAAAAATTAATCCACCCTCTTCGTGAGTGAGGGAGGGAAAAAGAGACAGAGAGACAGAGAGAGAAGAAAGAGTTTAGGAGGGTTTCACGGAGAGCTGGCGGTTTGGGGAAAGGGCTCAATTTTTTCCCCTGCAGCTTTCCAGCTTTTTCCAAGAGTGGAGGCAGTCTGGGGAGGAGGGAAAGGAGAGAAGGGGTCGAGCGGCGGGAGAGAGTGAAAGAGGGGGTTGGTATGGGTGGAGAGAAATGTGGGGAGGGGATGGGGAGCATGTCTGCGTTTGGATCCCACATCATTGTGTAGCCCCAACCAATTGTCTCCACCAGAGCTCTGCGGATCGCAACAATGCCCCTTGTATCTTGTTGCACCGCCGCGGTGGTCTCTCGGATTCGGGCTCTGTGCGGCAGTGGAAGGAGGTGGGGGGGTCTCCGAGGGGCGATTGACGAAGGGGGGGGGGGAAGGGGGAGGTGGGTATCATTCAATTTTTCTGAATGCTCGTCGGTGCCGCGTCCGCGGTCGGTTCGTCGTCAACGCTGACGAGCTCTCCCGCCCGTTCGAATGGATAAAGGCTCATCGTTGAAAAATCGACGAGACCGGTGAAACGTTACGGTTGGGCAGAGACAATTAGGGGGAAAAGTGGGAGGTTTTGGGGAGTGATAGTGTGCATAAAAGAGGGTGGTCGGGATCGCTGGAAAATTCTCCCAATCCCCCCCCCTCTCCCCCGACTAACAAAAGTCTTACTCCATCCCTCTCCAGAAATACCGCATTGACTGCGAGCGGTTTGTCGTTTCTCGCGTAAAAAAAAGTAAACCCTGGAGCGAAGCATACTATTTTTCTCCCTCCTCGCATCAATCATGCGTTACACATATAGATTTCATGTATTCATATGCACACTATATATCGGAGCAATAAAATAAGTATTAAAGCGTAAAGCTTTGTCCAGTGAGACGTGGAACTCTGAATGTGAAGCGTCATGATCACGATAAAAATACGTCCATGAAAAGACGCTGGTACGTTTGCAAAAACAATTCGGAAAATGTCGGCCGCAATCTTGAGAATTCATCAACGTTTCCGGATTCCGCAGATTAAAAACATTATTTATTTCAAGTAGCGATACGGAACAATAAAAAAATGTGGTTTTAATTTTTTCCCTTTTTTTTAAATGGGGATATTAATTTGATTGACTCGCGGATATGCTAAAACAGCTGCTTGTTATTTGTAAATTTGTTGAAATATATGTAAATTATGTCTTGAAACAGATTTTTTTACAATTTTACTTATTGTAGAAGCTATGTAGTGGCAATATGACGTATTTATGTAATATAGCATGTAACAGCTTATTAAAAGTTGGGGCTTAGCTACATCTCTTTTAGCATGGGTAAAAGATTACCGTCTGACATATGAAATAAATTGCAATTAAGTCTAAAACGGCTACGCACGATACGAACATTGAAAATATTTCTTATCCGAATTAACTGTTGCTCATTCTTCATGAAAATTTACGTTGATTTTACTGAACGAGAAAATTTAATTTAAAGTTTGTATATAAGGTGAATTTTTTTAATGAGGTACAATTTTTTACAATTCACCTCGAAAAAAAAATTTCATTTTCACGATGAAAATTTCACATGCTGAAAGGAAGGTTATTAATTGAAGGGGAACCGTTTTAGTTACTAATTCACGTCTTGATAATTCCACTAAAACGTATGAATTCATAAATGGCCTTGAAGTAAAACGCATTGAAATTTTAGCATCAAATGATAAAGGAATAGACTGTCCAACACTTCCAATTTTTTTATAAATCCTTTATAAATCATCCTCGCATTCATTGTGTAAAAGAGGATTTGAGTTCCTCACCAAACAAAACGTCTCTGGTATCTCTGTAAAGCCTAAATTTACAATCTAAAGAGGTAAATTATCATTTCTCTGTCGTTATTACTTCATCATTTTGAGGAGTTCGAGTTCCCAATTATGAACCACGGTGAATTCATATTAAACTTTAATTTTTTGGATGCATTAAATATTTATGTCTCTTTATACACTAGTGGTTCATAAATAAACGTACGAGACTAATAATAAATTCCTGAGATGGATAATCAAATCTACATAAAGCTAAAGATTGGAGTGAAAACAACCCCCAGCTTTCATACCATTTTAAACCAAATTGTGGAAGGCGTTCAAAAAATCGAGACATAATGTATGAAGGATACGAGGGTGCACACGTTCTCACAAGTGTGAGGATGGAATGAGTAGCATCAGGAGGCAGACAGGAAAGGGAAGGGAATTGGGAAAACGGAAGGGTGGATATGAAAAAATGATATGCATTCAGTCGCACAAAAGCTATGCAGAGCGGCGGTTCGGGCATTATTCCTCTTTTTAAGCCCCTTACATCACGGAGATCTCTCTTAACCTTTCCAAACCCACCCGAATCCGACCCATCTCGTTCAGGCCCTTTGTTTCCAAAAATGCTGCCTTCACTTCACTCAGTTCTCTTCCCTCTGGGTAGAGAGCAATAGTCTTATACTCCTAACGCATAGTAAATATTCAAGAAGTCATTATCAGACTAGGACTCGGGATTTTGAAAATGCCACGCCACCGCTCTCTATTGAATCCTCAATACACAAATGCATTTTCATTTTAGATCGATACCATGAACACACCACTCAAAAATACGTTAGCATAAAATACATTGATACTTGCTTCTTCGATAGCAAATTTTCAAAATCAAAGAAGAACTGCGGTGATGTTTTGAATCTTTTGAGTACATCTAGGGATGCACACAACTGAATCTATTATTTCATTAAAATCTAACTTCTAATGCATTAAGAAAAATTGGTATTTATGGTTTTCTTGTAATTCGTGAAAGTTCTAAATCAATTTGCACACCATAATCAATATAAACACATTATATTTATTGATACAAACTAAATCATGCTCTATTCATGGTCATTCGGAAGAAATTAATAATATTATATCGAGTCTGATGTGATAACATTTTAATTTTTGAATGACATTCGTTACTGCAAAGTATGCGTCCTGTGTACGGCACAAAAATTCTCTTTTACAGACATTTAATGCCGTTCATTCTTAAATCGGGAGTGACATTAGATTGAACGCTCATAAAATTGTCATTTTGTGCTCCTCAATTATATTCTTGTGAATTAGAATACGAAATTACTTTATGGAATCTTATCAACAATAATAATTAGGGTCACGAATGATCCCGTAAGCTTAAATTTCTGAAGACCGTACAGTCCTGCATGATTGGGAAGACATTCCATCATCTTCCGAATTAATTATCAAGGAGAGGCAAACAGAGAAGACTGGAACAGGTGACTTATGATGATTTTCTCACCAAGCCTAACATGCCACAAACCCCTTTGGAAAGTCATAAATTTTGGTTTTTAAAAAGGAAAGTACTTGGATGACAAGGTCAATATGGATGCTATTTGGCACAATATTGATCAACTTATAAATACGATTTAATCACTTACAACATTTAGGAAAATAATTCACATGCAAAATAAGGACGAAAATTATCGCCTGAAACACTATGAATTTCACATTCGAAGGTGAAACATGTACGTTGTAAAGTTAGGATTTGAAACATGTGGTACACGAAGCATGTACGAAAGACTTAACCGAAACGAAGGATAAACTAGTATGAAAATATAAGGGGCACCAAGAGAGTCATTTTAATCTCACGCAAGTTTAAGGATGTAGATGAGGCCTCAATGAGGAGAAGAATATAAGCAAAGGAGAGGAGAGAAAGCGAATCTCCCTCGAAAACATGACCCAAAATTGCAGGTGCAAGAATTATACAAAACTACTCCCGGAAACGGGATAAATAATTACGATGAATGTCAAATTCCTGTTATTACACATTTAAATCCTGTAGTAGATTTTAATGAAGTATACAGATGTAATTATATTATATATATAATTTTGTAAACGTATAGCATTGATTAAACGTTAGATTCGTTTCGTTTAAAGTTACGGTTTGGAAATGACTAAGGGTTGACTGTAATTCATAGCATTATTGATTTCAATTACAGCGTTTATTGATTTTTGATTTCAATTACAGCGTTGTTCGCAAATCACAACCAGATGGTAAGGGAAAGGAAGTTAATCTTGTATCTACCTCTTAACTTTCGGAGTGTTGCGGAGTGTGTTAGGAATTCAACAATTAGAGTTATTGAAATAAATTAGAATTGGTTTTCATTTTGAGGAAGTTAAAATATTTGTACAAGATTGTCGCCCGTAAGTCCATGTTCTACTTGTTAAGCTGTAGTATAATCTGAAGTGAGGCTAAATTATTAATATTATTTGATAATTTTCCGATTAAGGTAGGTTTGTGATGCACACAACTGCTACAAAAATATTTTTTCTCCTAACAAAACATAATCTAATATCCTATGCTACAACAAGTTTCTTTTAATCTTTGAGTATGTACTTCCTCCCTCCCTTCATCCCGTCTAGCATCCCTATCCATTTTCCTGCCCTATTCTCGTTTGCTTGATATTCTCCCCTCTATTAGTCTTCAACATCCCAATGCCGATGATTTATGTATGCCAATATGGTTTTCATCTATTTTTCCTACCTCATTATGATTTCTTCCAATTATCCCCTCTTTTGCCCCACCATACCTAGCACTTCCTCATTTGTTTTCCTTTCCGTCCAATTCAGCAGATTACTCTGTTCAACTAACTATCGCGGCGCCTCCCATCGTTACTTGGATCTGTACATTTTCTTTATTCTTCTGCCTGGGTTATTGCTGAAATATGATCCATTCTCACAGTCTTAATATGCGCATATGCGTAAAGCTTTATCTGTCCATGGGATTAGATATGAAGTACGTACTCCGCAGCTTTTAGATTTTCTTCCGCACTGCGCTCCTCTGGCTACTGATATTTTCTCCAGTTGTAATCTCCGAGCAAAAGTAAAATCCTCCACCAGAAATGACACTAAAGTTGAGCAAACTCAGGCATTTTCATATTATTACATAAGTTATCTCGCCGTAAATTTGGTTCGATTACTCATTCAAACACACAGAGGTGGGTTTTAAATCAATTTCTCAATATAACTCTCGGCAGTGGTTTCAAATTTGATTATGATATGGTATCATATGATATGGTATCGTATCGTATATCTATTTATCTATTCACGCATATCGAACGATACCAAACCATGATCAAATTTGAAACCACTACTGAGAGTTATCTTTAGAAATTAATTTAAAACTAGATAAATTCTTCGCCTACGCTGCTTCAACTGCTCTGTGAATTCGGTATTTCCTAATTTAAATATAAAGAAATATTTTAAATCAAAAGTTTGATTGGCAAAAGGATACATTTTTTCCTACAATAGATGCATTAATATAATAATCAGCTTAAATTGAATTATTTTGCTATGAGCAACGCATACTGGAACTACTTTGTACATTGTTAGATGAATAATCCTTGACTAACGAAATTATCACATATTCTAGCAAGAAAGTTTAACAAATTAACTCGCTTTACAGGATCACTAAGAACTCACTGACTTGATACCGAAACTACTTCTTAATAAACATTGGTCAAATTTCCAGGAAATTAGAATAATCGACACCATTTAAATATTTAGCTAATTATGTTGGAAAGATTATGAATGTCAACCATCACTTTTACGAAGCTTATTCAACACGTAAGAGAATACGAATTAATAATATTTATTAAATAGCACTTCATATACTGCTGGAATAGTCATCTAAATCTTTCTAATCCCTTCGTTGAATTCTCCGAGGCATTTCAGCGAAAATAGTCGATTTTTATGGTTTTTCGCGGTTCTTCAGTTAGGGAAACCAAAATATAAAATAAGAGTAGTAGGTACATTTAGTAAACAGAAGGGGCGAAAGGAAGTTGTGAACTATTAATTCTCTTGCCGTGGGTAGAAGAATAATTGCGAATGCAAAGCAGCAAAGAAGCATGGGAAAGGCTGATTGGAGGAGAGAGGAAATGAGGAGTTGGAGAACGCCTTTGGGGAAAGACGACTTGGAACGACATATCGAGCTGCGAGCAAGGGAAATTAAAATCGCGGAATTCGATTAATAAATGAAATTTGGGAGGGATCGCATTGTTTAGAGGCACGTCAAGGGTGAATATCATTAGTTCAAGTGAGGACGTGGTGGGGGAGGGTAAAGCAGAGAGGTGACAGGCACAAAGATTGCAAGGAAATGGGCGTCGGAATGAGCTAAGCGTGAAATACGGAAATGGGGGTGTCAAACTGAGTCTAAAGGGAGCTCTTTTATCCCTTTTAGTGGAATAATTGTACTTCTGGTACCAATTCCCCTGAGAGATACAATTTTCCAGATTCCTTCGAAAGGTAGACAGACGAGAAGTATGCTTATGGCATTCCATAAACAAGGTAAATGAAACAGAAAGACACCTGATTGATATGTAGGTGGGGCATTTTGTTTGACTGTCTAAGGAGACACGGTAGACTGAGCAAAAAGAGCTTTGTAAGCATCAGGCAATTTACAGGCCGGAAGGCAAACAGGGTATGTGATTTATCCTTCGGGATCCATTCAAATAACTTGGTAATCATCTCTGCTGTATCATCACTAATCTTGAATATTTAATCTATTTAGCAATGGAAAGCCCATTAATCTACAGATGAAATAAAATATAATATCAATTATCCGTGTAAGATTAACCCAGTAGGCTCATGATGGGAAATTAGGATCAATTTTACCTAAATAGGAAGTATTTTATCATAATCGTAGGCTATTGATCCAATAGCTAATTTTTAGCAAAAGTTCACTGTAATTTAACAAAAAATAATACCATCCATCTCTATTATCACATCACCCAGCCTATATCTAATTTTTTTTGTTTATCTCATGTCCTGCTTTCATCCATACAGTTATTTAGTAACGCATCGTGTCAACACTTGCCTATATATCTTTATCATCTTCTTCTTATCACCAGATTACATAACCTTCCTGTCCACGCGCAGCTGAAAGGAATTATAAGTTAGTCACATTGCCGCCTCATTCAATTTTTATCACTCTTTAATAGCTTTTTAATCACAATGCTTCTTTTCTAAAATATTTCAAGCGTTCCCGTCCGGCAGCTTTACAATTATATCGCTATCAAATTAGATTTTAATCCTATTTAATCATCAAAAATAGAAAAACAGCATTATAGTCTAAGGATAAAGTAGAATATCTTTCTATTTTACTTCATGTTAACACAGCCGCTATCCCTTCTCACATAAAAGTTTAATTTGCAGATACAAATTGATTAATTTGATTTTACTAACAAAATAAATGACAGTAGGATTCTTTTCAGCATTATAGTTCACTCTTATGAACCTCTCTCTTTCCTATTTTTTACCGTAAGAATAAGTGTCGCGTAATTCCTTGAGGTGAGGTTATTTTTGACGTATTTACTTCGGATAGATTATGCTGTAAATGTCGATGATCTATCTTCTCCTGTTGCAAGCCATATTGATAACTTATAGGATATAACCTGGATGTAGATGATCCACTGATCGCCAAAATAAATGAGATATCATTACAGAAAACCTGCAGAAATCGAAAGTTGATAAAATAGGAGAAAAAATACGTAACCTGCAGTTAAATGCAAGCAGATGGAATGAGGGATAGTGGGCCACTTCAGCAACAAATATTAATCTGTGCTTGATGGTTCTAATTGGAATATTTTACCGGTAAGCTGAACACTTATTCGACCTTCCAGAATTCCACCATATATTATGTCACTTCTTGAACAGTAGAAAATGTTTAATAGTTGTCTTTATTTCTCGATGGGATTTTACTCACTTATATGGCCAAAACTTAGTCGTAATGTCACTGAATAAATTCTTCCCAAGTAAACGTATTAACATACAAGTTACTGAATTCATGAATGTTATCAATTCAGTTGTGTGAAATGCCCCAGATGACTTTTTCAGTTGAGTGCCTTCAATACTTTTCCAAATCCAAGGGAAATAAGTAACTTGGCTAACTCAACTTGTTCAAACGTTCAACAAATCCACAAATAGATATATATAGTATGCGTAGGTAATTGGATGCTGAATCCAGGGTTCTAATAAAAAATAATAACGCCCGGAAAACAAAGAAATATTTTTAGTATTTTTTTTAAGGTACTCTATCAAGAAAATAATGTCAAACCCATACCTGAATTACTCCTCCCACGGACAGGGAAATGACAACTTAAAAATATAAGAATATACTCTACTGCTGGCGTAAGAACACGACACCATAAATAAGATTTGCCGGTGGAACTGTAAGGAGGTGGAGAATTGAAGGAAAAGGGTGAGAGCGAAATATGAGTAAAAGGGAAGAAAAAGAGATGCATGAGGAAGTGGTCGTGCTTCAAGAAAGTGGCGGGTGGATGGTAGGAATTAAAATGGGGGTGGTTTTAAGAGAATGCAGGGCAGATATATGAGGAAATAAGGAGAATTCAAATTAAACAGTCTCAGCTTAGGCTGGACAACGGCGTTTCATTTCCTAAAAAATGGCCGAGATAAGACTGTGAAAATCGTCTCAGTCAAGATTCTCTAATTTTTGGTATAGTTATTAAAATGAACGGGCAACTTAAAAGGGAATATTGTAAATATCACAGCAATGGATACTCAGGCAGTTGAACAAGAGAGAAAAAAAGGAAAAGGAAAGTTCATGATTCAATGCAATCGTCAGCGATTGATTCATTTCATTCAAATCCAAACAGTAACATATAGCATTTAAAATACCATCATGTAACAATCAAATATATTTCATTTATCCTTGTGCCAAATAAAAAATGAATTAATATGAATTTGAGAAAATTTGTGATACTTTTATTAATTCCTACATCAAATACGTCAAAATGTAAAGCCTATTGCTTAAGGTTAGAAAGGTCTGTGAAGTCTCAATATCACCCCAAAGAGATATTTAAAGACATTTATTATTATTAGACGAATTGTTTCAACTACTCAGTGTTATTGTACGATTAACTTACTATTTTTCAATCTAACTAATCTGACTAATTTTATCTCTACTAGACCCCATAGGCATTATTATATTTAACAGTTTCTATTCAGGTTTACGAAAAATTTTTAAGCTCTTTCTGGGAGTTTTATTAGCAGTTATTAGGGAAGGTGGCCGATAGTTGTGGTCTTTTTTGTCTAATTTATTTAGAGAGCTTAGTAGTAACTATACTAGGTGCCGGATCCATCCCGCAGTTAAAAAAAGGGAAAAGATTGTAGTGACTCATCTGGATGGTGTACTGAAAATGAAATTTTGTTCACTCAGCATTAAATTAAACACATGAATATGATTGATAAATCATCAGCGGTTGGAATATTAATCTTATTATGTACACGACGCGGGCCAACACTACATGTGCCACCTCACACGTCGTTTACTTTGAGCAGGAGTTAGCACAAGGCTTACGCAAAGAATAAGGAAAGGGAATAACTTTGAATAGCCAGCAAGATAACCGGCAGTAAATGTACTGAGGAAGTACAACGGAAAAAAGTAAGACGAACATATTTCAATACGGTAGCTAAGATCTGGAATGAAAATTCCGAACGATGTTGTTTAGTATCATCATTAGAACCTCAGGAGAAATCAATATCTAGAGATCTCTAAAAGAGAGATAAAAACAGAACTTGCCAGATTAAACCCGAAAATGTTACCAATATTGCTGAAAATAATGTCTAGCGAATTTATCCGCAATGAAAATGTAAAAATTAAATATTTGAATATTATTACAATCATATCACGCTTTTTTATCTTGCTTTTTCTTTTCAAAAAATTACCAGACAATATAAACCGTCCGGCCACCTGCATTGATTGGCTAATCTTAGCATGTTTACGTATCTAAAATTTATGTTAGGGCGTTAATGAGTAGTAGGCAGAAAAACGTCTTTTTATATGAACCATTAAAAGAAGCCCGTATTCTGTTATTTTCGAGCATAAATATTGCGTGAAAGGAAGAAAAATAAAACCATCATGCTGTTAAAAGTCCTTAGCAATAACGCTCGAAAATACATAATTATTTTATTCAAAAAGTAATAATTAGTTAGGGTAAATGGGAACTGTACTCAAATGACCCACCTTTAGCTATTCCATTGGACAGGATTATACAAGTCACTCGTCGGACAAAACGCAGAACTACCTACTGAAGATTAACTTGGACCTTTAAACACTTGCTGAAACAAATCTTTTCAGATGATAAATATATTTTTAAAATTTCATCTGCATTCACCTAGCCCACATTTTAGTGCTGTGCGCGACGCGTAAGCATCCAGCAGCAATCAGTCGCCACAGCTGAAAAGTTGCACAGCGTAAAGTTTACACTCATAAAAAGAATATTTCAAGAGAGAGAATAGGGGGGAGAGACTCGAAGGGGGGAGCTGGTGAACTTGTAGAGAGAGATTTGAGCAGGGCGGTGGGACGAGGAATAGAAGAGAGGGGAGGGGGAAAGAAAAGCCGGGAGGGATGGAGATACATAGAGACAAGGAAAGTGGGGGAGAGACATAAGGGAAGTTAACTCGACTGGAGTGGTAGTGTGGTGGAATGTAGAATAAACAATGCCATGTTTGCTTATTTACGCAAGGCTGAATGTTTGAGAGAAACAGTTTGTTTCGCGGAGTTGCCGGCACGCATGCAAAGATGAGAATGGCAGGAGAAGGGTGACGGAGAGAGAGAGAGAGAGAGAGAGAGAGAGAGAGAGAGAGAGAGAGAGAGGGAGAAAGAAAGAGGGAGGCAGAAACGGGAAACGAAGTCGGAGGAGGAGTGAGGGAACTCTAAAAGAGAGAGTGAAGGCGAGAGAGGATATGGAGTGGAGTGGAAGGAAGGCGTGGTGAGAAAGAACCAGCTAAAAAGTACGAGGCGGAGGATGAAGAGTTGACGGAAATGAGAGAAAGAGGGAGAAAGAAAGGCTTTTCGGCCGTCGAAATAAGAGGGGGGAGGGTTGTAGCAGGGCGTGTGAGAGAGAAAGAGAGTCGAAAGAAAGAGAATGGAAGGTGGAGGGGTGAGTTAAAATAAAGAAATGGCCGTGCGTGAGAAAGGGGAAGCCGGGAGTTGAGAAGTGAGAGTGAGAGAGGGATGGAGGGAGGGTTGTACATGTGTGAGATTGCGTCAGTGTGAAACTCTGTGTGTATGCCGCCTTAAAGGCTGAATGCCTCCCTCCTCCTTCCGCAGAAACCGAGTCTTCATCCTCCGCCTCCACCACACCCTTCCTATGCCTCCCACATGCCGCCTCTCCCGCCCCGACCCCCAATCCCCAAGCTCCCATTCGAAGAAAAGAGGCGGGCGGCTCCTGCGGCTTCGCAACCTCCATTCCCATTCCTCTCCCGCCCCGGTCCCCTCGAGTATCTCCTCCCCACTGTGCCTTCAAAAGCCGTGCTCTCCCTCCCCCGCACCCACCGTTATCCCCCTTCCTTGGGGAGAATGGGGGGGGGGGAGGGGAAGCAGTGAGGAGGTGTTTGGAAAAAAAGATCGAGAGAGAAAGAGTGGGAGAGGGGAAGAGATGAGATGCCGCGAGTTTGTGGACCTCAAGAGTTTTCCAAACATTCATGGGATGGGGACCGCTTTTTTGAGAATCATTCCGAATGCGCCACGGCTTTGGGTTGTTATTTTTTTCTGTACCCCTCTGCGCAGGCGTGGGGCGTAGGGCCGTGCGCGGCCCGCCCGCCGGTTTCCTCCTATCGTGGGCGTTAATCCTCACCCTGCCAAATAATGGGGATATTATTGTGTGTTTGAGAGAGAGAGAGAGTTGGGATATGATGTTTATAAAAAACATTGTCCTCTTACGCCTGAGTAATCTTGTTTAAGGTTAGTATTCACTATTCAAAGAAAATATAATTTTAAAAATCATTGAAAATCATTGATTAGTATTGATGGTAATTTTCAAAACCACGTGATGGAGTAGGAGACGAAGTTATCACTCAGATAATGCAGAAATAGGAGAGTGAAATGAGTGAAAGAGCCACCAAGAAAGATATAAAGAAGATAGTTTCTCAAAATTGGAATTTCCCGGAATTGGTTGGTTGTTTCCCAAAGAGTTGGATAATAATTATAATACGTTATATGTATCATCCACCGTATTTCAATCCTAGGATTGGTTTACTGCGGCCGTACCTTCTACTCCATACCCTTGTCATGTTTGAATGCATGGCTGCATATATATTCAATGGAGAATAATGCGGTGGTTTCCTGTTACCTTCCACGTGGCAGTACTGCGGCCGGTACGGTGAACTTAACATTTGCCCGCAGCTGTGGAAGCTGTTGCCGGGCCGACCCACTCGGTCTGTGCTACCAGTGCCTAATGGTGAAACTGTTGTCTTTGACCATGGGTCTATTTTTCTCATTACCTCATTCCGATATACCATTATTGTATTTTTTCTTTTAACATGTGGTTGCCTCGTCCCTAAAAACCATTGCCAAATAGTTTCTAAGCTGAAAAATTTTCGTCGGTCAGTGGGAATTTGGCTCCACAGAAACTACTCTACTGCTCAGAATCAGGTCTACCCCCGCCCCAATAAGATATATCTATATATATAAAACAAACTCATAAATCGTGTTAGTTAAACCATTTATAACTCGAGAACGGCTGTACCGATTTTAATGATGTTTGGTTTTGTCAGTGCGACTAAACCCAGAATAGCGGATTAACACTTAAAATATCGTAAAAGTATCTATTCGTAAAATATCGTATCGAATCATCAATTTTAATGACATTAAGTTTTTTGGATATATCTCAGCCAATATTAGCAGGATAACCATTAAAATATCATGAAAGTATTGTATTGCATGTCGTATCGGAAAATATCGTATCACTTCATCGATGAAATTTCAACGTCAGAAGCAAGTTGACATGGTTCCTGGTCATCCGGATGTGCTTACTACTTATGCTCTTGGCTGCATTTATACAGTTCATTCAAAAAATGATAAATGCTTACATTTGCGGTTGCTACTGGTGAATGTTCAAGAGCCAACATCACTCGAATCACTACAAACTGTTAATGGTAGAGGTTGCCCAACAGTCGGTGCTGCATGTTAAGAGCTCAATTTGCTTGAAAACGATAATCATTTGGGACACGTCTATGGCTGAAGCAACTATTTCTCCATCTCCAAGTCAGATACGCACATTATTTGCTATCATCCTTTCGACATGATACCCATGCAATCCACGTCACCTGAGGAACAAGTACAAGGATAACATGTCAGAAGACATTTTACATCGAATTCGTGTAAGCTCTAGAAATCTCGATATTGAGGTAAATGCAGAGACTGGCTCCATGAGCATGATGCATCGAAACCTAAAAAAACCAGACCTATGCAATGGAACGTTTTTGGTGAAAAAAACGGATGATTAATGTAATTCATTCGATTATACTCAAAGGAAAATTCAAAAATGAGGGAGTTATCACTCCAAGGATTCCCATGATCTCAACCGATAAGTCCTTCGAGTTTAAACGAATTCAATTTCCAATTCGTATTGCGTTCGTGATGACGATTAACAGATCACAAGATCAATCGTTGATTGCTTGTGGTCTGAATCTAGAATAGCCATGTGTTCTCATGGTTAATGATATGTGGCATGTTCACGTGTTGGTACAACATCCGCTTTATTTATGCTTACGCCTGATAACAAAACAAATAATGTTGCATATCAGAAAGTGCATCACTCAATAGAATGTACCCGAAGGCACATATAAATGGAATAAAGGAAACGTCTTTCTGAGCAGCCATTGTAATACTTATTTTTGTACATAGAATGGGTTTTATATATATATATATATATATATATATATATATATATATATATATATATATATATATATATATATATATATATAAATATATATAACCCATTCTATATTCTTCCTTTATTGACTCAATTCGTTCCAATGCCTACATCACCAAGGCCATTAACCTCAAAAACATTATCCATTATCCTAACGCATTAACCGCTCCATTTGCTCTAGCTGATTTCCCCCTAATTCTAGCTATCAATTAAGATTTCCCACTGCTTTGAAATACCATTTCTGTTTTCATTTTCGCTAATCTTAACCCTGTATGTATCCCATCGTCCCTGTAAAGTACTTAAGAATAACTAAAATCTCTTTATTGCTGCTCCTATATGAACAGCTGAAAACATTAACATTATCTTAACGCCCACATTTCCTCCAAGATAGGCCCTTTTCATGTGACCCTAAACATTTCCTCAGAGTGCGTGCTAAAAAGTATTGACCACAACGGGCAAACTTCCCTCACTCCCCTGTCTATTACTGCTCTTTCATTTTCTCTCTGTGCTGCCCTTATTCCTGTTGTCTGATTCATGCACAATATGAATATACAAAGCATTGTATCTAATGTTCCTATCTAGGCACTTACGTTATTAATACTTTAATAGCGTATTTTATCCAATAAAATGCCAAGTACCAAACTCATTTTTGTCTCGGTATTTGTTTTCACTATAAAGTAAATTTCTATAAATTAGCTACCAAATGCTAAAAACAATAGAAATTTTCATGCATAAAATGATAAAAGCAGACTTCTCTGAAATAAATAAAAGAGAACATTGTAGACAGCGATAAACTACGAGGGTGATTCGAAAGGTAAGGTCTACTGATATTTTCATGAGAAATCAAATTTATCCTCAACTTTGTGTACAACGTAGGCAAGGCTGAGCATTTAGCTATTTTTCTACACAGCCGCCTTGATGATTAATCACTTTTTGCATCCTTGTAAGCAGCTATTTGATACCGGCGCCGTACCTGTCTCCCGCCGCGTCGCGAAGCCAACTGACGACTGCTCCTCCGATATAACTTATTTGCCATTTAGTGAACGTGAACGGTGAGAAGTGTATGGACATCAGAAACGTGCGGAACTAGGTGCAGGGAGTTTTTTGATGGCCGGGAATACGTCCACGATGAGCAGCTGTCGGGGCGGCCGAGTTTGCCGGAATCAATGGTGGCTCCAATTGACGAGATGGTGCGCAATAACCGTAGAATTGCCCTTCTGGAAATAAAGGAAGGCCTTAATGAAGAAAGTGGCTACTTCTCCGCGTAGAATATTGTGTCGGAGGTCCTCCGTTACAATTAGATGTCTCACCAAAGTAGTGTGTTTGCATCATGAAAATTCACGTCCACATGTGCCAAATCAAACGACCACCCTACTCAGTGAATTCGGCTGGGATATCATCAACCACCCACTTTATACCCCGGACGTTACCCCCAGCGACTACCACTTGTTTCAAACTCTCAAAAAACACCTTGGAGGACAGAAATTCAATTCAGATGAGGAAGTGCAAGAAGCAGTCGTCAGTTGGCTTCGTGACGCGGCGGGAGAAAGGTACGGCGCCGGTATCAAAAGAGATTGATCGTCAAGGCGACTATGTAGAAAATAGCTAAATGCTTAACCTATCCAACGATGCACGTATAATTGAGAATAAATTTGATTTCTTATGAAAAAAATAGGAGACCTTACTTTTGGAATCGCCCTCGTATTATTTTAAGAGGAATTTGAATTCTTTTTAGAGGCTTTTTAAATTTCCATTGCTAAAAATTATTTTTAACTCTCTTTTATTAAAAATAGTCCATAGGAGGGAAATATATGGATGAAAATTTTTCTCAAGCATTGTTTTCAGTCATCATCCATTTGGCGAAATCGGATGCCTTGAAGAAAAATTGCCTCAAATGAAGGCCAACTGACGATTTGTGCGTGTTTATATTTCTAACAGATACTGCACATGTTGGAAAACCATAAGTCAAGACTACCTTTTGCCACAGGATTGCATAAAATACAGTTCACGAAATGTTATCCTCATTTTGGTTTAATTTCAAATGAGTTGAATTTTCACCGTCATTCTCAAACTCATATGCTTACATTTAACAGAAATAATTCATCCTGGAATGAAGGTCCCGAAAGCTACGTTATTTCAAATGATTTTACAAAGAATTGGATAAAAGCATACGGTTACACACCCTTAGATAGATAGATAGATAGTGGTCTTCATTTGGGCGAAATTGAGACCAAATGGTCCCTTCTTCTATTTAACCCATAGATATAGGTAATTGAATTGCTCTTCTCCTCTGTGACTGGTAAAATGTCTAGAACTATTAATTCAAACTCTTTTGGAGTGGTTTAATAAGTTCAATGGCAATACCATTCGAAAAATAAAACGTTAACCGTCACACAAGGCAAATTTAAGCGTGAGAGAACTTTTAGAGAAATTTGCTATTATCCACGAATATAATATCTAGGGCAAAAACTGGCGTTATAGAGTGATTATTTTACAGTGGGAATATATAATGAAGATCATAGCTCTTTGTCTAGGAACTGTCTAGTAAACCGAGAAATAAAACAAAATGTGAGGCATAACAATGTCCTCGTATCCAATTTCACATTAAAAAATTATATGCACTCTCCTTTTACTGAAATTCAACCTTCATTGGCAAACAAATAACGAGCTATGAGTGCTTGAATACTTTATCGAATTAAATTAAACATGATGTTATTACTTTTTTTCCTGAATAAATAAATGGCTATTTTAATAATAAAAAATTGCAATATTGAGCCTCCACCTCAATTTATGTGCGCATTTTTCAATGTTAGAATGAAGAATATATATTCATCAATATCTTTTACGTATTTTACGAGGGATATAATTTTAAATATTTTAGACATTTTTCATTAAAAATCTATGGAGGAGAATAAACTGAAGAGAGGCGGGGAAATTCGATGAAATTTGTTATTATTGCTTCCTTTAAAAGGAATGAAGGGGGTTCAGACTTAATTTCTACACAATATTTAAATTTCAAAAAAAGGCGGTCACTGAAATTTTCCTGTGTTGTCCAATTTGAGAAACATAATTCGGAGTAAGACCATGAGGATAGAATGTATGCCAACTATACTCATAAAAAAATGAGGTGCCATTGAAAATTGTTAATGACGCATTATGCTATAATCATGTTGCATCATGTAGCGTAGATGCAACAATTTCAGAGCGTAAAAATCATTCGCCTTGACTGGGACTCGAACCCAGATCCCTCAATATCCGGTCGAGTGCTTTAGCCACTTAAGCTACCGAGGCGTCCTCTTAAACTCTGAAATTTTGGGGTTTAGAAAAGAGTTTAAGAGGACGCCTCGGTAGCTTAAGTGGCTAAAGCACTCGACCGGATATTGAGGGATCTGGGTTCGAGTCCCAGTCAAGGCGAATGATTTTTACGCTCTGAAATTGTTGCATTAAAATGCACATTAGCGGATGACTCCGTTAAAAGTTACTGTTGCGGCATCTCCCGCAGTTTCTTTGGAATGTAGCGTAGAGTTTACTCGCTGACTAACTACATTGATATAAAGATGATGAACAGCTTATACTGTAATTTAATTTTTCAACATTGGCATTGACTGAAATGATTATCTCAGGCCTTAATTTCAAAAGTTTGGTTTTATATGACTATATTTTATACCAAATACGTCTAAAACAGCTTCAAATTAGAATTAATATCAGTGACCATTAAATTATAAGGCTAGGGTATTGAGCTAGAAAAGTACCATAGAGTCGTAAACTATGTTCACCTAGTTGTATGTAAACGATTACTTCTTAAAATCGAAAGCCCATTAGGAACCAGGGAGTACCATAGAGAAAGAGGTTATAGATATATACCAGCATATTTCCTATATTGCATTTGTAACTTTTAGTATCCTGGAACCCCCCAAGTCTATAGAATTCTGGGTATACTCTAAAAAATTATTGTATTATTATAACAAAATCAAAATGCGTGCTTAAGTATCACCCCTAGCAGCAAAAATATATCAATAAAATAAAGACGAATTACTTGTGCTAATAATTGATATTTCGGAATAGGTTCGGGGCTCAGGTTTTGTCCTGGTATTCAATATGGATGGTTAATATAAAAATTATAGTCCGTTGTAGGAATGGAAAACCTTCACTTGACATAGTGGTCTCCACAAGTCCTACTGGTGTGATTTATAGCATTGCCATTCTAGGGGTGCTAATAGTATTTGCGCTAGCACGCGGGGGTGTAACAATTTAAAAAAAACTTAAAAGGCTGCAATACACTAGCCTCTTTTTCTCCATTTAACTATCTCAGTACTATTCAAAAAGTCGACAAAATTAGGCACTTCCTCAGTGTTAAAATTAAATTAGAGTGGTTCCGTTTAAAATGTTATATTATTTCAATCGGGGCAGATTCAATGCTTATAGTGATAGTGTGTGCTCTTAAGATATCATCAGCAATTCTACCTAGCCAAGCGACCAATGTGTTTTTATAAATATACAAGTAGGTGCACCGGATGGAAGCCCGTAGAGATGGCCTCTTGACTAAAATGCGTTTTAATATTTTCATATAAACTGCAAGAGAAGCCGTTTCGAGCACTCCCTCAAGTGTCCACCCACGCAAACGAAGCGACCGCCAGGAAATGCGCCGTGAAGCCAACGAACTCGCCAACACTCGACAACTTTGTCTGGGACGCATTTTCGCCACGTGGAGATCGAAACAGTTTACGTGAGAGACAATGGAAAGGTACTTACTCATGCGCTTCCTAAATCTTTCGAACGTTTCGCATCTAGAAACGACTGACAATTCACTCCGAACAGTCATACAACCACCACTACCACTGCTTGCATGTCCCGGAAACCTCTTATTCCTTCCCTCTCTTTTTCTCTCACATACATACGCGCGCACTATTTCCCTACCCATAATGCACCCACGCTTCCCACTCCCTCGTCGAAACTCTCTCCCGCTCAAAAGCACCGCCGAACCACGCGACAAACTCTCCTCGACGCCACACATAAAAAAAGTATAATCCCGAGTGGTGCGAGGAAGCCCTCACACCCTTACGAACTCCTTTCCCTCTCCTCTCCCCGCGCACTATATTCCGCTAATGTCCTTCCTCGAAATCCCCCTTCCAGATCCCCACCTCTGCTCCCTCCCTCCCATCACCCTCACTCCCTTAACCAGTTCCACCCCAAACACCATTCCGCCGCTCTTTATCGCTCCCGTCTTATTCTTTTTTTTTTGTGCCTCTTCCCTTCGAGTTTCTCAGATTTTTAACGCCCTTATTTCCTTTCCGCCGTTTTCTCGCGAACATTCCCCCCCACCCCCCTACCCTTCTCCATTCACCCAAACTCTTGGTCCGCCATTTAAAAAATTTTATTTAAGGATTTCTCTCCGGCAACCAAAGTGTGCATTATTCACCGTGCTCTGTTCTTTTTTTTTGTTTTTGACGCACTTTAAAAACCTTTTCCTTCTGCTTTCTTCTCCCACCGAGTGCTCTTGTTGAATCATGTTTCAATTCAAGGCGGTTCACTTTCCCCGAGTTATTTTTTTTTAAAATTTTAATTAGACGTGATTCCCGCGGAGGAGAATCGTGATGGTCGGGACATAAGTGCACGGAAGGTTTCGTTTTCTGGCGAACGTCATTCTTTTTTCAATCCCTTTTTCCATGGACTTTTTTTTTCACTTCTGCCTTGATCAATCCTTCCGCATGTAATTTCTAAGAGAGGTATATTGGAACCGTACTTTCAACGCATTTAACAAACCTCCCGTTCGAAAGGGTCGTCGCACTCGTTCCCCAGATTGATTAAGGTTTACAACCTATGAGGAAACACATTTTTGCAATGAATATCCCGGCGTCGGTTACTTAACATGGTTTTAATATGCATTACTTCCCTCAAGAAGAGACTATTGGAATTTGATTTGGCCGTTGCAATGCTCTTTTTTTAGGGACAGTGGAGAATATTTTTTTCTCCTTTCTAACTTCCTTAATAATCTGTCTTCTCATATTGATGCAAGTGACTTTACTTTTCGGGATGATGGATTAAATTTTCCCTAAGTGCTTTTATCGGTACTTACTATAGTACCATTACTTTAGGGTGTATTTTCTGTTTTTCATAAAGCTTTATCTATGGATATAAGTTTTCGTTTTCTAATGAAATTATGAAAAAAGATTTTTTTTAACTATTAAAACGAATAAACAGTGAATGTAGTTAGTTTATTGTATTTCACCGATTAAATTGCCGCAATACTTCCGCCGATTGTCTTTTGAAAAGGGCCTTATACTTGTTTCCAGGAGGATGTAATTTGTAAAATGGAAAGGACCGAGTTTTATGTTCCTAGATTATACAGTATTTTGAGATTAGTTGTCCCAAAGTTAACGTTTTTAAAATTAAATATCGTCTTAATTTATCTCCAGCGAAAAACACGCAGTGATTTGAAATTAAACGTCATATGTGCTGAAAAATATTTTGTTTGGGCGTTTCATAAGAACGGTGAGAAATTGTGAAACACAATAAAAAAGGGAATACATTATAGAGAATGGAAGGTGTAGGTACGTAAGAAAGGAGAAATAATAAAGACAGGTTATAGTCTCGCTTCTAAAGGTACCTCTAATCCAAGGAAAAGTGAAGGCTAACCGGTCTTAAAGGTTAAATAGTTACACGATATGGGTGGGGGTGAAAGGGAAACCGTAAGGTAACGTTTGCAAGGGAAACGGAAATTTTAACCTAAATCGGCCACCTTGCCCTTGGGAAATATCATTCACCTTTATGATACAACTAACGTCAACATCCGAGCACAGCGGTGAGGGTGAAATGAATCCGGACTGTTAACCCACCGTAGGGGTAAATGTTGGACCACTATCAAATGTTAATGATGGTATTTAAACCCCAAAACCTTCCCGCGAGGCAGAATTTACCATTTTACGCTCTCATCTTTTGGATCAAATTCGAATAGTTGGAATTTCATAACCCGAGTGCTGCGTAAAATCCATTGGAATTTCCCGTAAATTGATATTATTGTGGTCATGTATTCCCAAATACGGTGGTGTGCTGCATGAAAACATCGCAGAAATTAACAGTCGACGACGCGAATAACTAAAACAATACCGGATGTATGGTAGAATGTTTAATAAATGACTAACCAAACTAGGTATACCTCGTTCGGTTTGCCTTTGGTTTCTATTCTTATAATATAGCTTCGAAATAAATGAATGTTACATGATATTCTCTCAAGCCGTGAACTTTTAGAGTAATTGAGTTCGGCTGAGAACAAAGGAGAACCCTCGGTCTATATTTCGCCCACGTGGAGACGTTCAACTCCCCATTCATTTTCTCCTTCCACCTCTCCTACATCTGCCGCGCTCCTTGTCCCTGCGGCGCGCTCGCTGGAAGACTATAATTTCTCAAAATATACCTCCCTGTTAGCATCTTCTTGTACGTACCAGTGGAGCTACATTCCCGTTCAAGCCCGCTGCCCTCCGACTTTTCTCCCAGCCTCCCGCCACCCTCACCCACAACACCACCCCCCCCTCCCCTGATCCTCCAGACAGACACTCCGGCTATGCAAACGCGCGGGGTTTTGTTGATTTATTCCTCAATTTGGCTCACTCGACAATCTGTTTTCTTTTTGCATTAGGCGAGGCTGATAATGCTACGCCCGAGATTAAAAGCATATCGCCTCACCCTCACCGCCGCCGTCCCCTTCCCACTGCTTCACCCCCGTGAAAACATGGGAGTTCCTGTTTACTCAAACACGGAAGCAGTACCCTGGAGGACAACTCCGAATGTCGCAATCTCCAATAAAACTTTCCTGATTCTTCATTTCCCCTTTCCCATTTTCTTTCTAACCACCCTCTACCCCCCACCCCCTTTGGTGTACCTTGAACCCCGGCGGTGGGTATGTGGAGATATAAGCTGGTTAGCCCCGCTTTCCGGAACAAGGGCTCTTTTTCCACAATTCGCATTGTCATTTTCTCACGCCCTACGTACGCAGGCACACCCGCGCACACCTATCCCGCAATTTTTGTAGGATTCCTAAAAAACCAAAAAGAACACGCAAGTTTCCTTCTGATTAAATTTGAAGGTAATGGGGTTCTACTGCATTATGTTTTAAATTATCTGTACTGTATGATCCTGCTTTGGTTTTACGACCCATCAAGTTATAGATTGCTTAAATGTCTGCATTTGAAACACAAACAATTAAATGACTGTATCATAGTGATCGCATGTTTTTTATATAATTTTGAATTACCATTCAACTTTTTGCGTTAAAAAAGCGTTAAGTTTCACAATTTGTATTTTCATGACCGATGTAAGTTATGTTCCCCTAATGTTAAAACGTTTATCAGCAGATGAAATATTAATGTTTTGAGTAATAATTTTTCTTTATTATTTATCGGACGAGGTGGCGGAGGTTTGCATCATCATCTGACAACACAGAAATCGTGGGTTCGATTCTTACCCAAGACTTAGTTGTTTCTTATATTTTTTCAGGCTATAATTCGTTTAAGAATTCGATTCAAGATCAAAAATGTACGCCGTTTTCGGTTCTATACAAGCAATCAAATAAAATTACCGACTAATTAAGTGAGATCAACAAAAAAAATACCTGCACAATTATTTTTGCAGCAATGGTAGTAGAAATTTTTATAATCGTGAAAGATGTCATGTTAATTTATTTTTACAGATTCATCTCGTTTTACATTGATTTTATTTTCGTTTGCCGTAATATGCTAACGTTCTACAAGACCTTTTTAGCTGTGCTACATAAATTTCTATTGCTTTTTGTCCAGAGCTAGAACGGTAATAATGTTAGGTTTGCTATTGCGTAATTGCCTCTTAGAATACGTATATGTCCAAGGCCAAATAATTATATGCCCATAAATGCATGTCTTATCCAAGAAACATTTTTTTTCCTTCCGAATCCTCCCTTCTTGTACTCCAACCCAATCTAACCACGTCCTACAAACCTTCTCGTTCCCCTCTTTTGGACATAATCGTTCCCTATGTTCCAACATTCTCTCCATTTTCGGGGAAAAACCACTCTTTATACGGTGAGAGAGAGAGAGAGATCTGCGCTTCTCTTATCTCCTACGTAGAAAGGGAATCACTCTTCCACCTCTTACCGCAATGCCCGCCCTTCTCCATTCTTTAAACCCCGGCTACTCTCCCTTCTATCACCCTCACCCCCTCGCTGCACCCCATCTCAATATCGTCCCCCTCTACCTATGTCTTCCTCTGACCCATCATAATAAAGGTTAAATCTCCCACCTCTCGTCCCCACTGATTCCTCTCACTCCGCCGCCACCCCCGCATCTCCTGGATGCATCAGAAGCGCACCTCATTCCCCCACCCCACGAAACCGAATCCCTAAGCGTGCCCATCGAATCCACTTCCCTCATTCCCCTCAAAACCTCCGCACCCCTCCTTTCGCCTCGAGGCGGTCCCTCAAAGCTGCCACGCAAAGTTTGAGAATGTCGCCTTCACCCCCATCTGCAGGCGCTGGAAAAGTTGTCGAAACTCCAGAGAATGGAGGAGGTATGGGGGAATAGCTTGGGGAGAAGTAATCGTCACTTCCGGCGGATGAGAGAGGTACGGTGTTTTGAGAGAGGGAGGGGAGGGTGAGAGAGAGAGAGAGAGAGAGAGAGGAGGGTAAACGCTAATTTACCCGAAATGGCTTTTCCTAAATAAACAGGGATTGATTAACGTCAACGCAGCATATATGCACGTGCGTAAATAGTTATGGCATTTAATGCGCACATAATTCTTCCGCTCTCTCTTTCTCTATCTCTTTCATTTTCTCTGGTTAACCCACCGGGTGCCGGTGAAAATCCCTTGCGCACGAAAGCGTACGAGATGTGGATAGTCGAGTAGCAGTTGGGGGTTATTTTATTCTCTTTATCGTTAGGGTGAGAGGCACGCTTTCTCGCTTTGGTCACCTCCGGAATTGAAAAATTCACGAGGAGGAAGTCGCAAGGCAGCCGTTTTGAACTCCATCGAACGTTTAGGAGGACCCTCTAAAGACTCCCCTAAATCGGTGACCTTTTGGGGAGGGGGGAGTTATCCCGGCGACGTCTGACGTGCTAACCCGCCGGAATCACGCTGTGGAACTCGTGACGATAGAGCAGTGTTACTTCTAGTCCAAGGGGGTCTCGAGCCTCAGTATTCCTGGAATTGGACGTGTTGAGCGCGGAAAATCCTCAAAACGGAGCAAAACTTTGTTAGGTCAAGTTCCCATTGAGGTGTAGGGAGTATCTTATGGAATCTGGTCGTTTATGGGAAGATACTCGTATCTGCTCAATATATGACAGAATATTTCTTTAGTGAACTCTGTTGTTTTATCCATGTATCAAAACTAATTTCATATCTCAAGCCGCTTTTGTTTCCGCAACCAAAGTAACAAGGCTATTAAATTTTGTAACCGTTTTTTATATTGTAGACATTTTGCAGATATTTTTAATTAAATAGCACGCATAAGCTATATTTATTAAACATGAGATAACTTGAGGCTTAAAATTAATTCACTGAAACGAAGGAGATGACAGTAAGTCATTTTGAATTGGAAAAGGAAAATTAATTCTAAGGTTAATGTTCTAAGTGGTAATGGTTTGAGGGTTAGCTACGAAAAATTTTCCTTCAGGCAATTAGGCAAATATTACCACCAAATTTTATATTTTTTGTAGCATTAGTTTCAACGCATAGGCGTAAAAATATAGCCACCGCTAATGCTTGATTTCATGATGCATAGGGCAACGTTTCAAGCCAGAAACTGCAGCTTGAACCTTCATGGTAGTCATGTTTTAAGTTTCTCACTTTTCTTTACTTGTCAGTCAAAGTATCCGTTTTCGATATAAGGAAGACAGTAAGCTTTTGTTGTTATGTCATATACCTTTTCTTAAAATCTTAAAACTTAGGTTATGAGGAGTCACCTCTACAAACATGGCAAGGGAGATTTAAAAATCTGAAATCGTAATATCACCTTTGCAAAAAAAAAATTATCACCATAGCCTTTAATGCATGGACGTCAATTATTCCAACCGCAAATTTGTTTTAATAGCGCAAACATGTCAAAATTGGGAGCAAGCCCGGTAAACTGTTCTAGTGTATGGCTTGAGCACACATAATTCACAATAACATTCGCATTCGTATGAATAAAAATTTTTGTAATTAATGGCATTAAACATAATTTCACATCCTATGCATACTTCAAACAGCAGTCTATATTTAGCCGGACTTCTAAAAAAACTCTATCAAGGCTTATATTTTTAACGCCTATTTTAAAACTGGTTCTTTTAATAAATTGTTATTTAGTTATTACCACGTGTATACTGTCACTTACAGTACCCGTTTCATCTATTACACTAAACTTCATCCCGGTTTTCATCAGATAGCTTCCATTACTCGTAACATTATAGCGGTTCTAGGATATTTCCTCCGCATTATTTACGGCTCACCAGAGTGGTAACAAAGTGCTGGATGGAACAGTGGCTGAATTTTTTCGTCAAATATTAATTCATTTATCCATACACTACATACACACATGAATTTATATTTTAACATATCTTTTCATTCTATACCACGTAGTATTTATGCGGCGTGTAATGAGAAAGAGCGGTGGATGATGCGCCGGGAAAATAGCATTCCTCGCAAAAAGTCTCATGGTTCCATTCCGGAGGTTTAATTGCCCAACCGCGTACCGCAGTGATTAATGGCATCGCACGCATCCTCCCTTCCTCTCTCCCTTTTACTCAAATCCCCTTCGACCCCCCCCCCCAACCTCACTCTCCTGGTCCCTACTTCTCCAACCCTCTCCACACACCCGTCTGCGTCACCCCTCGAAACACCCCCTGCCCACCACGTTACGCCCCCCCTTCCCTTCTTTTATCCCCCCACCGGCAATTCATTCAATCCCGAGAGCAAACCGCATCGCACCATTGATGTTCCATTTTGCTTGGTAAACGGTGCGTTATCGTGCGCGAACTTTCTTCCATTTTTTTCGTTAACGGTTCCTGAAAAGGATTTTATGTAATTCAAATTTTACGTTTATGAATATGAATCCGTCGGTGGGGTGGAAAATTCGGGTTCCCTTTTTCCTCAAAACCTAACCTCCCCTCCCCGCCCCATCCCCACCCTCCCACTGGAGGACTCCTTTCCCCCTTCCGCGCAAACACCACCACTCCCTCACCCCAACGAAACAAATGCCGGTCCGGTTGTCGGATGAAATAGGAGGGAAAAGAAAATCTGCAACAATGAATCCGGCGAATTTTCGGGACGTGGCAAACAGCGCGAGGAGGTCACGCCCTTTAAACTCCGCGGCGACTCGTCGAGAATGACAATGAGAGCGGTTCAAGCGACAACGTTGGGACTCAATGGCACGCTTAGTTTTTGAAAGTGTCAAGTATTTTTCCATCGGATTATCTGCTAACCTGCATTATTATTTTCAATAAGGACGTGAATGTAAAAATCATCACATCACACTTTTCTTTTGGGGTGAAAATTGAATTGCCTAAGTCTGCAGATGTTCCGAACCGATGGGACGATGCAAAATAAGGCAAAATGCGGATCAGAACAAAATGATGATGGAAAATTTGTGCATTCCGGTCGGTTGGGGAATTATTTAATAACTGCTTCGCATTTAGCCATAATCCTGAGTTTTAAGCACAGCAAATTTCCAGTTTAATGCTCATGAAAACAGAATCTACCCTTTTTGACATTCATTCAGACTATCTTCCTATTCTAATATATTGGTAATTCTTTTGGTTGATGGAAATCAATGGTTACATTAAAGTAAACTTAAATTCACGAAAAAACTCTGGAATCAATGTGATTGCATGAAAATCCATAAACTTCACTTAGTAAATATGAAAACGATTTGAAAAATGGTAACTCTGCTCCTGATGTTCTCAATTTCTTTCCTAAAAAATGCTTTAAACATCTATATAAAACAGTAGTTTAAAAAAAAGTATAATTCAAATGATGAGACCTATTTTCCAATTCTCTGTAAATGGTCACTGCCTCGATACAAATTCCCAGAAACAGCAGGATATGCCGCAACAGTATCTTTTTTACGGAGTCATCCCGGTCGAGGTGAATGATTTTACACTCTAAAATTTATGCATTAAACTGCCTCGAGGTCATCGTCGCGTAAGTTTCCTTTTGGATCATTTTATTCGTAAATATTTATTATTAATTTATTATTTTAGAATTACGTTGCAATTAGGTGATTTTCCTGGTGGCAACGGTCAAGTTTGGTCAAAGATAACTCTTACAACGAAAATTACATACATACACGCACTAGAAAAACAGATAAGAGATACTTACAGACAAGAGAAAGACGAGATGAGATTCATTCGGGGAGGAAAATTATTCAACGGGAAAAAGGTTTTGAGTGTAGAATAAATGGTTGTTAATATAGGACCTTCGGTGGTTGATGCAGTCACATCGACGCTTTGTAACGAAAATAAAAATTGCATCGGTAAGCTAAAGTGTCTTTCTTTAGCAAAACTCACTTTTTACATGGGCTATATCTTTCATAATCCATTAGCAATCCCAAAATAAAATATCATGGCGATTAAAATACTTCTCCGTAGTCTATTTATGCTGATTTTCCTAGCATCTTATAAAACCCACAATTTAAATATATTATATATAAAAATCTTCAAGCTACCCGGCAAAATAGGAGGTGCCCCTCACACGAAAACCGCCAACATCTCAAATCTGACCATGGGACCGTGATAAGCACCCAATAGCCAGCTAGGATATTGCAGAAGCCCTACTAGCGAAGGAAAGGCCAAAGCTGCTCGGAGCTGGAAGAAATTAGATCGTCTTGACTATGCAGGAGAACTCTCCCTACTTGAATAGCCTTGGTGACACGAAAGGAGAATGATCGCGGCCACGCAATGGACCAAGGTGCAACATTACAAGTTCAACACATTCAAATGACAAATAAAGCAGAGGTGGGGTAGATGCCATCGAGCAGATTACAAGCGCATAAATATGTCCTGGACTGGAGCCAAAACTACGGATCTTTTGACTAACCGGGAATGAGGACACTTGGATGCATAAATATTCGGTAGGTTTTAGCGTTACTTACATTCCAAGGGGTAAAGGAAATATTTTTGCGCTTGTGATCTGTTCAATTCCGCCCCCTTCATCTCTTCTGTTTTTGTCTTTTAAATATATTCCTATCCCTTTTCCTTATATTCATATCTAAGTGAATGAAATTTGCTCGCCTATTGGTGGGTTTTCGTGTTTGAATGTCTGTTCATATATATATATATATATATATATATATATATATATATATATATATATATATATATATATATACACACACACACACACACACGAACGAGCCTGACTCGTCAAATGTTTGGGCAAGAAAGATAGAAATCCACACGAGTATGAAAATTTTGCCCATGCAGCGAAAAGTAGGAGAGACCTAAGGCGGGAGACTTAGATGAGTGGGTTGGAAGAGTGAGTTTTTTAGATGGCCGCAAGAGAACAAAAAATAAAATAGATAACACGTAAAAGGAAATTTTGGAACGAAAATGCGTTTGTTTTTATGACGAAAGTGGCTAGATTGAGGAGAAATTCGGTCGAAGGATGCTGGGTAAGGGGGTGTAGAGAAAGGTAATGTCGGAGAGATGATAAGCTTGGGGTATAGAGGTATGAAGGGAAGTAACGTCGATGGTGACCATAAGTAGGTTGGAGGTGAAGGGAATAGAGACAGAACTTTTATCATTAAAAAAAAAAAATATATATATATATATATATATATATATATATATATATATATATATATATATATATATATGCTTTCATAGACGTAACACGGAAGTGCCGAATAGTACAATACACAGTAACACATAATATAGAAACACAAAAAAAGAGAACACTCACACGTATTTTCTTGATATTTCGACGGAAACAATCCGTCTTCCTCTGAAGATATAGAAGTAATGACTGCTGGAATTGTTGAGGTGAGGGGTGCGAGAGAAAGGGAAGGGGGCCAGGGGAAGGGGAGAACGGGAGGCGAAGGAGGGGTGAAAGGAATGGTTGGGGAGAGGAAAGGGAGAGGGAAGGGGTGGAAGTAACAATTTTAGGCCACTCCCATCAGTGAACGACATTGAGGCCCGGATGCTGATAGGCCATACAGATGTAAATGAATGCCAATTCAAGGGTTTTTAATTCCATAGGGTTATCGGATGTGGGAAGGGACGCTAGGACGGAAACATTGTAACACTTGTTGAAGGGGGTAATATGATGGGAAGCATGTTTGGGGATGGGGAGACCCGCGGACGGGGAGGAGGGATTGCACGAGGCGCGGTGGTTATTAATCCTAATGTTAAGTGGTGTGGAACATTGGCCTATGTAAAAGGACGGGCAGAGTTTACAGGTAAGAAGATAAACAACATTCTTGGAAGTGCAAGAGGAATAGGGGAAGGGTGGGAGAGAGTTGAATGGTGGGATGGAGTGGGGTGGAGTGGTGAAAATAGGGCAGGTTTTGCATCTTGCTCGATGACATGGAGTGGGTATGGCTCTGGGGGTGTTAGGGGATTTTGAGAGTGGCCTGGTGGATTTGAGGATATCTGCTAGGTTGGCGGGACGTTTGAAGGTGACAGAGGGGCAATTGGGGAGAAGGTTGGAGGAAGTGTTGTGATTTTTGAGGATGGGGAATAGGTCTTTGAGGATGGATTTGAGAGACTGAATGCCTGGGAAGTAGGTAGTACAGATTGAGAGAGGCTGGGAGTCTGTGGTTGACGCAGGCTTGGGGGTGTAGGAATGTTTAAGTATTTTTTTATGGAGGAGAGAATCAGGGTATCCACGTTGGAGGAGGGAGTGGTGAAGGTTGTTAAGGTATTTGTTAAGGGATTCGGGATGGTTGCAAATGCGGTGACCGCGGATAGAAAGAGAGTAAGGGAGGGAGCGCTTGGTATGGGAGGGATGACAACTGCTGTAATGAAGGTATTGCTGCTTATTAGTAGGTTTGGTGTGAACAGAGGTAAGGAATTTGTTGTTGCTGAGGGAAATATTAACATCGAGGAAGGTAATCTGAGAGGATGAAATGGCCGAGGTGAAAGACAAAGATGAGGAATCATTGAGTTTGGAGATGAAGGAATTGAGGGAATCTATGCTGTGTGGCCATAGTAGAAAGATGTCGTCAATGTATCGGAGCCACAGGAGAGGTTGCAGAGGATAGTTGGAAAGGAAATTCTCTTCCAGGACACCGAGGTGGAGGTTTGCATATGAAGGGCTGAATCTGCTACCCATGGCGCAGCCCTTTATTTGGAGGTAATGGTTATTATTGAAAGAAAAGGAGTTGCGGGTGAGAATGAAATTGGAAAGATCAATGAGAAAATCGGTACTGGGGATTTGAGGGGTAGGGCGTTTGGAGAGGAAGTAACGTAGGGAAGAAAGGCCTTCTTGGTGAGGAATGGATGTGTATAAGGAGGTGACATCGATTGTAGCCATAGTAATTTGGGTGTCCGGAGGGAGTGAAGTTGAATGGAGCAATCTGAGGAAGTGGTAGGTATCTTTGATAAAGGAGGGTAGGGAGTGAACTAAAGGTTGGAGATAGTGGTCCACGAAGGCGGAAATTCTTTCGGTCGGAGAGCTACGCGAGGAGACTATAGGGCGGCCTGGGTTGTTGGGTTTGTGGATCTTAGGAAGGATGTAGAAGTGAGGGGTGTGAGGTTGGGAAGGGGAAAGGAGGGAGATGTCCCTGGGGGAAAGATTCTCCTTAGGGCCATTGTCTCGGAGGAAAGCGATTATTTCTTTTTGGAATGCGGGGTTAGGGTCAGCAGGAATATGTTGATAGGAGGAAGTGTCGGAGAGTAATCTGTTGCATTCTTGAAGGTAGTCTGTAGTGTTTAGGATTACAACTGTCGAACCCTTGTCGGCAGAAGTGATGACTAGGTTGGGGTTGCGTGTGAGTTTTTTTAACTCAGCTAATTCGGCCGGGGAAAGATTAGTTTTCGGGTTTAGAGATTTAAGGAAAGAAGGACTAGATGCTCCCTTTCCTCTCCCCAACCATTCCTTTCACCCCTCCTTCGCCTCCCGTTCTCCCCTTCCCCTGGCCCCCTTCCCTTTCTCTCGCACCCCTCACCTCAACAATTCCAGCAGTCATTACTTCTATATCTTCAGAGGAAGACGGATTGTTTCCGTCGAAATATCAAGAAAATACGTGTGAGTGTTCTCTTTTTTTGTGTTTCTATATTATGTGTTACTGTGTATTGTACTATATATATATATATATATATATATATATATATATATACATATATATATATATACATACACACACACACACATGCACACACGATGAAGGCTACCTAAATGGAGAGGAATCAGGAATATTTCATAACATTAATCTTATAAATTAACAGCTGCTTTAGTTATGACAGGAAGTACTCATAATCAAAGCATGCCTTTTATAAAACTATATACCTAGTCATACGTTGTGGTAATGGCAGGAAAAACTTGCTTTGCCAGGGCACTACAACTGATCTGGTTTCCTGTTTAGGAGGGAGTGGTCTTTTCCAAACCCCGAATATGGCCTTACATCTATATTTACTGTCCAGTAATCAATTTTTGCTTTCTACTTTAGCTATCCTAAGTATTCTCCATTAGTAAATTAGGATACTTTGTTTGGTCACAGAATGTTAAAACTTCCTTTATCGTGACTTCGATGGATCACCCGATATTGGGAGTATTATTCAGCCAACTATTATCTATCAGTCTTCAGATGGATTGCATCTGGGGTTGCAGTTGTTTAGAGGCATATCATTTGCATAATAAGATTTTTTCCTGTGAAGAGCCCATGGTGTAAAATGTAAGAGAATTTTATCATTGGTAATGAATTGGTTAAAGTAGGTTTTGGACTGGCCCTAGCTACGTTTCAGCGACAATTCCCTCGTCTCTCTTAACAAAATGCAACTTGACATCCAAAATTACAACACTCCTACCTCATCTTTGCTAGCCAAAATTTCTTCATTGTATCACAATCATCATCAAAACGCTCTGCATTAATCTTACCTACCCCTTTTTGATTTTTGCCGGCGATCTTCACCTTAATTACACCATGAATAGCTCTTATTCGTTAGTTATCCTTTCAGTTATCTTTACCTTTTATCCCACCCGTATTTTAAAACCCTTTAACCCTATCATTCTGCTTCAATATGCATGTTTCCTGGCCGTACAATACCACGCTTTATATCAAAGTGTGGCCTTTTCTCAACATCCTTACTCAACTTGTCATCGGCATTCTCTTCCTGGTGAAAATTTCTTTACCTTACGTAACTCTATGTCCCTACTACGTGGGGATATTATTTTCAAGTATTTGTTACTAAGAACTCAACGGGATATCTTGATAAAATTTATACTCTATATTAATTTTCCTTGGGTAAATAATGCTGTAAATTAGAGCTATTATTTCAGGAAGCCGTAGATTGTAATTATTCGCGCTATAAAGAGGGTAGAGGCTCGAAGTATGATTAAGTTTCTTTATTAGAGAGGTAACAGTTCTGGAAAATCCACAATGAAACGATGCTAATGATGGAAATTATAGCCCATCGTATGGCACAGTTGTGAAATGGAAAAGGAATTTGCAAACTGGTCACACGTCCCTCACAGACGCTCCGAGAAGTGGAAGACCGTCAGTCACGGACGATGCTGCCATACTGAAAAAGGTGGAGGACCTGTACCTATTAGACCGAAGAGCAACTATTTAAACGGTAATGTATAAGACTTATATTAGTTACGGCAGTGTTTAGAAAATTATTCACGAAAAACAGCTCACATCAAAGGTGTCAACACGCTGGGTTCCATAACTATTGACTCCTTTTCAACAGCAAACACGGCACGAACTACCATTGCTACCACGGTGCGACCGACATTCAAAGCGATGTGGCTTTTCACTGTTGCCACATCTACACTATTCTCCCGACCTCACTAAAAAACACATTTTCTTATCCACAGAACTCAAAAAACCATTGCGAGGTTGGATATTTGACGGCATAAATGATATCATTCAAGAGTTAGAACAATGGTTTTTGACGCAATCTGATGAGTTTTACAATGACGGCCTACCAAAGGCGAACAAACGCTGGGGGAATTTATTACTGTAAATGGTAGTTAATTAGATTAGTCTTAAGAGAAACAAATAAAAATTAAGCTATATTTCGATTATTTTTAGCTGTAATTACAAGTTACCCCCTCGTATTTCTACCATTTTGGTTCAGTATACTTCTAAGATAGGATATGAGTAAATCGGATGAACTATTGGTCTAAGTTAATATCAAATATTAAACTGATATAGAATTAGGTTGGGTATTAAGGAATGCGACGTAATAATTACGAAAAAACACCATGTAAAAGAGACTTTTATAGATCTAAAGTGAAATCGTTCACTTTCCCGTTAAATAGGCGTAAGACGGGAATCCACATACAATTGAGCTTGGAAATTAGTTTAATTTAATGTTCTTAGTTATGAAATATTTAAATATCCTGTAAATAATGCAATGATACCGATGAGAAACTATCAAAGCATCTAAAACGAATATTAAGCCATTTTAATTTCTAATGACCGAAATGGAGATAAAGCAATTATTTCATCAGTGGATTACAAAGGTTATAATTGGTAACTTTTTCATTTTATATTTTGATTTTTCAACCCATTTACTGATTAACATATAAATTAATAAAGTGTTGCGATAAATATTTTCGTCGAGCAATTTTTCCCAAAGCCATCAATATCATACTCTGGGATAAAAAGAGGATCATTCTAGTCCCATTACTTGAATGTATAGGTTGCTCTTCTCCAGACAAGTGTACTTACTTTTTTGAACTTTCCTCTGCACTTACTTTCTTGAAAATTCCTCTGAACTTACTCTTTGAAACTTTCAGCAATCCTGGAAACCTACGTTTTACCACTCTTTTTTCCAAGAACTATGACAAAAATGCCAAGAGTGGTGAGAATATTAAACTCGAGAGTTTTAGTGGAGTGAATCTTTAACGTCATCACTTTCAGTTAATTTCCTGAGGAGAGATATAATGTTATTATATAACTTATTCGAGAGATATATAACTTATTCGTGTGTGGTGGATGAGACACGAGCGGAAGGAAAAGAGAGTACAAAATTAATTTTGCGTAGTCTAGGTGTTTCTAATTGTCTGAACTTTAATTGTCATTTTAAGGGACGTAAAATATTTTCCATGGCTCTAAGGTTACGAAACACGTCAAGCACTTTGAGCCGCCTTCATAACTCTACTTTCACTAGGCTTCCATCAAAAGTAAATGCGGGGTCAGCGCAGGTCCTCCAAGTTACTAAACCGCTCATTAACTCCCTCATGACTGCAAAGTAGCATACCTAGTATTTAATTATTATATTTGAAGATTGGGCTCCGAACAGTCTCAGATGTCAGACTACTAGATGGTTGTTTATATAAAATATCTCAACAGGAAAATTATTCTAAAGAGGCTTTAAAACCCTTTTGGAGATATGGAGATATTAATATATTTAAGGCCTTTATAGAATTGGTGCACTGGAACACAGTTATAAAAGCCAGAATGTTAGTTAAGTTATGCAGAGTAATAGCAAATTAATAGCCAGGGCGAATGAACTAAATGGTGATAATAGAAAATATGGAATGGCGGAGGAAGAATATATGTTTGTTTATTTTAAATGAAACAATAAATATTTCGGTGTATAAAAACTCATAGGCAGTAATAGCCCTGAGAAGCCATCATATGTCCATTTTAACTTGAACGACTAGTAATAGTACCACAAGGAAAATATAAATTCCATCAATATTTCACAATTAAAAATATCTTTTAGGCCAAGAAAGTGGATTATTCTAATTGTGCGGTTAATAATTTTTGCAAGAAGAGATAAATCAACTCATATTTTCCGTCACCAGGTGACCATATAAACAAGAAAATTGTGTCAAACTGCAGTCTTAGGCTCCATAAAACTGTTACTTGCCGAAACATGATTCAAAGTTTAATTATTTTAATTCTTTATTGGAATATCTGTTAACAAATAAATAAGAATACGGATATTTTCTTATTTATATTGGCTATAAGTTCGTATTTATCCTTCATGAGCATCATATTCTGGTTATATGCTTGCCTATATTTTAGTTTTACGCTTCTAGCTGTAGACAATTTTAGCATAGCTGGTAAGCTAAATAATTTCCATTCATCCTGTATAAAACCTCATGAGATAGAACCGTATTCATCGAATGACACAGCCTTATTTTACCTTATCCGTATTGAAATATTTCTTAAAGATCCAAGCAACAGCTTAAAAACCCGTAGTCACCTCTCGATTTCCAATGCAAATTCATGATTTGCCTTTCTAAATCAATTTCATAAGTACTTTCAGGGAAAGTTTTTAAATCTGGGCAATCGAATTTGAGGGACATCTCTATCGAATGGAAATGAAAGATTTTATCTACGCCACGGACACTGACTTGTGAAAAATTGCCCGAGGGCAAAGAGCGAAATTAAAGGGGACGGGGGTGTGTTACCCTCACCCACTTCTCTTGCCGAGGCGACCCCAGAGAAAATTGCCCTCGCGTAATCGGTTCATAAGATCTTTGTGCCTGCTCCAAATGGTCGTTTTGTAACTATTTCCAAAAAACAGTAAACGGAACAAGCTCACGATGCACCTAGAAGCAAATGCCATTAGGGGCACTTATTATTGTTCTTTTTGTAGTACGAGGAATTATATTTAAGAAAAACTAAATTATTAATCCGTATATTTTTGTCTTATGTTACAAGCATCAACAAGCTCATTAGATGTTTCACATGAAATACGTTACTATTTTAATAAGTCCCTCGTGCCGATGACTCATAACATTCCTCCCCGGTCAGTAAATTACAGAGTCAGAGCGGGCGTCAGTAAATTACATGAGAATTAATTTTTGCTATTTACTAAACGAATTTCAGCCCGAGGTCATATCCAGGTGCTATTTTGTGAATTGTGGTGGCCTATAAATTCAACTTTAGCCTCTTAAAGAAACATTATCCAACAGCACACATCGAATGAATGAAAGATAAAAGTTTGTTTAATATTCACTTCTCTATAAAATTACGATCCCGAAAAATTGTCTTCTGGTGGTGATAAATTAAATGCTGACGTGAAAATTATTCAGAAACGATTCCATTCTATTAAACGCTCTTAGCATATGTCCATATATATTATTTGCAAATTAATTCGCTCTTTGACGTTTAAAAGACGACGTGAATTGAAAGAGTCATTAAAATAAGCGAATATTTAGAGAAAGTTACACAAGGACGTATTAAGTATTAATTTGCTTTAGATTTCACAAAACCTTGGTGAATTTTGTAATAAATTCACAAGATTTGAAATATAATATTTACCGTCTTAGCCAAATCTGCAAATTTTTCATTCATATTTCTAACGCCACGCCCCAAAACAATTGCCATTAGCCTACTATAAAATTCGACAAATTCCAATGCACTACTTGAAAGTTAATTTGATATGATATTTTTCAAGTCAGAGAAGCGGTAGTTTAGTGAAAGAGTTTTTAAATTATGACGCCTCTGGGTACTTTCACCTTCACCCAAGCTTGATTTTTGGATACCATTTACCCTGGGAAACCACAGGTGGCACATCGAAAGGATCTTTCTTCTCTGATGTATGAATTTCACACGCATTTGGCCTGTATACTATATACATAACCTTTCATGCTGACTTATAATTGTTAATTTTCTTATAAAGACGATTTCCTAATTTTACTTGCAATCTTTTCCTTTTAGAGCGTTCTACGAGAAAGCATGAGAATCATGTGAAAATGCGTGATTCTAAAATAAGTGAATACAGGTATAATTACATCTTGCATGAAAAGCAGTTGGATGCTACGACAATAATATACTTCACTGCTATCGATATTACGATTCGACTTCTCATTGATTTCAACACGTGAAAATTGTTACGCGAAAAATAATGCTTTTCAGTTCAGTATCCTATTCGCCAGCTTGTGACGTCTTAGCTGTGGATCGATTCTTCCACAGGGGATTATGAACCCAAAAAAGGAGAGGATTTGCGTTTTTAATAATCGTTTACTTTCACACTGAATGAAAACACAGTCTACCGACAAATCCTAACAAATTCTTTCGTGATTTTCACCTAAGAAACATTTCCGGCTTATTTACAAATCTCTGGTTTCACTATACCAGGATACAAGGATAACATTTATGCATTCGTTTCATATACTGATATTTATTGCTTGATATTTTACCTGTGTTCGTTTTCAATTACTGCTTCGCACGTTTCATACTTCCTACCGTTCTCTTATTTATTTCAAAGCCCTATTTCACAAAAAGTAATTCATTTTAGAGCTTGAAAAACTCACATTTTCTCCAAATGATCTCATTTGAAAAATATCCTGTTGGTGCACTTAATTTCTTTTTTTTAAACTAAATATAAAATCTAACTCTGCAACTAAGAGTAAAAATAAAAAAAGCAAAAAAAGAGAAAGTGGGTTGGTAACCAAGGAATTTCAGGGAAGTATTGGTACTTTTACGATCAAGGACTGCATAAATAGCCAGAATAGGAAGCTTTGGAACACTATTTGAGAAATATTTCATTTTTTACAATGCTTTTTTGGGAATATGGGAGCAATGATAAGATTGACAGATAACAACAACTTTATAAATACGTTATTTAAGTGTTCGAAAAGCATCACATGAATTCGTCGGCGCCTTGACCACCATAAACGTTCGCTCACCCATCGATTAGAGCCAGGATTAGTTACTTCATACATTAATTAACATTACGAGATAATCTCTCTCTGGTCGGCTTGCTTGGTCGTCGAGTGATGCCCTACGTTAGGGAAAGGACTCTATCTGGTGTGGTGAGAAGCATAGTGAAATCAACTCAGGGAATCATTATCTCGCATGGGAGAATTCCCCCTTGGGAATCCATTTTTTATTTATCCATGTGACTCTCTCGTCTTCGCTCAGAGTAATCCACGTACCGAAGAGCCGCACCAAACTTCAGCGGACCTCAGACTGTGCAGACCATTTCCACCAAATGGATAGGGTGGGGAGGGAGAAGGACGGAGCTCTAAAATAGCTCTACTTTGTCGTACACGGTAGTCCTTGAGACCTCTTACAACAAACCCTCGCTCAGACTGAGTGCGACGTAGCAGAGGGCCACCACCTATCCGCTCGTTGATAAACTCCCCCCCATAACCCCCAGGTCCTCTCCACTTGCACGTTTCACACGCCCCCCGGACCTACGGAGATATTCCACGCGGCTCCTACTCCCATCCTCATAAGGAAATCCATCTTCATATTAGACTGCATCACTCACGACGCAGTCCTAACCGTTTGAGGATGAGCAGAGGAGAGAGGGATAATCCAGACGGACAATAAGTGAAAAAGTTCTGAGCGTGTTTGGAAGTGTATACAGGCTGTATAAGTTAGGCCAGTGGTTCGCAAACTTTAGCCACTCCCTTACCAGCGTCTCGAATTTTATCATTTACCGAGTGCTCCTGTTTCCAATCGTTGCGTGATATTTCCTTCAAATAGTCTAATTATCTTAAGAAATACTCTAAAATACGGACGTCAAAACATTTCAGATATTCTCTCTGAATCATAATACAAGGATTTATTATTGATGGAGAAAACTTTTGCATTGACTTGACTCACGAATTTAAATGGCATATGTTTTTCAAGTGGCCATGATTTCCATCTCTCATCCCACATAAACTAACTGGTTAATCATTTCTCCAAAATTGTGATATTAAACTCTTGTGGCTGCGAAGTATATGTCTTAATTTTGAAAATGAGAAGTCGTATAAGATGATTCCAGAAGCGTTGCTCCACTTGCAATTTTGTATTGGGTTCTAGTAACATGTGGGCTACTAAATTTGCTCATTTCAGATTGCGTTTTTCTCATTCCTCATTTAGAATACCTTACTCCCATCCACCCATGCCAACAGACTATGGTTTTCGGTAGAGTAAGAGCGTTTTTAATATTTGAACCGTCGTCGACTAGCGTACAAGAACCGTGAGGATTATCTTTTCCACTTACGTGGTTTAACACTCTCCAAATTTCATTGCCGATGGAGAGAAGGATTTGGTAAGTGCCGTTGGTATTAAGATGGTGAAAATGTGCTTTCGTGAATGCAACGGCTCAAAGAAAGCCTATCATTTCGGGATAACGTACCCAAGAAGTTTGATGCACGGATCAGCCGGTTTTCCTAGCGGATAAAAGGATTCCATAGAGATCTAACCTCAACTATCATGTAATTATTGCGTCGATGATTTGAAAAATATTTGCATCTAAAAAGAAATTATGTCTGGAATTAGCAGAAGATTAAAGCTTATGCGGGAAATAAAATGCCAAAAAATAACCTATCTTGGTAATTCAACGGACCTAGTAATTCTCATTCCGTTATGTTGTTATCGTGCGCGTCTCACCTCTCTTAGTGCTACCTTTTCCTAGCTTCATCACACTCAAGAATAAGTATTATCTTCTCTTCGTCAACTACAGGCTCCTTTCCTAAACCCTCACATTCCATCACTACCACCGTTCCTCGTCTCCAAAATTTCCTAATTGTGACGCTGAATTTCCACTTAATTTCCCGAGAAACTTCCCAGTTTCCTCCCACTCCTCTTTCTCCTCGCATTTCCGACTCCTACCCTCTCTCCCTCTTCCACACACACACACACACACACACATGCATGCAAACTAAGTTTCTGTTCCGCTCTTCTAATTCTAGCTCTAAGTATATTGGTTGAGAATAGTTCTTGGTGAGAGAACAGAAGTGGCTGGTATCGTGATGTTTTTAGATCTGTGTCGAGTTCACACAAAAGAGGAGGATAAGAAGGGACTCTAAAGGATACAAAAGAAAATAAATTGAATTCTATTTATAGCTCAGTTTGACAATTTTTAAATGTCACGGCATAAGCATGAGCATTTGTACCGTGGAATGGGCAACCGAGAAAGAAGTAGAGAGGCATCGAGGAGAAACTGATGTGGGTGGTGGTCCAATTAAAATAATCATTTCTAATGACCTCGGGCGGTAACAAATTTCTTTTCGCAACCGAAACTTTCTCAATATTACTTTGTATTGGTAGATTCGACCACAGGAATGGATCTAGAGGAATAGACACCGTCAATGACATATTCAAGAAATATTTCTTCCTTGCACGATATGGAATCAAAAACCGAAGTAAAGCACCCGAATAGTTTTCATTTAAGACAAATATTTAGTGTTTCAGACTTTGGTGCTTCAATATTAATTATTGCACGGTATTTAGAGGCACGTGCAGATATTTGTGTGTACTTATGTTTTGTGTATGAGCATCTATATATTCAGGTGAATGTATAAATTAATATTTAATGATGCATGCCTGGTGGTCAAACAACGCCTGCCTCACACCCGTGCAGTGGATTGTGGGATTTTGTGTTGATGAATTATAATGCAGATAAATTTTGCAATAGGTAGGAACTTGAGTGAAATTAATTACTACTTTCACTCACGTTCCTACCATAATAACATTTATCTACATTTTAATTCATCTACACAATATCCCCCAATCTAGGGTGTGAACAGGAGGTCGTGAGCTTTATCACCTAGCAAATGCTATAAACATGAATACATATACATGCCAATCAATACAGGCATTTTTATGCAACGTTCTTAAAATGCCGCATCCAAAATACCTCGTCAGAAAATAAATAAAATGATAAATGAATTCATTGCTAGAAAATTTACACATATTTTCACCGCTAAAATAAATGTTCAAATTGATGACTGAATAATAATGATACTTAACAATTTAAAATATTGATTATTTTTAAAAAATATTTCTTTTAATGCTTACTTTAGCCAAATCGTAACATTTTTGATCCGGTAGATATAATTTAAACAGTCTAACAAGTTTTATTTCAGCTAAAACATTAATAATTTTTGAATCTATGTACCCAAATGTTTACAGTCAGATTGGTTTGATTAAATTATTGAAACTCATTTCTAAATTTTACTCACATGCATTATGAAAAGTGCTCTGTATACTACCACTTCTAGCAAAAAAAAAGGTTTTGACATCTCAAACATATGCATGTGCCGTCATGGAAGAACATTTATATTTAATTAATGCACATTTATTTTCATAACTATATTTAATATTAACTTTTTTAAATTTTCATTTGTTGCAAGGATAAGGAATGCTTTTAATTATGTTGTCTCGTAGAAACATGTTGATCACGGCAACATTTTTTTATTCCCACAAATTTTTTGTTCATAACTGAACTTTGACTTAAAAATATGTCATGAAAAACATCTTAGTAAATAAAATAAACTTTACAATGCAACAAATAAAGTGAAAGTATTTTTTTTATTGAGTTTATGTTTATGACAGTTTCAATTTAGGTAAGCTCTCCATATGTAATGATCCAATTCGACAGCTATCATCCTTTATATCTGTGCATCCTTCAATAAAACTTCCTAACATTATGATATTTCAAAAAGATGGTTTGTAAATCCGTGTGACGTGTCCATTTACTACCTAGGAATACATTAGCTAGCTGAATATGTTCTAAGATCAAAAAGCCCGCAATTTGTGGAATAAATCATAAAGATTGAGACATTCATTACATTCAAAATAATTCTTACATCTTTACACACTTAAATGAAGGATATCCAGTTAACGTTCAGGAAACGTAAATGTCAGATAAGTCACAGTTTGTTTCGAAGGTAAATATACAAGTAATCGAATGAGAACTTCATATAACTTCATGTGAAACATCTCCAAATAAGTCGTAAATACATTACTTGGTCTATTACTTGGATTGCCAGTTTTCATATAAACTAATAAATGCACAATTTATATTTTTAGAATAAGATTAAAATGCATATTTCTCAAAATTGAAAATGTTATTCCATATTGCACTAAAATAGTTACACATTTAAAGTAAGCTAGCTTCCTTAGTTGCCAAACGTTTGATTCAAATGTATGATGTTCCTTGTATTTACCTCCATTTGCATACACGCATAACCAATATTCATTCATCCTTTATTATACTCGCGGCTAAACAACGGCAAAAAATACGCAAGGCCCAACAATATCACTTAACTGTAGATATTATTCTTGTGTCATTGCATAAAGAATAGTGCCGCATACTTCTAATATTTTTAATAAAAATTCATACTAGGGGTATGAAATTCATTTAAATAAAAATGAGTTTTAAAAAGTTGATTAATATAAATTAAGAAATTGAAACAACTTAAAATGTATCCTGTACCTATTTTATAAAACATGTATATCTAATAACGTCTGAAGGTTGGTACTAAAAAATAGCCCAAACCCATAAATAGGCATTCATTAAATAGCAAATGTCTTTTAATGTGTACGCTAGAAGTGAATCTTACACAAATTCTTGGCAGAGATATAGACACACATGGAGAGAAGTGTATAGTCATCGATCGTGGGATGCTTGATTCTAATTTAATATCACCGTGGCGTTTGACTTACAGAAGCTCAGCAATCTCTAATATTTTTTTTGGGAGAATCCAAGAAATCTGAGAATTTTCACGACGCTTGTCAGCGCTGCATTCCTCTCCCCACGCCAAACCTCCATCCTCTCCAGTCTCCTGTCCTGGTACCGCCAGGGAATAACCTCTTTTTCCCGGAAAACAGGCACGACAAAGAATTCCTCCCCTCACTCAGTCACTTTTTCTCATCCTTCGACCTCACCCTCCACCACTCACTAACCTCACCCCCAAAAACCTTCTCTATCCCTCGTATACCCGTCGTCCTCTCATCCCACGCCACCCACTCCCTCCCCTTTTTCTCCCCACCCCATCCCTTTCCATTCTTTCTCCAGCCTCCATCTTTCTCTCTCTCATTCTCTTTTCCCCTGCTCTCTCTCCAACTTGACTTTCCCTTCCAGCGAGCCACCGACCGTCTCATCCGCTCACTCTCCGCATCCCAATTCCTCTGCACCTCCTAACGCCGCTCCCATGTCTCTCACAGCAAAAAATAAAGAAACTAAATCCCTCACCCACTGCCGCGTGCCCTCACAATCTCCCAATCTTAATTACTCCTCCTCCGCATTTCCCCGTTCCTCGCCGAATTTTTTCTCGCATTTTTCTCCCCCCTTTCCCTCTCCGCCTCCTCCATTTTCAATCCCTCTTTCCATTTGTTCGGCTCATCCTCGCTCACGCGACTCGTGCGATGTCGAGTACGCAAGCCCACCCTCTTTTTCCTCCCCTCTCCCAAACTTCTTCACCCACCCACTACTCCAATGAGAGTATACGCAGCCGGGGTTTCTAATTCCTTCCGACGAGCGGTCGAATATATATTCTTTGGCGCAATTTTTATCTGAGGCTTCATGTGGGAGAGGCAACCGTGGCTTTCGCTTCGGTCTTGTATTTTATATTGTGGGTGCATACTCCTGACCACTTCCCTCAGAGTTTAACGTCAATCACTATCTTCAAATGGAGTTTCTCCAAAAATGCTAGATTTCATAACGTGTGTGTATATGTGAGTTATGTGTTTGTTGATGGATTAATAGATGGGTAGTTAAATGAACAAAGTCTGTTTTGGAAACCTAATTTCATCTACTAATAAAGTTCATTAAATGATGCGACAAGAAACGAATTGTGTGTAGGAATCGGGTCATAATGTGCAATATAGATACAGAGAGAAAATGATCAAAGGAATTTTGGTGTTATATGGAATGAATTACTTGTGATTTCTTTTATTTGATTGCCTATTGATTAAATTCATTTATTAACCATAGAAATACGTGAAACAAATATTCTAAAGAAAAGTAGTCAATCGAATTTATGACTGGATTTGAATTAATTGGTTCGATTTGTGTCGTTAGAGTGTGAATGAAGGAAAAAGTGTTACAGTTAATGTGAATAAAATGGAATGTATGCACGAGATACTAGGAAATAAGTTTTTGTAATCTTAAACTACCAATTATATTTTATCATGGTGGCAGGGCATGAATTAATCACTCCCGCAGCGTAAATTTGTGTTTCGGAAACATAAATAACCCTTCAAACTTTTTCTCAGGATCGCAAGGCCTCACACAAAAGGTGAAACTGCCCTCGTAAATTGCATTCATGAAGTATGGATTTGAGAACACAAAAATGATAATAAAAATAATGGTTTGAGCATAATATCTTTGGAAATATACGTTGCTTACGCGTGTAAGGAAAAGGAACTAAAAGATTCAAACTGAAATAAAAGAATTACAAAGCCTATGTTTTGTGACTTGCAATCAAAAATGAATGCAAACTTTTTTCACAATGAATACTACGATATAATAAATTCATAACTTGTTTTCCAAATGGGAGTTGAGTATTTGCTCTCACATCTTCTGATGTTAGCAAACCGTTAATACACGTGTTTACTTAAAACACACCTCTAAAGCACATATAACATTGAAAGAGTAGAATCTAGAGATTATTGAGTTGAAAGTTTAGACAGAAATTACAAATATGCAAAAAATATTCTCAGCCGAGTTTATGCGCCTGATAAAATTGAACTAACAGTAATTCATAGTATCACTAGAGTTGCTTTGAGAGAAATAATCATTAATCCATGTTTTTCGTATTTTTTCGTCCTGCTTAATGAGTAAGTTATCACCCCTTTTTGTAAATTATATCGTTTCATAGTTCGTACATTTCCGGATTCTGCGGTTTTTTCCAATTCCTAACTACAACCGCCAAAATTCCTAAAACAGTTTCTATACCTCCTCTGTCAAATGTCTATCAGAAATCACGCTTTTGTCGTTCGTCCCATCCTTTACCTCTCATTTGCCGAGACCTTTCTCCTCCCAACAGACGCCTCCATCCCCTACCCATCCACCATCAACGGAAAAACAGATGAGTCCCCCTTTTTTCATTCCTTGTTCTCTCTTCATCTCTTTGTTCCTCAGACACGCTTTTAAAAATCTGGAATGGATTCTGAAGCCGTTCGTCTTTTAACCAGAGGGGAGTCATGTCCCGAAAACAGCAACTAACAGTCGTTTTCTCGTCGCGTGGGAGAGCAGTGATGATTTGAAGGATCTCATTTCATTCCCTCTCATCGTCTGCCAATCAACGATATCCGTCCTGGTAGAATCATATCTCCAGTTTTTTTCCTGTAAGGGACATATTCAATACAGAGAGTATCAAAGAGAGGAATTGGGCCCGGGTTAAAAATACTAGAATCTGTCTCCCGCCACTCCACAATGCAAACTGACTACAAATCTTAATAAGGGATTTTTTTTTACGCACAAGTTTCCAAAACTGTCGAAAAGTTATCCGGAGAAAATATTCATTACCAATGAGATAAAATGCACATCTAACAGTCGAGCAAGGAACCACTTTCCGCACCTTAGCCTCGATAATATGTACCAAAAATCATCCTCTCTTCCACCTCGTCAAAGTCTCAACAACTACTTTATCCAAAGTACTCAAAGTAATGATGAGCAATACTGGCCGAAATTGACTGAAAATAGTTTTTTGCATGCACAACAAAAAGACTACTAATTTTTATTCCGACGTATTTACCAATTAGGTGTCGTTAAACCTTATGCATAGAGAATTTCTAAAGTTTATTAGTTCGTCAGCTTCGAGTGAAAGTAATTGCTTCTGATCGTGTATTTAAGACCTCAGAGGATCATATATTCAGTATATCACCAATATTTGGCAGATTAGAGCTCTAATAAAACGTTAATTCAATCAGGATCTTAAAGGAAAAGGTTTTCTGTCAATTTAATAAAATTTACTATGGAAAAACTAAAGAATACTACTCAGTTATCACTGTTGTATGGGAGCGTGTAACATTTATAAAATGAGGTAACTTTCTATGACATCTTATTTTTATTGAAGTTGCTCTCATTATTAATTTTTATATTTTGATGAAATATCAGTTGACCGTTTGATGCAACCAGTTGCATGGTGTTACATGGAGTTACCAAATAAGCTGAAATTTCAGTGCATGCACAGCTATTGACCTGCAAGCGTAAATGCGTCAATAGCAGTTAAGGATTCAAGGTTTTCGTCAAATTGAGTTTCTTGTAATGTTTGGATCCTTCGCAAAATTTATTACAATTAAGCACTTGAGCAGGGACTTCACCATCTATTTAGTCCTAAGATTATACTCAGAAAAGATTATGCATGCATTTCACGTTAGGGAGCATAATTTCGTTAGATCAGCCTTTTGCATTTAACAAAGAGCGAAGCGCTCTCTTAATGGGATTGGTTTTCCAAGGCGAAGACGGAAAATGTCGTGTTCAAGACGAAATGGATCCATGGAAAGTGGGTGGGTTGCTATCAGCTGAACGAGAAGAAAGGGAGATATGTGCTCGACGAACTGAGGAGACGACGCAACGTCGAAATATGTGTATTGAACAGTAGGCTCATCTCTATGACAATGAATGCGCCCTCTTCGCTGCTCGAACTCTCCACCCGTTTCCCCGAAATAAAGCAGCCCAGCAGTAATTAACCATTGTATCGTCACGTAACTCGATTGTACACCTCTTTAAGACGCATGTCGTCTTTCCCCCGCCCAGTCGACCACCATTCTCGTCTCCTAACGCTCCTTTCGATACTCTCGGTTTTTCTTCCCCCTTGCTCCCGACCCCTGCTCGCTCCCCTTCGCCGCCCTCCGCATCGCCCCGGTGGTTATCAATGCTAATGGAAGAGAGCGAGGGGGAGAGAGACAAAGATTGAGAGGCAAGGAGAGAGAGAGAGAGAGACAAGAGGAAATAAGTGGGAGGGAGCATAAAAGCATTGTCTCACCCACCTCATTCCCTCATCCAAGTTCATCGTCTCGGTGGGGTGCGCCGTTCCAACCCCCCCCCCCGGTCATACCCCGCTCGTTTCAGTCAGTGGGTGTCCATTCTGTCTGGTAACGGCGACGCTGTCTAGCTACTGGGGTGGTGCCCCTGTCATATTCCAATCCTGGGGTAAACCTTTTAATGGGGGGGGGGCAAATGGAATATGGCGGTCACTCTGGACGAGGTGGTCCCCGACTTGGTGGGAAGGGGACTACAGGCTGCAAACGCCTCATCTAAACGCAGTCCCCTCTACACCGCTTCCTTGTCATTTGACTCCCAGTGACTGGACGGGGGATGTTTTTCAACGATCGGCCGCAAAGCGAGGCCAGCCAGCATGAATTTTTATTTGAGCCTCACAAAGCTTTTCAAGCGTGTTTTTACAGCCTCCTGCGAGGGGATTTCATCGGGCCAGAAATAAAATTATATCCAATAGTTGGGAATCTATAATTTTCCTTTGACCTGTGAAAGCAAAATTGTGTGATCTCACTGCATGTCTACCACAGATACCGGTATATTAAAAGGACACTAAGTAGGTAATATTGATGTGAATTAACTTTGTAGAATATAATTATAGCAATACAATATGCATCATTTTTGAAAAAATAAAACTAGAATGTTTTGGAAAAATTGGATTTTAAGGAAAAATTGAAATTTTAAGCCATCTCTAAGTAGCAGAGTTTGAAAATGTTTGTTGAAGTTGTACCAATGACTCAGTTAACCCTTTGCGGTGCCCGGCCCACCCTATTCCAATTCCTTTTCTAAGACGTTGGCTTTGATTCCACCTGACATGGGTGCTGACAACGAAATGTTCCCCACCTCTTACTGAATTGTTTGATTCTTCTTCCCAAGTTGTTTCTCTCCAGTTTCCTTCACATAACAGATTCCCCCTTTCTGTTAGCATATTTGTTCTATTAGTTTTCACTTTTGAATGTTTGCAGACAACTTTATGATGACGCAGGAGCGTTGACGCCAATTCGGGCGCATGAAAATGAAGTTTTCTATTTCACCAGCATGTGGTGGTAGATTTGGTCATATTTCGTTGAAATTTTGTAAATGCATGCCTGGTGTGGAACCACTCTCTGTCATTTACCCTAGAGGTGGCTTTCAGGGTACCACGTTAGTGTAAGCTGATGTATTTCTAGTTTAAATTAGGCAAATTGCATATTAGCATTGCTCTTTCATGGCAAAGTTTTCAAACGAAATTTCTCTTAAATATTAGTACTTTAGCCCAAGCACTCGGTTTTAAGCAACTGTGTTTTTAAGCAATGTGTTCCAAATTTTGCGATAAAGGCAATAGAAAATGAGGTACTCATCATATTGAAAACGATTTAAAAAGTGAAAAAAATTCATGCCAGTAAAATGATGTTCTTACACCACTTGTTAATCTAGAAAAGGTTTATTTTACACGCCTCGTTAGGCTTGCTGTGGTAAACATCTTTAACCAAATGGCTTGAAGTGAATATGGATTTGAAAACTCAAGAAATAAATAACGAGGATAAGTCATGAATAGTTTGAAGAGAGAATATTCACAAGTTCTTTAATAAGAGTGCTGACTCAAGAAGATAGGATTGCTATATAAAGGTTTTAACCGACGTCTCTATGGTGTTTATACCTGGTTTAGCACACTCACTTGAAAGCCAACTATGCAGTTGGCTTTCAAGAGTTTTAAACTGTTTTAGCATTTCAGAGTGTTGTGAAAGTGATCAATTAAAACACTGAATCAGGCATTTAAGGAATCATTTTCGATGGGAGGAGTACTTGGGGATTGAAAAAACAGGCTGATGGGGAAGAAGGTTTGAAAGAGGTGTCAGATGTGTCACCCATTGCGTGAGGAAATGATAAGTTCACATTTCACTTGTTCAATTACATTGAAAGAGGTCCAAGAAAGTGAGAAAAAATAGAGTAGGCAAGTAAGGCAGGTTAGGAGTGCTGAATCTAGGAAAAGTTTTGCATTTGCTCAAATGTAAGTGATCGTTGCGAATTTGTGATAAGTTTATGATAATTTTTGTGTTGATGTCTTAAAGGGATATGTTTCTTCGATTTCTGCTTTTCTTTTATTTCTCTTTACTCTTTGCATCTCTTTCTGTGACTGATCTTTTTAATGATCCCTGAGCAGCAGTTTTTATATGTGAGTTATCGAAAACAAGTATTTTTCATTACTAATAGCAGTTAATATTTTTCTTGATCCGCTCTATTTTCCTTCTGCTTATTTTCCCTGTCCTCTTAACCACTTCTCCAGTTCATTCCCTTGCTATCGTCCTCTGTAGCCAGAGTCGACCTCCTTCCGTTTTTCTCCATTCTCCACCAACCTTTACCCTTTCCTTCCTGCACTCAAGACGAATACCTAATAGACGAATATAATCTGAAGGATAATCCCTAAGAGCAACGCATAAAGGCAACCATTAAAAGGCCCATAAAATTGTCACCACAAAGACCTCCGGATGGTCCAAAATGAAATCTCAGAAGCGCGTTATTACACAAAGACTGTGGCCAATGTATCGATTGGGCTTTCCTAATACTCAATCGGATTTCAAGTGTAAGTTTATCAGTACTGATTGAATAACCAATTTGGGTGGTGTTACATATTTTTGGTCTAAATTATCAACGTATTCCTTGGAAAACTGATAGATGATTAAAATCAAAGTGTATTCTTCAGATGATACCGACAAATAAGAACGTGTTGATTTACGGAATATAGTAAAATAAATTTTATTCTGGTAAACTTAAATAAATATTTATCCTTAAAATATCAAATAAGACATTAATTTATTTATTGTTGGCAAATGTTTAATTCTCGTAGAGCTAATGTTTATTACAACCCATTCCAAAACTCTCAGTTCATTCCATACTCAGAATTTTAAGTAATGCTTACAATTCGAGATAAATATTCTACAGCCTGTGAAATATTTATTTATTTATTTATCGACTTAATTGGGCGAGGTTGAGACTAATATTCCCTTCTTTGACCTAACCCTTACATTACAGACATTATATTGAAGACAATCACATTCAACCAAGCCCTAGATGGAGGAAAATCCACCTAGGCGGGAATCGAATCCGCAACCTCAGGGTTGGTAGGCGAGGACATTACCCCGCCGCCACCGGGGCCGGCAAAACTAATCCATCCGAGGCCGAATAACCCTCACAAAAATGTTTTTTCTAGTAATAAACACATCGTGTCAAGATAAATTTACACTTTATAAAATCTAATGTTGTTTAAGGTACTAAAAGTACAATTTTAACCAATAGCATGTGTAGAGTTGCATAGTCGATGGCTAGCATTTCAATATTCAGTTCGGCATAGCAGAGATTTTTATCATAAGCTAGAGGTGAACGATCATATTTGAAATTTTTTATCACATTTTCACAAATATTTGAAAAAATGATATTTCTGAATGCTTACTTAATTTTTTCTATTTATCATATAAATAATGGGTACATATATGTAAAAATTTCTACCAGTAGGATAGACATTAATACATAATTTAATGGATTCAATGGTCTTCTTTCAGTACGGTAATAGCTTATATTTTTCACTGAAATATTTCGGGTAAAAGTCGTTTCAGCTAATAAAAACATTGAAATGCAACATTTACCGTTGCCGCATCTCCCGCGATTTCTTTGAATAGGAACATTGATTATTTTTTAATGCTAGGATAACAAAGATTATTAATAAGAAGTTCACTATGGCTTTCTATATTTTGAATGATTATGAATTAAATAATAATTCCTATAGTTATTTTACTCACAGTTGATGGTTTGATTTGTATATATTTTATATATTTAGCTAAGATACTTAAAAGTTTGCTACGATTGATATATATGAAGGTTAATGGCTCCCCTAGGGTATCTTCTTAACAAAGGTATATACAAAGTGTGATCAAAAAAAGACAGGACTGATTTTATATGTTTTTTATTTCGACGGATACAGCTTAATCGAACTTGTCACCCTCAAAGTACATGCCTTGGCTGACGACACACCTTTGCCGACGTTTCTTCCAGCTCTCGAACCCTGCCTGGTAAGCCGCCTTAGGGATCCTCTTCATTTCCACCTTACAATCAGTTCTAATGTCCGCAATAAGAGTTTAATCGGCGCCCTTTCCAGGTTGATTTAAACTTTGGAAACAAAAAAGTCTGATGGAGCCACGTCTGGAGGGCAGGGTGGCTGCGGGATCACGGAAGTTCCTGTTCTGGCGAAAAACTCTGTCACGATCAGCGCCGTGTGAGCCAGCGCGTTATCGAGGTGGAAACGCCATGCATTGTTTCACCACATGTCCGGCCTCTTTCGGATCACGTGACCCTCAGCCTCTTCATAACTTTTAAATCCAAATCTTTGTTGACGGGTCCGTAATTAATCAGCCTTTGCCAATTGAAGAAACACACCGGCATGACCTTCACATTGGACTGGGACATGCGAGCTTTCTTTGGTCGCGGATAATGAGGACCTTTCCTCTGAGAAGACTGGGCCTTTGTCTCGTCATCATAACCGTAAACCCAGGTTTCGTCACCGGTTACGATGGTTTTAAGAAACTCTGGGTCAGCATTGGCTCGATCCAGGAGTTCCTGACAAATGTCCATACGTTTTTGTCTCGCAGTGCCCACGGGACGAATTTTGATGCAACGCGCGTCATGCCCAAAACGTCTGTCAAAATTGTCTGACACGATCCAAATCTAATATTCACTTCTTCGGCTATCTCCCTAACAGTTAAATGGCGATTTTCCCGCACCAAATGTTTCACCAATTTGACATGGTCTGTCGAAGTGGAGGGCCGTTCCGTTCGCGAATCTTCATCTGTCGAGGTTCTGTCCAATTTAAAACGACTGTACCACTCAAAACACTGGCCTCGACTCATAGCTACGTTAAAAATACCGACGGAATCATTCAAAATGTCCCCGTGGCACTTTTGCCAAGTTTGAAACAAAATTTCTCGCACACACGCTGTTCCTCTAGCTCCTTCATTGCTGCCGTTGCACGCGGCAACGAACAGGTTGAGATTCGTACCACTGCTGCTGCGTAACGACTCAACGTAAACAAACGCAACACCTCTCGTTTTATTCGCCAGATGTGTCCATAGATGGTGCGGCTTTGTCTCGTTTCGATCCATTGAACGGTTAGCGCAAAATAAAATCAGTCCGGTTTTTTTTATCACACCTTGTACATATTAATGGAAAGGTTAAGCTGCTCAGTTTTAATCGTTAAAATGACGTCACAAGATCTATGATATTTTCCATTTCAGTGTTAAAAATAATCATGGTTTTTAAAGCACTAATCAAGATTTATCACTAATGATTGTCCTAAGTTAACAATCATTATGTCATCATTTTTATGCTAAGAAATGTATCGCTTTGGGGCCAGTGTTCATCCAAAATTTATCCTAAATGACATACTGTCAATAACAATAATATTGATAAGTTATTCAATTGCAACTTTAAAAATAATACGTGTGTTTAAGGTCCACCAGCCGCTCTAGGTAAATCAAGAGAGATACTATCAACTCTATTTGAAACTAGATATGCCAGTTTTTTATGCTCTTCTATATGAAGCTCTACGCATTCTGAAAATCTTTATGGAGCATTGTACGTGAAAAGATTTAACGTATAGAATCTATGTCCATTTTAAGATTTAGAAAAACTATTTTTGAATGGGAGTATGGTTGTCAAGGCCATGTATTTATTAAATATTTATTGCTGCAAAGTACACTAGTCTAAATTAAAAAAGCTCGCCACGTAACATCCATTTACAATGGCTTGCGAAGTGAGAATGGCAATATTATCTTCACCGAATATATGAATGAGTTTATTAAAAAGAGGGTAGAGAGAACGAGTTTGTCTCTCTCCCCAACATCTATCTCTTCCACTCTCACTCATTCACGATGTGATGAGGTTTGAGAAACCGTTCAAACTAAACTCCGAAGAAGAGATATTACTTACGCGGAATGGAGATTTCAACCTCCCCCATGTCTCATGTCTCCTCCCTTTTTCAAAACAGATGGATGGGAGACAGAACCCTCCCAACAAAATGGAAGAACGCCTCGCGTCTGCAAATTCGCCCCCAGTTCGTGCAGTGAAGTAGTTTCAGAAGATATGTATTAATGAAAATTCGGGCATTTTTAGCGAGAAACTTCAAACGGTCTCATTAAAATTCAACGGGTGCTCAACGTCTCCACCAATTTGTTCGATATTCAACCAAAGAGAAACGATTTCGGGTTATACTGTCAGGGACATTTCAAAATGCTGCGAGCCCTCAGATCGTATTCCTATCTGAGCCTCTTTCCCTTCTCGCGTCAGCGTCACGTGGAACGTATCATTTCGAGGTCTTAATAGAGAAGGAGATATAATAGCGTTCTAGATACCGTGCGTCATCATCCATAACAATGCACCCTCGTGACACATCTGTTTAAAAATAATAATGTGTTTTTTTTCTCCCTCCTCCATGACACTCTCGTGGGAACTTCAATAATTTACATGCAAGGGCATTTCGCTGAATGGACAAGAAGTGCTCCGCTCCAGGCGATCTCTGTGCAGCAATGCTCAAGTTGAAAAGTGACATCACTCTCCATAGAGTTCATCTAAATATTCATCTGATGACGATTCGGCCCGTATCTCTACCAAACACCTTACCGTTTATTTTCTCGTTAAAACGATCTCTTGGTATCAAATTCAAGAGAGGACCTCCATTTATATTTAATTATTTAACACATTTATTCGTGCATAACGTTCTAAGTTCATCTAAACAATTCATTCCCCAGTTATTTCAAAGTGTGTTACTATTATACTTAACAAAATATGCTTAAAATCAATACCCCAAAACAATTCATGGTAACTTATTTTCTATTTTCAAATGATCACATACTTAGAACTAAAAAACTAGATATAAAAATAGTTCAAGTGAAAAAGGAAACTTTAAATATTTACCTAATTTATCAATTGACGGTTTCATAAATAGGTTGCGTAAGTGCCTGTATAAAGAGTTTCAAAGATAAAAAATTGTCGACCATAGATTGAAATGAATATTTCATTAGTCGTCTTATTTCAAGGAAATTTTAAATTTTAATATTTTCAGTCAACATTATTGGAAATCGATGACTACTTGCTCGATCACATAAGGGCACGAGAGTGGATTTACGAACGAAATTATATTTGTATCCTAGAAAGAAGCAACTGAAACCAGTCAGGTAGTATTGAAAAATATTTTATTCTAGTAGTCTGAAATCAATCAATGCTGAGAAACGTAGGATGAGCTAGATTTATTAAAATACCGTCATTCCCTACAGCTGCCAAGCATACATTTAAAAAACCTAGTTTTAATCATCTTCCTGCTAATGGCAGAATGTGCCTTTTTCTTTGCTGCTCAAGTGGATGGGCTTGCCATTTTTTCCTATTCTTCATCAAATATCTGTATGCTTAACTTTTATAATTTTGAATATTTCGTAAAAAAGTTGGGTAACTATTTATAGATTTATTCATAATTGAACGGGTTTTCATGTGTGAGGATAAAAGAAGCAAGGTCTTTTAAAAATTGTAAAAATTTTTAAAATAATCAAATAAATGTTGCATGATACTATAGGAAAACTATGGAGTTCTCTCAATGATAGAAATACGTTTCCAACGCCCCTAAGGATTTGCAGACCCTTCAAGAAATATTTGGTAAAAATATTATACAAAATTTCTGCCGGGAGTATTATGAAAATAAGCAGTTTATGAGAGGGCATAACCACTTAAATCTTTCATAACATCGTTCGCGTCGGCACTGCAAGCAGATTTCAAATACATATGTTTCCAAATGAAGGAATGTAAATCATTACCCTATAATTTTTTCACAAAGGTATACGATAATAGACACAAGGCAGTCAGATATTCGACCAAGGGAAAGGAGGCCCTCACTTCAATAGTCTGCCCTCGAAGTAAACCTAGTGACCCAGTGACCTATTCCCCTTTATAGAGCATTAGAGTTCCCTTAGGCGTTTTCTCTCCTCTATTTCAGTTAGATTTAATGAAATCTATTGTCTTAGACTTTATTTCGCGGAATTCTTTTATGATGAAAGGGAAAGAAATCGAAATTCTGTTTTTTTCACTTTCTTGATTAATAATATGCAACCTTTAAAAATATGAACAAAAGCTCACAAATACGTGTATATTTAATTATCCAAAAAAATTTAATCATATATTCTGTTTCGAAAGATGTAAGTTGTCATGCATATGTGTACATGTAGAAGCGTTTTTATATGAGCTAATAATTCAAATGCATACATGTAGTGGATGTAGATGTAGACTTAATTGATATTTTTGTTGTACTTAAATTATCCCGAATTATTGAAGCATTAATAATTAATTTTATTAGATGAAAAATTAATCTCATTATTTTTTTATTATCCAGGAAACACAATAGAGTTTTGAAAGCAGTAGGATGCAGTGGTAGCCGTGTGGAAAATGTCGTCTTTTAATAAATATGTAATTATGCATTGCACTGAGTATAATTTTAAAAATGTAAAATTTATTGTATTCCTTTAAGGTATGTCAGCACCAAGAAATTTATTTAAAACTTAAAATTGTACCATAACAGAATTGCAATTAATAAATTTACCAATTTCGTGAGCTATTAAAGAAAACCAATATTATTACTATAGTCCACGCTGGAATTAACTTTTACGTTTTCACAAGCAACACCTAAAATATGATTTTCGTGATAAGTATAGTCTGTTTGAATAGAAATAAAAGTTGACGAAAACGTGAGTTTTTATGAATAATAAGCATAAGCGTAGAGCACTCTGATGTCAAAAACATAGCTCTAACAGTGTAAGGTGATAATTAAAGAACCTATGATTTAAGTAGTCAGATATATGAATATTACATTCACAGCTTAAACATTGAAAAAACATAAAGATTACGAGTTCTCAACGTTTAAGCTAGAAAATAACACGAAATCTTAAAATATGAAACGAATTCATAGTCAATAGTTAAGTAAAAATTATTTTTCAGGGCGATTTAAGAATTGCTTCTTACTTATTTATTAATCCTAGCTTTTTCATCAAGACATCTCCGCCTTCGCCAAATAATTTTCCAAGTGGTTGTGAAGCAAAATTATTTTACCAAATTGACCCCAGTCATTTTACGTAGCGACATTTAAAGGCCATTTTATTTCCACTTTCAGGTAAAGCGTGCATAATGGTACTTTAGGGGCACGGTTCAAAATATCACCATTATTGGCCTTGACAACTTGAATCTAGTATAAGTATTTGAAATTCAAAGAGACTTCCAAATTAGACTGGTACACGATAGATGTGCCCACAACTGTAGATACTGCATATGCCACGTAAACCCGATGTAATTTGGCTATATCCGATTTGATACGCACAAATATTTTGGTGAATATATAAGTACGTATTATGAAATCTGATAAGAGGGCACGTACGCAAGTGAATGAACGCATCTTGCTGTTGCCTTAAGGCCCTCAATTGATCTCCACATAATCATTCAAATTCCGGAGGAGTTCCTTCGACTGCCGAAATATATTTCTTATTTTTCTTACTTTATATTCCGAGCTTGGTAGCTTCCTTAAAACAGAAATTCTGGTCGTTTGGACATCTTACAAAGCGTCAAGGGACAAGCATTACGGGTTTCGGTCATGGGGTGATGATCCCACGCGGATCCACATAAAGACTCAATCCACCTTCCCTCCGACCCTTCGATAGCCTTCTCTCCTCGGTTCATAGCATGGAAATCTCTTCCTTCGCCCGCATCGAGTGCTCCATTTTTTTCCTCTTTGGTCCACGGTAACGGCTTCAATCCACCCTCTACCTCTCTCTTTCTCTCCAGAGTTGGATCTCGGTATGCGCTCGCCTCGCTCAGAGCACCCGCATCATTGTCTTTTTATCGTCAGGTTTATTTTTTTCCACCTCTCTGCCCCTTTCACCCCCCTCACTTCTTCTCTTCCCCTCCCTGCGTTTCGCTCTTATTGCATCCAAAAGTTTCGATTCTCCTTGTTTGAATCCACCTCCTTCGCTCAGTCAGCTTGCACCGAATGCCTGACAGCGTCCAAATGGCGGAATGGAAGCATGAGCGAAGCCCTTTACACGTATAAGATAACGAACACCCTCATTCTTATCATCTTAGAATATTGTAGGTAGGCTTTTGGGGATTTTTTTTAAACATGCCACTTCTACCTAGAAGTTTCATCAAAGTGGCCACGTTAGAAATGCGGGTCAGGAAATGGGGGGGAGGCCTTGCCCCACGTCCTTATAAACTTTTTTAGTTTAGCCAGTAGCCTCAATGAGTAATCTAAAATTCTACTAAGCTTTGTGGGACGTTGATTTTTATTCTTAACAAACTCGGAGAAAAATAAGTGCTTTAAATAAGTAGTTCTAAAAAATAATTTTAATATTTGTTTTTATGTATGGAGGAAAAGTTTTTAAAATTACCCACCCTCACTTCAACACCCCTTCCGAGAGAAAATGTCTGAATTATCGCTTTTGATCATTTGATGAACCACTACAACTTTCTATTAATTATATAGTCATTAACCTGTAAACTTCGTAGCTCCTGGTGTACTACCATCCTCTAATATGTTGTATTTTGATAAAAGATGGATTTTTCCTTGACCTCAACATTTTGAGCTATATTATGTCTCGAGTTAGTGTTCCCCCCTTATTATGAATATATATGGATATTTATATCCTAGCATTTTTGACACCAAGAAGTATGGATCAGCTATAAGTCTCGTAAGCCTAGGACTATTGCATCAAGGGTATTCTCTTTTCGCATCGTGTTTTAATATAAGATTGTCTTGTCTTGCCCACAACTAGTAGTTTCGAATTAACATTGTACGTATCCATGTATCTTTTATTTTTATTTCGTAATTTTCCACTTTCTTCCTTAATTTTTTCTCGCCCAATTTGCCAATCACTTTTACAATTAACGATTTACGTCGAAAAAAAGTAGGGTTACCCGGAAATTTTATTCCTTCTAATTTTAATATTTTTTTCGTCGATTTCTTCCTTAAACAACTTTGATCTTAATCAATTATTCCTCTCATATTTTATTCTACGGCGGCTACCATTTAATTCATGGACCATCCCAAATCTTTGTTTCACCAGTGTTAATCCAAAATCTTACAAACCAATCATTTTCTAAAATCGTTTAAAGCGTATAAAAATTTCATTCAATCCATATTTAAAATAAAAATGTCAACTTTAAAGGTCAAAACATATTTACACATGATGATATAATTTGCAAAAATTGTTTAAAAAATGGTTTTCATTTTTTATTCGAAGTAGTATTTTTTTTATAATTAATATCATATAAACGAGTTCAAGTATATAAAAAAGGTAACAGTAATCCTCAATCAATTTTGTCGCGATTAAATAATTCAGTCATTCCTAATACCTTAAATATTTGCATTTTTCCAGTCCCTTTCATGTTTAAAAAAATTTAAATCCGCTCTACGGTGGTGTGAGTATCTATCTTTTAATCCTAAAATTAAATTCAGGCCGAGCAATTTTTTTCTTTGAGTCTAGACTTTTCTGCCATCAATTTTCTCAACTAAACCTGAGGATTAAAATATGAAATCCATTGGTCACCTTCCCGGGTCAACGCACACGGAATATTCAGCATCGTGTGGTAAATGTTACCAAATGGTGACCCTTCTAGGTGAGAAATTTTCTGCTTCGTATCAACCTTTACCTTGGCCGTATGTTTATTAATCTCTAAGTGTTTCAAGGAACGTTCTGCTTACTGAGCTCATGCTAATTCACCAGTCCTTCACGTGGATGCACGAAATTTACCAGGACTTTTCAAGGGTTCGTGCCTAGAATTACGGATCGCAAAGTTAACCTGTAAGCGTTTTATCGCTCTTTTCCCTGGCCGTGCATGCTAAAAGCTATGCGCTCGGTATTAAGCCAGGATGATTACTTTTTGGGGCCAATTTTTTGTAGCAGGAGGTATTACAACATTATAAAAGTACTTTTGTTCTTTTCAAACGCATTCCCGTCTCCGCAATAGTGTGGATTTATAAATTAATAAGAATAAGACTATTCGGCCACAGT